>NC_048229.1:35809212-35981305 GCF_002007445.2 Ailuropoda melanoleuca | reverse complement strand
TGTGTGTGTGTGTGTGTGTGTGTGTGTGGTGTGGTGTGGGTGTTGGGGCTTTTGGCACATTGTCACCAATAGTCTTTAATTCTTTAGTCTCCTGGCTCTGATACTAGCTGCCCCTTCCCTGACATGGCAGGGTGAAGAGTGGGCTTCCATGTCATTCTGCTTGTTGTCCCTTTCCTTTGTGGGGGCAGGAAGTAGGTGCTTCTCTGGGGCCAGAGGATGCCCCCCCTCCGCACCAAGGTGTGTGTGTGGGGGATTGATGGGAGTTCAAAGGGCTTGTTTCTGTGCTTAGCCTTCATGCATGACTCCCATTCTGCGCCAGAACACAGATGCTGTCCCTGCCTGCATGGTGGGAGACCCTGTGTGAGGATGTGCAGGGCAGGACGCAGCGGAGGCCCTGAGACCCAGAGGAGTGCTTTCCGTAAGCAGCTACTGCTTGGGTGCTAGGGAGACACGCCTGGCCCCAGGGGCTTCCACGGGACTGCCCGTTGGGCCAGTACTAGGTAAACAAGTACCTGGACTGATCTCACCTCGAGGGTGGAACGGAAAATCAGCCTAGATGCTTTCAGCCGGAGTACCCAAGGTGCCCTTTGATCTGAGATGTGAATAACAAGGAGGACCAGGGGAGGTGTGTTCCAGGCAGGGGCAGAGGCCTTGTGCGTGAGCTTGGCCTGGTCAGAGAGCAGTCAGGAGGCCTGAGAGGCTGGGGCAGAGTGAAGGCAATAGTAGTTGAGATTGGTGACCTTGGAGGCTGAGGCTGTGAAAATACGAAATTGATGTTTTGTATTTTCTCGGGGTGTGATGGGGGTCTTGAAGGGGTTTGAGCAATGAAGAGCTGGAGGAAAGGGTCTCTGGCCGCTGTGTGGAGATGGATTGTGGAAAGAGGCTGCAGCACTGGACCCCTGCCCCCACCCCATCTTTGTGCAGAACCAGCAGAATCTTTGCTTGGATTCTATCTGGGGAGGGCTTGCCCGTCCTTCATCAGTGATCCACTGATTGGAGCCACCTGGGCTTAGCCACGTTCTTTTCTCCCAGTGAGGTGGTTGCTCAAAGCACTGACCCGTTTGTAGTGAGTGAACAGTGCAAAGAAGGTTCTCCTGAACCCGGGGGGTGTGGGGGCCAAGCTCTTGCCCCGGTGCCGCCAGAGAAGCATGGCTTTCCACTGCTGGGTGGCCTCTCCCGGCTGCAGCCTCCTTCCCAGGGCGGGTGCTGTGGTGCTTCGGGTGCACACACAGGTTTAATGCAGAGCTGCCCACCGCTCGTGGTGGGGGTGGGACTGGGGAGTAACGTGTTGGAAGCAGGCTGAAGATTGAGTCGAGCTGGCCGGCCTGGGAGTGCTAGGCCGGCCTCCTGTTTGGCAGCAGATGCCCATCTTTTTGACCAGGAATGTTTCTCCCCGGCTGTGTTTTGGGGCTCTGGCCCACAGGTGTAGCTGAGCGTTAGTGGGTTAGCAGCAGGTGGCCGTCTCTGGCCTGGAATGAGTGTGGGTCAAGGTGTCAAGACATGTGGTCCAAGGAGCTGGAGGGTCTGCATGCCAGTACTCCCCTGTTTGCCTTATGCAGCCTTCCAAGTGGCTCTGGGCAAAGAGTAGGACAGGGACTTTGTTTTTTAATGTCATTTCAGCCTGTGCCTCGGCTTTCCATCACGTGGCAGGCATTATGCTTGGTGCCCTCCATTTGTCTTATTCAATTCCCACACTGCCTGTGAAGCAGTTTATCAGCTCCATTTCACAGATGAGGAACCTGAGACAGGAAGTGAAGTCTCCTGCCCGATGTTACAGCTGGTGTGGCAGCACTGGGCCTTGAACCTGGGAGTTAGGTCTGAAGGAACACATGGGCCCTTTCCCTCGCTCCACACCCACTTTTCTGTCAGCTCCCTGATGTGAAACAGGCCCCGAGCAGCTGGGGCCGAGACCTCCACACGGTCAAGGGGGGGACAGCAGCCACCAGGGAGAGAACCCTTGGCTAGAGCTGTATGGACAGAGGCCAAGGTCTTTGGGGGTCAGGAATCGCCAGGTCTGTAAACAGAGGAGGTGTTTATTAGCCTGTTTAACGGATGAGGCTGTTGAGGCCCATTCAGGTGATGGGACTGTCAAGGGCTACCCAGCAGGTTATCCTTGGAGTAGGGGCTGGAGCTCAGGATCTAGTCACACTCAGGGCTTTGGTACTTGTTCATATGTGTAGGAAACACAGCGTTTGTTTAGTGGGGGTTCTTTGTAGTCAAGAACATCAGTTCTCAACATTGCTGCACGTTAGAATTATTTGGGGAACCTTTACAAATGCCACGCTCCACCTTAGACCAAGTATTTTGGAACCTCTGAGATGGGCCTGGGCATCAGCATCCCAGGTGATTCCATGCTGAAGCCAAGGTCAAGAACCCCTCATGCAGTGCTGTGAGGCCACATCCTTCCATACCAGAAAACATGTAAATGGGTTTTATTCTGAAAGGTCTGGTGGGGGTGGGGGTGAGGGTCAGGTTATCTTTAAAAAAATAAAACTCTTAGTTATTCATTGAGCCCCATGTGGGTACCAGGCTCTGGGCATGTGTGTATGGGGAGTGGGCTATCAGGGCCCAAGAGCTGAGGCTTCTGGCAGTTGGTGGCTTGGCTGACAAAGAAGGAGGTCTGGAGGCTGGGGCCCTTGGAGAAGTCCTGGGAGAGATGAGGGGCCAGGAGGGGTGAGAAAGAGGAGGTGATAGTTGCTTCCCCAAATATCCCTGCCTCGCCCCCTAAGCCCACTCCATCTGTCTCTGCCAGGCCATGGTGGCGTGTTACCCAGGCAACGGGCTGGGGTACGTGAGGCATGTCGACAATCCCCACGGCGATGGGCGCTGCATCACCTGTATCTATTACCTGAATCAGAACTGGGATGTCAAGGTAGGGGGTGATGGTGAGGGTGGGGGTGAGGCGACTGCATCCACGCCATTTTACACTCCCAGCTCAGCTTCTAGCATCCTCCGGTTCCTTTTATCAGCCCACAGCAGGGCAGTGCAGTGTCGGCCTGCTGCTGGCTGGCTCTTCCTGGGAAGTGGTACCTCCATTTCTCCAGCTGACCGGGTGGTGGCAGCATCCCTCCCATCCCATCTCCTGTCTTCTGTAGCTTCCTGCCCGGCTCCATGGTGATGCAGACTCCGGGCTGTCATTCACTCTAAGAGCCTGAGTGGTGGGAGGGAGGGATATGTGCAGCTGCCACATCAGAGCGCAGGCTCCGGAGGGTGGGGTGGTGCAAGGCAGAGGCTTCAGGCTGGACCCGCCAGCCTCTTGCCTCACCCTCTGGCCTGCCCTCAGGTGCATGGCGGCCTGCTGCAGATCTTCCCTGAGGGCCGCCCTGTGGTTGCTAACATCGAGCCCCTTTTTGATCGGTTGCTTATTTTCTGGTCTGATCGGCGGAACCCCCACGAGGTGAAACCAGCCTATGCCACCAGGTATGACCGATACTTGCGGGGGTGGGCTCAGGTGTCCTGTACTGTGCCAACAAAGTCATGTCAGACCCCAGGAGGGGCTAGGACGTGAAGAGCTTAGAGGGGACTAGGTGGGAACAGAACCAGGCTCGGAAGGGTGGACTGCAGTGTCATTGTGGATGTGGTGGCTGGAATTGTAGAAAAGTGTTGTCTAACTGCCCTTTGGGGCTGCTCTGATCCCCAGGTACGCCATCACTGTCTGGTATTTTGATGCTAAGGAGCGGGCAGCAGCCAAAGACAAGTATCAGCTAGGTACCTGCTTCCCAAACATCACCCCTCTCAAGCCCTTCCTATTCCATGTACCTCACTAGGCCTCAAGTCCCCTTATCCACCTTGTCAATCTCTTCCTAAATTTTGCGACTCCTTTGCCAGCTTCCCTCGACAGCCCTCTCTCCTGGTAGCCCCAGCATGCGGTCCTCTCCTCCATCTTCCCATGTTTTTCTTGGCCTCTGCGTTCCTTCCCTGATGACTCCCTGTCTCCTCTTGTCTCACCCCTAGCATCCGGACAGAAAGGTGTCCAAGTACCTGTGTCACAGCCGACTACGCCCACCTAGTGGCCAGCCCCAGAGCTGCATGGACAGACAGCTTGCCCTGACTTCGGCAGAGCCTTTGGCCCGGTGCTGCTGGCCCAGCAGCCCACCAGTCTCGGTGCCTGCTCCTTTTCTGCCACCGCTGCTGCTTCCAGCTTTGCCTCTGTTCTGCCTGGTGTGGAGGGCTCCGTCTGACACTGAGGACCAAGGACGAGGAGAGACCTCTGCTGCCCTGTGATGGGGGCTGGGGTTGCAATCTGAGCAGGGGCCAGTGCCGGGAGCTGACATCAGTGGAGCTGGGCCCTGCGGCTTGGCCTGTCTGGTTGTGCTCCTCTTAGACGTGGAGAGTTGGAAGGAGGCATTGCCACCTCCCACCAGGATGCAGGATCAGGGGTTGGGGATGTCATGGCCTCTTGCTGGCAAAGGTTTGTTGGGGGGACGGTTTCCCTAAGCCCCCCACGCCTCCAGCCTGGAATGTGAGGGGACTCCCCAAGCCCTGTGGCCATGCACCTTCTGGACTAGGCTGCCACTGCGTGGGCAGGAGAAAAGGTGCTGGGAGGAGCATGGGCGTGAAGAGTCCTGGCAGCCAAGAAAGAAATAAAAGTTTACCTCAGAGCTGCAAACATCTGCTTCTCCCGCTCCCTCTTACTGGTAAGGAGACCCGTCCAGCTGCGTTCAGGGCCTTTATTGACCAAAGGGGTAAGGAGGTCTGGGAGCCAGAGCAGAGGGCGGCTGAGCCTGACTCAGCGGGCCACCAGGCAGAGCTGGAAGGCTGGGGGGATGTTGCCCAGGCCAGTGCGCTGCGGGGTGAGGTCGACGTTGCTGGGACCCCCCAGGGAGCAGGCAGAAGCGCTGCAGGGTGGTGGTGAAGAAGAAGATCATCTCTGATCACGCCAGGCCTGCACCCAGGCACATCCGCTTTCCTGAGGACACAGGGATGCAGGGTGGGCACCATGCCTCTGGGGGCCTGCCCAGCCTTGTCCCCTCCCTTCCTGGCCCAGACCTGGGGCAAAGGGCATGAAGGCATCGTTGCTTTGGAAGTTGCCCTTGTCGTCCAGGAAGTTGGTGGGGTTGAAGCAGTCTGGGTCTTTGAACTGGGTGGGGTCCCGGTGTGAAGACATGAGCAGAGGAATCACAAAGGTACCCTGGGAGGGGGGGTACACAGGGGTAACCCCAGGGGACTTGGTTAGTCACTGCCTTTCCTCCATCCAAGACCCCACTGTAAAGCCAGTGGGAAGGTGGGCCTTCTTTCCTGCTACCAGGGCTTTGTGAATTGGCATTGCACATGCTCAGGGCTGATGATTTCGGGTATAGGTGCTCACAGACCCGCACAGAATCCTCATGCTTGGTGGGCACCTTGGGCAGAATGTAGCCACGCAGGTGGGTGTCACGGGTGAGGGCACGTGGCAGCCCCAACGGCAGCACGCTGATGAGGCGCTGGATCTCGTGCAGCACGGCACTGGTGTAGGGCAGGCGCTCACGGTCTTCCAGCCTCGGAGTGTGCATCCACCCTACCACAGCGTCCAGCTCGGCCTGCACTTTGGCTGGGGTGGGCAGAGAGTGTGAGCTGCGCACGCCCTGTCCCCCAGCCCTCCCCAAACCCTAGCCCCCTCACCCCAGGCTTTCCAGCTCCCGGACCTGCCATCTCTGGGTACTTAAGCAGAATGAGGAGCCCATAGCGCAGAGTGGTGCTCGTGGTCTCCGTGCCGCCGAAGAAAAGGTTATGCGTCGTCATCACCAACGTCTCCTCCTGGAAATGGCTCTCTGGGTCTTCCTGTTCCTGCGGACAGAGATGAGTGCTGCGGCGGGCTTGGCACCTCCTGGTGGGCGGCATGGGGAGAGTTTATGGGAGCAGGGGCCTGCACCTTATCCATTTGATCCAGGAAGCAATCGATGAAATCGTGGGGCTCCCCAGGCTGCCGCGTCTGCTGGTGCCGCTGGGTTCGCTCAGAGATAAAGACCCGAAGTTCCGTGAAGTTTTGAAAGATTCGGTGGTGCGGGCCCGGGAGCCAGTCAAGGAGGGAGGGGAAAATGTTGTACATCTGGGGGTAGGGGGGCAGACCGCAACAGGACTTTGAACAAGACCACTAGTTCTGCGGGGAGCTTGCACCAGGACTTTGATGTTCTAAGTTCTAGAACTCTTTCCTTCCAAGATTCTAAGACTCGATCTATTCATCCAGGGTCGGTAGGTCTATGTACCCCGGGTTTGGCATAGGTTAGGCACAGGAGGGAGGGACTGAGGCTAGCCCTCTCACCAAGCCCCATCTGGAACTCATGATTCGGAAGTTGTCATGGAAGAGATCCAGGAGCCTCAGGAACTCTGGGTCCTCATAGCCGTAGCGGTTCCGGAAGACCAACCGAACAGATAACGTTAGATACAGCATTATCTAGTAGCCGTCGGGGGTCGAACGGCGCTCCTGGGAGTGGGAACAGGACGGGGTCTTTCCTCTGTGGCTCGGCTTACTGACTTCGTTCCACTACAGGTGCCTTCCCGCCCCCACCCCCTTGCTTTTTAAAGATTTTATTTTTAAGTAATTTCTACACCAAACCTGGGGCCGGAACCTACAACGCGGGTGGGGAGTCTCTGGCTCTAGGGACTGAGCTAGCCAGGCGCCCCGCCCTGCCCCTTCTTGATCCTTGGCCACATCCACAAAAGGCCCCCCTCTCCTTTCCCGCAGGCCGCACCAATGGTGGCTTGAAATTCGCCAGGCACATAAGCCGCCTCCTCCAGGATGCGCTCCTCTATAGTCCGCGTTCCCAGCCCGAACTCCTTTAGTGCTCCCATCGCAAAATTGCGCAGCGTCGGCCAGCGCCGCCCGTTAGAAAACACGATGCCTGGGGTGGGGTGGGGCAGAGAAGGGGCGTGCCGGGGAGTTGGCCACGCCCCATCCTGGAAGCGTCCAGTTTTGGAGCCGGCTTCCTAGCAACCCTTCAATTCTGCTGGTTTCCAGACCTCTTGGTTGCAACCTCAGCCTTCTCGGCCCTATCCACACGTTGGTCCCACCGCCGATGGTCTCGATCCCTAACTAATGCTTGCTCTCTTTGGCTTTGACGCTTGGGCTCTTCTCTTTCTTCTATTGGCTGCATCAGGAACCAGCCCCTCCAGTTCGGCCCCTATACTTTAGCTCCGCCCCACCCTCTCACTGTTTGCCTTCATTGGCCTTCTCATTCGGCCCCGCCCCATCTCCCTGGCCCCGCCCCCGATCGCTCAACCTGGGTGGTCCAGGCCAGCGCTTCCGCCGCCTGGGACTCACCGTTTCCGCGAGTGAAGCGTTCGAAAACCCGCGGCCGGAGAAGGCATCTGCTTGCAGCACTAATGCGTCCCGCAGCGCCGAGTAGCCGCACAGCACCACTGCAGGGTGCGGGCCCAGCCGCATTGTGAACACTGGGCTCCAGCGGCCAGACAGCTACGCGGAGCGGGTGCTCAGCGGGTCCTGGTTGGGGCTTCTGACCACCTCCTCCACCCCTGAACTTCCGCCCCCGGCGCCCTCTTCCTTCCGACCCAGGAGTCCCCATCTCATCCCCTCATTACTGGCGGAGGAGGTCAGATCCCCGCCTCCTTCCTTCCTCCTCCTTCCGCAGGAGTCCAGGCCCCCAGCTCTATTTTCCCTTGGGATCTACAAGACCAGGGCCCGAGCCCTCTGCACCCTCAGAACTAGGCGTCTGGGCCCTAGGTACTCTCCTCCTCACCTTGAACCAGGAGAGCAGACACCCCCGCCCCCCCCGCCTGACTTCTCACTCTAGGCTCCACCTCCCTCAGGAGTTGGGGGTGGGGAGGGAGGGATCCCAGGACGACTCTGCCAGGAACCAGGAACTCAGGCCCACTGTCCCTTTCCTCTCTCAAGCAGATGTCCAGGCTCCCAGCTTCCACCCGTAGTCCCCTTCTTTTTTGGAGCACAGGACTCTGGGCCCCTCAACCCTCCTCAGGACTCATGGGGTCAGAGCCCTCAGCTGTCTTCATTCAGAGAACCAGGACTTCCAGCCCCCCGACCCACCGTAGGGGCTACCTCCATGAGTGCACGGTCCAGACGTCTGGACTCCAGCTGCAGCAGGTTCCCCAGCTGTGGGAGTGGTGTAGGCCCGGGGGGTAGGGCCCCCTGAGTCTGAGTGCCCCGGGCACCCCAACCCCGCCTGGCTAGGGCCAGCAGCAGCAGCAGCGCTGTGAGGCCTGTGAACATCATGCCCTCTTATCCTCCATGCCTGCCCCCTTGGCCTTTATTTGATTCCCTTTGGGTCTTGGGTGGAGTTGGGGTGGATACCGGGAGTGGGAGAGGTGGGTGTCTCCAGGCTGCTCATTTTGCAGCTTCCCCAAACTAAGGTCTCCACCCAGCCCCCCAGCTCTGTCACCGTTGTGCCAGGCATGGCCTGCCCTATTTGGCCGCTTTATTGCACAAGTTTCTCTGTGTCAATACACCTGACCAACAGGGGCACCCCGCTGAGCCTTTGGGTCTTTTGGATCCATCTTCTTGGCCCATAGGTGTGCACTTCTGAGTCCCCTGGCCACCTTTGGGCCAGTGACCCCCTGAATGCTGTACCCTATGCTTTGATTCCTAAATACATTCTTGACTTCCAAATACACTTCCCAAAATACCCCTGGTGACATACCCATCAGCCTGGCGCTCCTGTGCCCTGTGCTGGTGATGCCTGGGGACCGGCGCCTGAACCCTTGTCACTTCCCTGCCCTTGCTCTTGGAACCGCGAATGCTGTACCCTTACACTGTTCAGGAAGGCGGCCCACCCTCTCGCAGGCCCCTGCCTGGCGGGATCCAGCCTTCCGCCAGGTGCCTGGCCCAGGGCCCAGACCTGGGGAGAGGACGGGGGCGGCACAGTGTCTGGGACTGGCCTTGTCTCTGGGAGTGTCTCTCAGGGTCTCTGTCTCTCTCTGTTTATCTATGTTTCATCTCTCAGGCATCTTCCTCTGTGTTTCTTTGTTCATCTCGCTCTCTCTTTCCGCCTCTGTTTTACTCTGTCTGCTTTTGTTCCTGTCTGTATCCCTCTCAGTTTCTCTTTCCCTTCAGCTCCCCCTTCCCTGTCTCCCGCCTCTGTCTCTGCCCTGGGGCTCCTGACCTGTCAGGCTTTCTCCGTCCAGGAACCCTGGGGACTGGCAGCGGGTCTGCGGCAGGGCCCCTGCTCCAGGGTGCTGACTCCACAGACAGCAGGGGGGCGCGGTGGGGTGTGCCCTCGCCGGATCGCACCCTATCCCACTGTGTCAGGCTCTCCTCTGATGAGCCGCTCTCTCTGGGTCTCTTCAAGAGCTGGCGTTTGTCCTGTCCGCTTCTGCATTCCCAGCACTAAAACAGTGCTCAGCACACAGTGGGTGCTCAGTAAATGTAGAGCGAATGCCTAACTCTCTTTATCGCGATTTCTGTCTGTTTCTGTCTTTAACTCGGACTCTATTTTCCTCTGTCTCTTTTGCTGAATCCTTGTGACTGTCTCTCTCCTTGCTGTCTCTGTGTCTCATCCTTTAAGGCTCCTGTCTCTCTAGCTCCTTTTTCTTTCTGCTCTCAGATTTCTGTCTGTCTTCATCTCTGTTCCTCTCAATTTCTAGCTCTGCTTTAGAATCCTCTTGTCTCCCTTCTCTCCAGGCATCTGTCTCTCCCTTCCTGTCAGTGCCTCCCTGTATCTCTCACTCCCCGTCTTGATTTTCAGGATCTTTCCTGTCTGTCTGTCTGCATCTCTCTGTCTCTTGTATCTCTCTCTCTCCATCTCTTTATTAGTATTTCCATGTGTTTCTCTTTGCTGCCTCTTCCTGGGGCTACCTCCTTTCTTCCTGACCTCGGAGTCTTTCCCTCTCTCTCTCCACCTCCCTGTCCCTGACAGGGGCCTTGGGGCAGACTCTGGTTGGCCCGTGGTGGGAACAGCGTAGGGATTAAGGAGCCAATGCCTGGTGTGGGGACCGCCTATAAGTCTCAGCAGAGCACGTCCCAGCTTCTCGATGGCCTTGGGGAGACCCATTTAGGGTAGGGTCACCCGGGCCACCTCGGCCCATGGCTGGGGGGCCACCACCGCTCTGCCTGACTGTGGCTCCATGGAGCTGAAGACGCCCGGTTCCTTGAGAAAAGCTTCTGTCAGCAGGATGTCAGGCTGACAAATCCAGTCCTAGGTTGGGAGGCCCCGTGCTGTACCGGAATTGCAAGACAAAGGAATAGTCTGAATGGTCTTCCAGTGCCTTACTTCTCCCCTTCAGTGCTCTTCCTCTCTGGCCTTCCCTGACCATTTCTTTCCTTTTCCTGTCTCCCCATTTCTCCGTCCCTGTATCCCTCTGCATCTGACTTGTGACGTGGAAGGGAGCAGTGTTGGAGTCTGAGTTTTGTTCCCAGCAGTGGGGAATCTGCTTCTCCCTCTCCTCCCTGCTCACGTTCTCTCTCGCTGTCTCTTTCTTTCTCAAATAAAATCTTTTTAAAAGTGTAAAATGCCTCTTTATCTTATAGGGAGATTTAAATGGGCAGGTTTAGAGTGTATAAGAAGCACTGTGTAAATATCAGTGTTCTTTCTCCGTCTCTGTGTCCGTCTCCCTCTCTGTCACGTTCTCCCCGCTTCCATCTCGATCATCTCATCTTTGTAGGGCACCCTGCATCTCTTGCAGACCTCTTCTGTGTATCTCTGGGCTGCTTTTTCTCTGCCTTGGTTTCTCTAACTCTCTGTCGTCAGTCTGTCGTCCAGCCCTTACCCCAGGAAACAATTTCTCCCAATTTCTAGCCACTCTAAGCGTGAGGGTAGAACTAGTCAGTTTGGGGTCTCCTTTGAGCCAGACGTTCCTTCTCCCCATCCTAGGGGGCTGCCCTCCTCCCTGTAATTCAGCCCGGGCAGATTTGAATATTTCATAAAGATACTTTATTAGAAAATGATAAAAACAGTCCCCCAAAGGGCGCGCAACAGAATGAGGCAAGCTCTTCCCCCTCCCCTTGCGTTTCTCTGCCCCTGGGGGCCCAGACCAGGTGAAGCTGGGGACTGGAGGGTGGGCAGGCGGCAGGCACAGGTGCGGGAAAGCGAGCGTGGGAGCGAGAGGGATGGGGGCACAGGGGAACGAACAAGGGGACGGATCCCCTCCCCGCTCGCGGGCGAGTCTGGAAGGGCCCGGCGTCAGCGCGTGAGCACGCACAGCTGGAAAGGCCGCGGTAAGTTGCCGAGCCCGGAGCTGAGCGGCGTCAGGTCGATGTCCTCGGGCGCCCCCAGCGGCTGCAGCGAGAAGCTCTGCAGGATGGCGGTGAGGTAGAGGAAGAGCTCCATGCGCGCCAGCGACTCGCCCAGGCACAGTCGGCGACCTGCAGGAGTAGGAGGGTGCGGAGGAGCGGCGACATAAGATGGGGTGAGGGGCTCCAGTCCCAAATTCTCGGAGAAAAACATACGAAGCTAATGATTGGAGACGCCACAAAGCCACCGGTCTAAAGGTCTGGGAAAGGTGCTTTAAGTAAATCCAGGACCAAAAAGGATCTGGCCAATACAAGGACAAGTTCATGGGTTCAAATTCGCACTCTGACGTTACTAGTTCTGTGATCTTGGGCAAGCCAGTTTCTGGGTATTTAAGATGGGGATGATAAAAAATAAAATAAAATAAGGATGATAGTAGTGCCTCATTAGATTGTTGTGAATGGTAAATGCAGGTAAAGAAATGAGACTATAATGTCATGTACGTCATACTGCGTGTCGTATGTTACTCTAGGCACTATACCGATATTAATTTAATCCTCATAACAATTTCAAGAGGTGGGCCTTATCATTCTCCATTTTATAGGTGTGGACGTTGAGGCACACAGAGGTGAAGTAACATATGCAAGGCCATTATAGCTAGGAGATGACAGAGCTGGGGTCTGGCTAGAAAACCTAACCCTCCACCACTCTAACAGCTCTTCGTAGAGGTAGCGCTTGGCACACAGTAGGCAATATGGTAAGTGGCTTATTATTATTATTCCTCCCTCCCCCTTTTTATTTCTGCTACTGGGTTAAACGGGGAAGATCCCCCCCCCCCCGCAGGATAAAGAAGAAAGCCAAGGAAACTAGAACTGCTCACCTCCTCCACCTAGTGGAGAGACTGACGGTGACCACTTCCAAGTTGAATTAATATCCTGTCTCCCAACCTCCCTCCCCAAGGATTTTAGCCATTATCTGCCTATAGGGACAGAGTTGGGAGGGAGAACAAATGTCTCTGCACGTCCAAAGCTGAGGATGCGGTGGGATGAAGAAGCCAGAGGGTTTGGAGAATGGAATTAGGAATGAGGAATGTGGGTAGGAATATGGGGCCCAAAAGACCCTGACTCTTGTCTCCAAGGCTCTCACCAGCTGAGAAAGGCATGAAGGCAGGGTTCTTCTTGAAGGATTGATTGGCATCCAGAAAATGCTCAGGGTTGAATTCCTGGGGCGTCAGGAACTGGCTGGGGTCATAATGGACTGTGTTAAGAAGGGTGATGATATCTGTGCCCTGTGTGGGTGGGGAGGCAAAATTAGTGGGGGTAGAAGATCTGGGAGATTCTCAAGCTGAAATTTCCACTCCTCAGCGCTGGAGGTCCCAGGGACTTGTTAATGGGACATGGAGCTTAGGACTCCAACAGGGATTTAGGAAATGTGTGTTGCTGTCTTGGGTTCCAAGTGATGGGTGCTGGAAGCTGTGTTGACAGGGATGGGGGATACCTCCCCTTGTCAGAACAGATTTGGGGTTTCTGGGAATAGGGAGAGTTCTCTCAGAACAGTGTTAAGGCATAGGGGGTCCCCAGGATGAAGTCTTTTACCCTGGGGATGCTGGAGCTGTTATGGGGAAGGGGACTGGGGTTCAGGTCAGGATCCAGTCCATTATAGTATGAATAAGTCCTAGGAAGGGGCTGAGGTTCTGGATTTAAGAGTTTCAGATTTCTGTTGCTAGAACTTGGGGTGCCCGTCACTAAGGCCTTGGGTACTGATTGCTAGGGCCTGGGATCCTCCTTGCTAGAGACACAGATGCCATTAGCGAATCTTGGATGCCTCTTCCTAGTGTGCCAGACGTCCATTGCCAGGTGCCCAGCACACCTTGGGTATCAGGAAGCCACGAAAGGCTGTGTCCCGAGTGACGCGGTGCGGCAAGTTCATGGGGATGACGTCTGCGAAGCGCTGCACCTCGTGGATCACCGCGTCTGTGTAAGGCATGGCCGTTCGGTCCTCCAGCGCCGGCAGCCGCGCGCGACCCACCACGCTGTCGATCTCCTCCTGTACGCGGGCTGGAGGTGGAGGGGGAGCTTAGTCAAGGGTCCCGGTGGGCTCGACTGGGCTGGGCAGAAGCGTGTGCATGTGTGGGCGGGGTCCAGCCAACGCTTCTCAGTAGGGACGCCGCTGCAGAGATGCCTGTGATGGTTAGCGGGAGCCTCGAGGGGAAGGGTTGGTTTGGGAGACGTAGTTGAGGGTGAAAATTTGGTCGGTGTAAGGGACAACCAAATTTTGGGGTTGTGCGGGGCTGTGGGGGCGGGGTTGTGCGGGCGGGGCTGAGGGGCTGCCCAGAATCCAGGTCTGGGATGGGACTGCGGGCGGGGTTCGAGGACCAGGCCGGATGGAGGATGGGTCGAGTGGGTGGACTGTGCGAAAGCCAGGAGAGATGGGGGGGGCAGGCGGAAGGACCCTAATAGACTCAGTGCTGGAGGCCAGGGTTCCGGGATCCGCCCAGAGGCGAGGTTTGGGGTGGTGGGGTCCCAGACCATGCTGTGTGGGAGCGTGGTCAGACTGTGAGGGTCAGACTGATGGTTCCTGGCTGGCCCTGCGACTGAGGCTCGGGGCCAGGCTTTAACCGACTGTGAGATCCAGGCTCTGAGGCCGGACGTGTGCTGTGTGGTCAGGGTCAGAGGTGGGCCCAAAACAAGACCACGAGACCACGAAGTCCAGGTTCCAGCGGACTGTGGACCGCGGGAGCCGCGTGGATGGGGTCGGCCTCCGTGTGGGTTTGCCTGGGGCTCTCAGGCATAAACTGGAGGCCTGGGCTATCTGGCATGCTGGGCAGAGCGGCGCCCATTGGTTGTGGGCGGCGCCCATTGGTTGTGGGCGGCGCCCATTGGTTGTGGGCGGGGCTTAGAGGTTGGCTAGTTGAGGCTCCGGGGGCACGAGCAGGTGTGCCCCACGGCGCTGTGTCCAGGATCTCCGGGCCAGGCTTGGGGCTCACGCACCTTGAACTTTTGGGTACTTCATGAGTACAAGGAAGGCGTGGCGCAGGGTGGTGCCCACGGTCTCGGTGCCACCAAAGAGCAGGTTATGTGTGGTCATCAGCAGGGTGTCCATGTGGAAGTGGCTGTGCGGGTCCTGCTTCTCCTGCGGGGGTTGAGGGGGTAGGGGTATGAGCCCGGGCCGGACACTGACCACAAGCTCAGAGTCCCTGCGACCCGCTCCACATAGATCTGCACGACTTCTTCTGGGTGCTTCCGTTCAGTCCCTCTGCTTAACTTTCTTTCCTCAGGGAAGCTGGGGAGCGGAAGGGCTGGTAGAGAAAACCTCAGCCGCAGGGCCCACGATTAACAGATCCTTAAGGACTTCTTAATGAGCTGTTAATTGGCGGTGAGCCCCGAGTGGCTCCCGGCTCCAGCGGAGCGGAGCCAGATGTTCCAACTTCACTCTCCAAATGTAGGGACACCATTCTCAAACCCGCTCAGCCCGGGATCCTCGTGGGTTTGAGGCGGGGGCAGCAGGTCAGACCAGAGATGAGACTTTCAGGCCAGGCTTACTTGTGCCATCTTGTTGAGGAAGCAATCAATGAAGTCCCGGGGAGAGCTGGGGTCGAGGGAGTCCTGGTGGTCGCGGACGCTGCGGGCGATGAGGTCCTTCATGCACCCGTAGTTCCGGAAAAGGCGTCGGTGCGGTCCGGGTACCCAGTCCAGGAGGCCCGGAAAGATGTTGTACAACTGGGATAAGGGGAATCGGAGGGGTTTGATGGGTCAGGTAGCGTGTGTGCGTGCGTGTGCGTGTGTGTGTGGGGGGGTTGCCAGTAAGGTCAGGGTGGAGCAGGTAGGCATGGGCGAGACCTTGTAGGTCAGCTGGGTTCTGGGAAACCGAGGTGGGGCGGGGGGTCTGGGTGTCTGTGGCAACTTGGGGACATTGATCTTGACCGGTGGTGTGACGCGGGGGCGGAACCAGACAGGAAGGGGGCGTGGCCAGGCAGAGTCAATCACATCCTCCCCCCCCACCCGCTGTTTCCCCTTTCCCAGGACTGGATGAACCCCAACCCTGTCCCGCCCGAACTAGGCCCCCTGACCTCTCCCCAGGGGCCGCTCATGATTTGGAAGTTGTCATTGATGAGGCGGATAATGGTGAGCAGACGCTCATCGTCGTAGTCAAAGCGGCTGCCGAAGATCACAGAGCAGATAATGTTGGACACGGAGCGGCTGAGCACAAATGTGGGGTCGAAGGGCTTGCCTGAGAGCGAGGGGAGGAGTGGGTCAGGGGGCGCACTGTGCAACACACCAGACGCCCGGCGGCAACAGCTCTAGAGGGCACAGCATCCAACCCAGCCTCACGGCACAGAACAAACGGTCTTGGCCACGTGACCCGCAGCGTGACATCCCACACCCGCGAGTCCTTGGCAACACGCCAGGCAGGACAGAACTCACAACATCCTTCAGCACAACGACACCACCACCAAACAACGGAACAGCCTAGTCTTCACAGCACGTACCAGACAAAACAACATACATACGATATACAACACAATACAATATCACATCAGTGCCTGACAACACTATGGCCTCAGCCAGCGATGGCACAACACCTTCAACACAACACCTGACACCCAGTGATCTGACGACTGAACAAATCACAGAAAAGAACACATTAGCTATTACAGCAACGCATGGCCCAGGAGACTGAGTCTGGCGTGAGATCCACGTAGTTTGGATCTTGGCTTGTCCTCTCAGTCTCGGTGTGGCCGGATGAACCGACTTCCCTTCTCTGAGCCTCGGTTTTCTCGTCTGCCAAACGGGCTCGATGACAGTCTTCTTCTCATGGAGCTGTTGTAGGGAGTCGGTGAAAGTGTGGCTGGCTAAGGGCCTGGCTGGTCCTGAGCCTGTATGAACCAGGTAGGCTGAATAATAGTCCCCTCAAATGTCCATGTCCTCATCCCTAAGAGCCCGTGAACACGTGATTAAGTTAAGGATTTTGAGATGGGCAGTTTATTCTGGGTTATCCACGTGGGACTAATGTAATCACTAGGGAGGCAGAAGGATCTGAGTAAGGAAAGGTGATGAGTTGGTGCAGAGAGAGAGAGAAGAGAGGGAGAGATTTTGGAAGGTGGCTATGTTGCTGGCTTTGAAGATAGGGGAAGGTGCCACGAGGCAAGGATGCAGGGCGCCTCTTGAGGCTGGAAAAGGCAAGGAAATGGATTCTCCCCTACAGTAGCTTCCAGAAGGAGCCAGCCCGGCCGACCCATTTTAGTTTTATGGACTTCCAGAATGGTACAACAATAAATTTGTGTTGCTTTAAGTCACTAAGTTTGTGGCTTTTTAAAAAAATAGCAGCCATAGAAAACTAGCTCAGGCAGTCATTATTCCTTTATTTACATCTTATTATTTAATCCCTGCAGCATCACTGGCCACATTTCCCACCCCTTTAGCCCCCCCAAAAGCCAGCAAGATTTGGAGATCAGGGTAGAGGGCTGTTTACCTCTTTGCTTCAGTTTCTTCTCCTGTAAATTGCAGTTTATAATAGGGTCTCCTTAGGTTTGAGTGATTATTCAAGGCAGTAAGATACGTGAAGTTCTCGCAACAGTCCTGGCATATGGTAGGTACCATGTAATTGCTGGTTATTTTTATTTATGTTTATTTTTCTTTTTTAAGTAGGTTCCACACGCAGCGTGGAGCACAAAGAGGGGCTTGAACTCATGACCCTGAGATCAAGACCTGAGCTGAGATCAAGAGTCAGATGCCTAACCAAGCTACTCAGGTACCCCAAGTGTTGGTTATTTTTAATTTTTTTTCGTGGGTGCACAGCCTTGACCTGGGTTCATATCCCAGCTCTGCCACTTCCTGGGCACGTGACTTAACCCTTCTGGGCCTCAGGTTTATCGCTTGTAATAACTTCCCAGGGTTTTAGGGGAAGTGAGATGTGTTCATCCACGTGAAGAGTTTAGGATGGTGCCCGGTCCCCAGGAAGCACTCAGGAAATGTGCATCAGCGTGTTGAGTGCGGACCTCAGGCTCGGGTTTAGATCTCGGCTCCTTCACTGACTAGTTTTATCATTTCAAGCCAGTCAGTTAACCTCTCTGTGCCTCTGTCTCCTCATCTGCAAAATGGATCGTTCCGAGGCTTAAGGGGCTTACGCGTGAAATGTGCTTAACACAGGGCCCCACAAGACTGTCATCATCGTCGTCGCCATCCACCCCAATTGTACAAACTACGTTCAAAATACCACACAGAGGGGCGCCTGGCTGGCTCAGTCGGTTAATGTCTGCCTTCCACTCAGGTCATGATCCCGGAGTTCCGCCCCCTCCCCCCCATCGAATCCCACATGGGGATCCCCCCTCAGCCAGGAGTCTGCTTCTCCCTCTGACCCTCCCCTCTCTCGTGCTTTCTCTCTCTCGCTCTCAAATAAATTTATAAAATCTTTTTTTTTTTTTTTTTTAAAGATTTTATTTATTTATGCGACAGAGATAGAAATAGCCAGCGAGAGAGGGAACACAAGCAGGGGGAGTGGGAGAGGAAGAAGCAGGCTCATAGCGGAGGAGCCTGATGTGGGGCTCGATCCCATAACGCCGGGATCACGCCCTGAGCCGAAGGCAGACGCTTAACCGCCGTGCCACCCAGGCGCCCCAAATTTATAAAATCTTAAAACAACAACAACAACAACAACCTTTCATTTAAAGAAAAAATACCACACAGAGGGGGCGCCTGGGTGGCTCAGCAGGTTAAGTGTCTGACTCTTGGTTTTCACTCAGGTCATGATCTCAGGGTCAGGAGATCGAGCCCCATGTGGGTTGCCACACTCACGAGGGAGTCGGCTTGAAGATCCTCTCCTTCTGCTCCTCCCTGCCCACTCTCTCTCCCTCTCTCTCTGATAAACACATCTTAAAAACAAACAAACAAACAAAATACCACACAGAGACAGCGCATACCTCAAGGAACATGGCACTTGAAGCCAACCCACCTCCAGGGGACACCACTCTTCCTGCCGGGCCAAGTGAGGGGTCTCCCGGAGTTTTGAGTGGGTGCCCAAGCTATCTGGCAGTTCTGACCACTAAGTAGGATGGGTGTGAGTTAGGGGTATCTACTGCATTCGGGGACCCCAACCTTCAGTTTTCCTTAGCTCTGCCAGCAGGAAGCTGCCTTCCTCCAGGATCTGCTCCTCAATGCTCCTCTTCCCCATCCCAAAGTTGCGCAGAATCTGGACAGAGAACTTCCTCAGGACCTTCCACCGGTCCCCATTGGAGAAGGCGATGCCTGGAGAGAGGGGAGGGGCCAGCTCAACTGATGACTTGTCCCCAAGATTACTGCCATCTGAGCCCCCTTTCCTGGTGTCTGCTGGGAGAGAGACTGAGAATTTGGAATCTACCCCCTCCCGGGAAGTCCTTCCTAACCCTCCAGGCTGGGTCAGGGGCCACCTCTGAGCTTCCATAGGGCCCTGGGCTTCCTCACCATAGTCCTGATCACTCTGTCTCTGTTTCTCTCAACCCAGACCTGATCACTCTGGATTATCACAGCCTGGCCATCGGGCTATCTCCTTCTCTAAGCTGTGAAGGTCGGGGTGGGAGTAGAGGGAGGGAGGGCCTGTCTTGTTCACCACTGTGTCCCTAGCATTGTCCAGTGCAGGGCTTACCCCATAGGACGTGCTGGTGATTGCTTATTAATTAATGAAAAGACAAATAAGGGAGAAAAGCCCGAGAAATAAACACTGAGACATTGGGACCTCATCCAGGAACAAGACAGACCCTGTTCTCTTCTTTCCCTGGACTCAGGGGTCTTTGCACAGGCTGGTCCTTCTTCCAGAACTTCCTCACCCTCTGTCTGCTCCTGACTGGTGATCTTCATCTTTTAGGTCTCAACTTAGAGGTCCCTTCCTCCAGGAAGCTCTTGCTGGCCCTCCCTCCCTGCTTGGCTTAGGTGCTTCCTCTGGGCTCCCTGGCATCCCGTACTCCAGCCCTGACCACTGTAGGTGGTCATAGACTGTTGATGGGGCTATAGTAGAAGAAGGTCTCCTATGTGTTTATCTCTGATTTCCCTGGAACAAGCAAAGAACTGGATGCTGAAGAAGAAAAAAATCTCAGTGCTTCCCCTGCATTGTCAGCATTATCTCATTGACTTGTAACAACTTTCTCATGCTAGCCAACTCAGAGTCAGAGAGAGGAAGCCACTTGTCCAAAAGGTACACAGTCAGTAAGCCACAGAACCCTGTTGTTTGTTACCCTCTGCACTATGTATTGAAGAATTAGATGGTAGCTATCTTTAGTAACAGATAATATACGTATCCAGATTTTCTCTGTGCAAAAGTAGCAAGGTGACTTTCTCTACTGCTCTGTGTCCACCTCCTTGCATTTGGTGTCCCTGGACAGGTGAGGTCATAAGATCAAGCCCAGGAAGGGGACATGAAGGTGGAAAGTGTATTCAGTACACAATAGGTGGATTTTTGCTTTTAACCAGAGCTCTTTACTTTCAAATTCTGGAGCAGCTGGGACCCATCTAGTGAGGGGGACAGAGGGGAGCCCCAGGGCTTCTTTAGGGGAAGAAGAATAGTCCAAGATGCAAGTCTCCAGGATGTCCTTTCAATCAGAGCAACTTTCTGCCAACTTTCTCTCTCCTTTGTTATTTATTAGGCCCTGTCATATGGCTTCTTTTGAATAAAGATTAATGTTAAAAAAAAAGAAAAGAAAAGAAAACCCACAAGACTAGGTGATTTTCAAACCTAAGGAGGACAGGATATTGAGATAGACAAGGTTTGGAGTTGATGCGAGTGGCTGGATGGGTGGATCTGGGTTGGGATTGTGATGGGAAAACAAGGCGGGGTAAGGGAGGGTTATGGGACTCATGATACAATTGGGTTCGAGGTTGTTTATGGGAATGGAGTTGTGAAGAATGGAAGGGTTGGTAGACTGGGGTTGAGATTGAGCTTGGGCTTGGGTAGATATGTGCCAGGGTTGCTTTTGGTGATGGTAGTTTGTTTAGGGTTGGAAATGGAACTGGGGACCAAAAACTTCAATAGGTGATTGAGATAGAAGATAGGGCTGGGGAGAAAAATATGGTGAAGTTCAGTTTGAATGAAGGGTTAGGATGGGATTGATAACAAATTTTAACACGGGGACTGGGAAAAGGTTCATAATGGGAATGGAGGGAGGGAGATGACTCAGTGTTGCAGATAAAGATGAAGTTGAGGTTGGAATGGGGAACATGGAGGTAAGGTTGATGAGGACAGGGTGGAGGTGGGCAACGTGGGCTGGGCCAGATAATTTGGCCACTTGACTGAGATGGAAATTTATTGATGTGGTTAGGCTAGAGGTAGGGATTGGGGTGAGAATGGGGTTGGAGTTGGATGGAGGTGGGGATTGGTGTGGAAGTGCATTTCAAGGTGGCGGTGGGATGTGGGAATGGGGAAGGTGGAACAGACTCTACCTAGACTAGCACTGTCTGGCATCCTAGCTGGTGTCGTCGGTGAGATCAGTGGCCCTGAGTATCACAAAATTGGGAGGACAGTCTCCTACCCTTATCCCCTCCTTCAATGTGGAATGATTTGGGGTGGAGAAAACAGGGGGCAGGCTTACCATTGCCCTTAGTGAAGTTGAAAAAGACAGGGTAATCGCCACGGCCACTAAAATCCTCCCCTTGGTCCACAAGGGCCTCCTTCACAGCTTGGTACCCGCTGAGGACCACCACGCGCCTGGGTCCCAGGTGCACTGTGTACATTGAGCCATACTTCTTGCTCAGCTGGGAGTAGGAAGACAGACGTCACAGGGGTTCTGGAGCCCTGAGGCCCCTCCCCCGTTCCTGCCCCCTCCTCCAAGCCTAGGTCCCTGCACCTTGGTGAGAGAGGTCAGCATGTCTTGGGAGCGAAGCTGCAGCAGGTTTCCCAGGAATGGGAGGGGCCTGGGGCCTGGGGGCAGCTGACCTTTGCCCCTTGAACTGAGGATCAGGAACAGACAGGTGAGAGCCAGGAGGCCGAGCAAGATGGCTACGCTCAGACTGTCCATGGTGAAAGCAGCTGCAGGCATCTGGGGGGGAGAGTGGGAAAGGGCAGGACTGGGAAGGGAGTGGGATCCCTTCACTCCTCATCTCCTGAGACTTGACTTCCCCAGGCCCTAGAAGTGAGTGAGGGCAGGCAAAGAGAAGAAAAGAGGTAGAGAGAGGCAGGGACGGGGAAAGTCCTGGGGATAAGGGAAGAGAAGTGGAGAGGAGGGCAGGAAGAGAGAGAGGACACAGGGACAGGTGGACAGTAGAGACAGAGACAGTCAAAATACAGAGAGACTGACAGTAAGAGAGACAGCAACAGAACAGAGACAGACGGAGAGACAGAGAGGCACATGGAGATAATGACGGATACGGAAAAACCAAGCGAGGTATCTGAGTATCTATAGATGTCCACCTATCATCTATCTGTCTGTCTGCCTGTCTGTCTATCAACATCTATCATGAGACCGAATCTCACACAGAGACAGTGGTAAGAGACAGAGATACACAGGGCCAGAGACAGACAAATGAAGACATAGAGCTAGAGAAAGACAGAAGAGAGAGATGGAGAGACAGAGACACATACTTCCTGAGAGACATACAGACAGACACTGAAAGAGAAAGGGCAGGAAAGAGAGACAGAACTAAACAGAGACTGAGGGAGAGAGAGAGTGACACAGAAAGGAGAGATGCACCAAGATAGACACACAGACTGAGGTGCTGGTGCCGAGCCCTGCTGCGGGCTCTAAAACGTGTCCAAGGAACCAACAGAGAGCCAGAGAAAGCCCCAGAAAGACAAGCCCAGAGACCTAGAGAACCCTTGGAGGAGGTGACAAGGGAGATCCCAGCCAGTCTTAGCGACAGGGTGGTGAAGCTGCTGACCCCTCTCTGGAGAGCCGTCCTCCTCTGTGACCTGCACCTGGTCCTTTACCTGCGAGCTTTCGGGCAGCGGAGGTGTGATCGGCTCCAGTTCTGTGCCCTGCAGCTCTGGGTGTGCCTTGGGGGTGGGGGCTGCTCTTAAGTCACCTCTGTCCACACCCCCCGCCCCCCGCCCCTAGTTTTCCCAATGATTTATAATCCCTTCCATTTTCTTGACTTACCTTGGGAGCGGCTCAGGGCTGGCCGCCAGCTGGAGTGATGCCTCCGTTGGGTACCACCCCTTGGGAGCCCTCCAGTGGCCTCTTTGAGGCTGACCTGAGCTCTCCTTACTGTGGTCAATAGCGGCCATTTGTCCTGGAGGAGGGCAAGATTTTTTCCATTTTTTAAAAAAAAGTTATTTGAGAGAGAGGGCGTGAGCGGGGAGAAGTGGGGGGGGGGAATGGAGTATCTGAAGCAGGTTCCATGCCCAGTGTAAGCCTGACGCTGGGCTCCAACTCATGACCCTGAGATCACGACCCTGAGATCATGACCTGAGCTGAAATCAGAGTCAGGCTTAACCAACTGAGCCACCCACGTGTCCCAAAATTTTCCTTTTTTTTTTTTTTTGGCCATTTGGGGACCTGGGTCTGGTGGTTTTATGTCTGATCTGGGGTTTAGGGGCTTGGCAAAACCAGCCACGGATTGGGGCAAGGTCTTTTTGGTGTTCTGGGCACTTGGCTCTATTTCTCTGGGTTCACGTTCATTTCTGCCTCTGACTGGTCACGTGACCCCAGGCAAGTTCCTTTCTGCTCTGGGCTAGAGTTCTCCCATTCTCTGTCCTTCGCGGTTTGTCTCTGAAATTCCCTGTGTCTCACTTTGCTTCTGCCTCTGAATCTTTTGGTCTCTCTTTATGTCTCTGTCTCTCTCGTTCTCTCACCCTCTGTGTCTCTGGGTCTCTCATCTCTGTTCTGTCTCTAATTCTCTCTGTGCTTTTTCTCTTTCTCTCTGCTTCCCTCTTCCTGTAAGTCCTTCTCAGTCACCATCTCTTCCTGACTCTCTGGGAGTCTCTCTCTTTCTGTCTCTCATGCCTCCATGAGTCAGACTGCAGTGGGCAGGACTGAGGTGGGCTGAGGTTGAGGGAGGATTTGGGGGAAGTGGAGGAGAATGGACTTCAGATTTGGATTTGTTTTCTGTTTTTTTAAGATTTTATTTTTGTTTTAGAGAGAGAGCAGAGAGAGTGTGAGTGGGGCAGGGAGGGGCAGAGGGAGAGGGAGAAAAAGAATCCCAAGCAAGCTCCACGCTCAGCATGGAGCCTAATGTGGGGCTCGATCTCATGACCCTGAGATCATGACCTGAGCCCAAATCAAGAATCAGACGCTTAACTGACTGAGCCACCTGGACACCCCTAAAGATTTTATTTTTAAGTAATCTCTATACTCAATGTGGGGCTCGAACTCATAACCCCGAAATCAAGAGTCTCATGCTTTCCTGATCAAGCCAGCCAGCACCCCTGGACCTCAGATTTGAATGACTCCCCTGCCGCCTTCTGCCTACACAGTCTTCCCCCTGCTCTCCTTAGCCCCAACCAGCTGTGTCTGCTTCAGATTCCTGCCCCAGAAACTGGCCAGGTCAGAAGGGCAGGTTGTGAAAGCATGGATCTAGGCTAGGACTCCAGTCCTAGGAGTTAGGGTAGGGGAGAGAGCCCCTGAGGTCAAGGGTCTGGGAGGCTAGGTGGAAGTGCGGGTGCCCCCACCGTTCCGTGGACAGACACCATGTTTGCCTTTCCCATGGAGGTGAGGGAGGAAGTGCTTGAAGGTCCTGGGGAACTTGACACCCCAGGTCCCAGGCACGTGGCAAGATGGAGGTGGGGCCCATGCTCTTGTTTAAGTCCCAGAGAGGCTGGTTAGGGCAGGTCCTGGAAGGGGGGTGAAGGCTTGATTATGGGATTACATATCTCCAGTTTCCTTTGGCATCTACTCCTACTTCTGGGGGAGGGGACAGGAGTGGACCCACCTGAAGCCTTAAGTTACTTTTCCCTGACCCTAGAACTGGGTTGAGAGGGTCCTAATGGGACTGCCTCACTGGGAAACCTAGCATTCATGAGAAGGGGTTTTGAAGGGCTTTGAGTTCTTCTTGTCGTCTGACTTGCTCTCCTGCTACAGAGAAAATGTGGGGTAGGGAGGGCTGTGTTGTAGGGTTTCTCAACCTTGATACTATTGACATTTGGGCTGGATAATTCTTTGTGTGTGTATGGGGGCTATCCTGTGCATGGTAGGATGTTTAGCCATATGTCTGGTCTCTACCCATCTCTCTGATGCTGAAACTGAAATTAGAAGTTGACCTAGATACAAGCTAAGTGGTTCTAAGATGTTCCAGAAGTGACCTTGCATTTTGCCTATAAGCCATTCTACAGTGAAGGGGGCTGGGGGGAATGTCACACAGGAGTGGTCAATAGATACAACACCAAAGAGCTGTGGTTTAGGGTGATTAATGAGGGAAATGATGTTAAGAGTTTCAGGAGTCCCTTTTATTATCTGATTAAAAGCTTTCATGCAGTGGAAAGATACCAAGGAAGATTAAAAATGGCAGGTATTTGAAGAGTCTTTTAAAAAATTATAAATTTTGAAATCCTTTCAGAAGTGCGGAGAAGTTGCAGAGTGCAGAGAGGTTTTGCTTACCCTTCACCTAGCTTTCTCTCATGAGGACACCTTGCAAATCATGGTACAATGAGCAAAACTAGGAAATTAACATTGATACAACGCTACTGACTACAGACTTTATTTAGATTTATCAGTTCTTCCGTGAATGTCCTTTTTCTATTCCAAGATCTCATCTAGAATCTCACATTGTGTCTTCTGAGGCTCCTCCAATTTATGAATATTTATAAACTCCCCATTGTATATTCTTAGAATGCAGATTTTTTTGAAGTTTATTTATTTAAGTAATCTCTATACCCAATGTGGGGCTCTTGAACTCATGACCCCGAGATCAAGAGTCACACGCTACACCTCCCCTCCCCCGACTGAGCCAGACAGGCGCACCTTAGAATGCACATTTTTATTTTTGCTTATTTATTTATTTTAAAGATTTTATTTATTTATTTGACAGAGAGACAGACAGCCAGCGAGAGAGGGGACACAAGCAGGGGGAGTAGGAGAGGAAGAAGCAGGCTCCCAGCAGAGCAGGGAGCCCGATGTGGTGCTTGATCCCAGGACTCTAGGATCACACCCTGAGCTGAAGGCAGGCACTTAAGCGACTGAGCCACCTAGGCATCCTTAGAGCTGCTGATTGATTAAATGAATGAAATGAGTTTCCTGTCATATGTTTTCTAAGTACCTCTAGCTTGAACGTCAAGGAATACGGAGAGTTTGGGGAGATATGTCCTGGCACAGGCTCCATTATCCTGTGGTGGAAGGAACTCCTTACAGGTCCCAAGCTCCTCTGCACGGTGGAGGAGAATTTTTCAGAACCTCTCACCTGGACAGCACCATTCAGTGTTGGAAACCCAGTGGGCTGCTCTGCGCAGAAGCTGTGGGTGGGTGTGTTGGGGAGTGAGGAGCTATGGATGCTGTGTGTTGGGGAGTGAGGATGGAGGACACCAAAGGACACAGCTCTGGATTTTCAAAGGGATCAGAAGTTGGGAGGATTTGGTTATGAGATAAGCTTCATCTAATACCACGTGAAACAAGATTTTTAAAAATCTACATTCTAAGAATATAAAATGGTGAAAGACAGTCTCTTTAATAAATGGTGGACAGCTGGACTGCTACAGGCAAAATAATGAAACTGGACCACTTTCTTGCATCATACACAAAAATAAACTCAAAATGGATCAAGACCCAACTTAAGACCCCAAATCAGAAAACTCCTAGAAGAAAGCATAGGTAATAATTTCTTTGATATCTGCCTTAGCAATATTTTCTAGATGTATCTCCTAAGACAAGGGAAATAAAAGCAAAAATAAACTATTGAGACTATACCAAAATAAAAAGCTTTTGCACAGCGAAGAAAACCAACAAAACAGCGAAGAAAATCAACAGAACAAAAAGGCAACCTACTGTGTACGAAAAGGTACTTGCAAGTGATATATCTGATAAAGGGTTAACATCCAAAATATGTAAAGTACATATACAACTGAACACCAAAAAAGCAAACAATCTGATAAAAAATGGGCAGATGACCCAAACAGACATTTCTCCAAAGAAGACATCCAGATGGCCAACAGACACATGATAGGATGCTCAACATCACTCATCGTCAGGGAAATACCAATCAAAACCACAGTGAGGGGGGCCTGACTGGCTCAGTTGGAAGAACGTGTGACTCTTCATCTCAGGGTTGTGAGTTCAAGCCCCATGTTGGGTGTAGTGATTACTTACATAAATAAAACTTTAGGGGCACCTGGGTGGCACAGCGGTTAAGCGTCTGCCTTCGGCTCAGGGCATGATCCCGGCGCTATGGGATCGAGCCCCACATCAGGCTTCCGCTATGAGCCTGCTTCTTCCTCTCCCACTCCCCCTGCTTGTGTTCCCTCTCTCGCTGGCTGTCTCTATCTATGTCCAATAAATAAAATATTTAAAAAAAAATAAAACTTTAAAAAAAACCCCGACCCATAAGCACAGAGAACTGATGGTTTCTAGATCAGGAGGGGGAAGGGCTAAATGGGTGAACGGGAGTGGGAGGTACAGCCTTCCAGTTATAAGTCACGGGGATGAAAGGTACAGCATAAGGAATATAGTCAATGGTATTGCAATCGCATAATAGCATTGTTTGGTGACAGATGGGAGCTCCACTTACCAGGAACATAGCATAACCTATAAAGTTGTCCAATCATCACGTGGTACCCCTGAACCAATGTCCCATCGCGTGCCAACTATACTTCAATTAAAAAAATAATCTGCATTCTGGGTGTAGCTCTACAGGCTGCCTTCTCTTGTTCTTCAAACTCATCTGCATGGCTCACTCCTTCATTCAGATCTCTAATCAAATTCTCCTCACAGAAGCCTTTCTGATCACCTTATGGGAAACAGGCACCTCCATCCCTCTGCAGCCATGAATTGCTGTATCTTCTGGAGGCGCTCACTGCTCCCGGATGTTAGAATATAAGTGTTTATCTGTTTACAGCCTTTGCCCTTCTGGAAGTGTCCACAGTGCTTGACTCATAGTAGGTGCTCAAGGAATGTTTAGTGAACCAGCAGGTATTATAGAGGCGTGGACTGTGGCATGAATCCCAGCTCTACCTGGTCCTTTCCGTGTGTCCTGGATAAGTGAGCCATAGTGACCTCCTCTGACAAATGGGGGTATTGGTCTCTGCACCATCTGGCTGTTGAGAGACCTCTGGGAACTCGAGCCGGTCACATGCTTGGCAGAGCCCCTGACAGTGTAAAAACCTGGTATCTGAGAACTAACTGTTCTTAATGTCCTTCCTGGAGCTCCCAAAGCCCAGGTAAAGGCGCCCAGATCTTCTTCCCAGGTGGTGCGCTGATGAAAAGGGGGAGGGGAGAATCTCAAACAAGAGGCTGAGGTGGTTTGTGGCAGTGTCGGCTTACAGCTGGGCTGTGCCCCAGCCGTGACCCTTTCCTGAGGTAGCGGCAGGGGAGGACAGGGGCAGCAGGGGAGCAAAATGAATGCTCCTGTTCCACCAAGGGCCAATCCAGCCCTGAGAGCCCCTTGTCGTCCCAGGAAAGGTAAAGAAGGGGTTTGAACGGTCGCATTCTAGAACCTGAGAATCCCAAACGTACTCTATTAACATGAATACCTGGATTCCTGCAGAAAAAGAAGAAATTGCTCCCACTTCTGCCACACCCTTTGCTGAGACTGCTTCCTATCCGTCTGCCTGGTGGAGTGCTTGGTGGTACTCTCTCCTCCTCCTCTGCTCCTGAGCACAAGGAGATCCCTGCAGAAAAGAGCAGTCACATCCCTCCAGAGCCTTCTCCATTTCAACCCTGGGGACTCACAGACACTCCCCCTCTATCCCTTCAGTCTCCCTTTGGCATGCAAAGGGTCAAGGGCAGTGGGAATGTGGCTTCCTTATTCAGTCATAGACATGAAGACTTGACCTCAGGTTCGAAGCAAAGATGGGGGAACTGAGGAAGTAAAGACAGGAACTGGGGATTTGAGTGGAGCAGAAGGGGATGAACCCTCTCTCCTCCCGCAGACACATCACTGCAGGTGAGAACACAGCATTATAACCAGTTCCCCTAGATAGAGCAATTTGTGGAGAGTAAGTAAGAGATTGGAGGATAAGCCAAGGAGAAACACGTGGAAGAAAGTTGCAGGAGAATCACACGACCACAGCTATTCCGTATCAGTGGGACAGATAACATTCGGGGGAGAACACTTGAAGGACTTCGAGGAGGGGCTGGCTTTATAAGGAGAAAACACGGGAAAACTGCAAGCATGGGAGCTCTGGAGAAGAGCTGCCTGGGACGAAGGGGCAAGAATCAGAGAAGCACAGCTAGAAGACACTGGGAGGGAGTTCTCACATGGGATGGGTGTGGGGGGCAGGCAAAGACATACTCCCAGGGGTGGAAGATCCCAGAGGTGAGAGTAACAGACAGGAGGACTGTCCTATTGCCTGCTGGGCTGATGGTGGCTGCCCACTTTAGATGGGGCACCTGCTCTCAGTCCCCAGTCCCCTCCCAGTCCAAATCTCTTGCTGGTGGCCTGGGGGCATTTGAGTGTAGGGGACGGTACTTTTTTTTTTTAAGGTTTTATTTATTTATTTGACAGAGAGAGGCGGCAAGAGAGGGAACACAAGCAAGGGGAGTGTGAGAGGGAGAAGCAGGCTTCCCGCGGAGCAGGGAGCCCGATGCGGGGCTCGATCCCAGAACCCTGGGATCATGACCTGAGCTGAAGGCAGATGCTGAACAGCTGAGCCACCCAGGCGCCCCGGGGACGGTACGTATTAAAAGGCATGGAATGCCAAGCTCAGGAGCTCAGACTTCATTTTCTAGGTTTTGGAACACGGTTGCTGAGTGATGAGTCCCATTGCACACAGTGCTTGACTCTCAGTTTACTAAAGAGGAGCGTAAGGACCTCTTGGGTGAGAGCTGAGGCAGAGACCCTCAGGCTGTCCGTGATCAGAGGAGGAAGGAGATGAGTTTACCAGGGAATAACTGAGTGGTGCAACTGGGACAGTCACTCCGTTTGAACTGGCCTTCATGAGAGTCCTCTTGGAGGAGACACTGTCTCTTTCCAGCTGTATCATTGTACATCCCTCTTCCTGCCTCTTGTCAGTCCTCACCTCCTCAATGGAGTCAGAACAATCTTTCCCAATATCACCACATCGTTAGTTCATTCATTAATCGAGTCACCAAATATTAATCGAACACCAACCAAGTATAAGCAGTGGAGATAGAGCGAAGAATAAAACAGACAAAACTGCCCTGCTCTCACGGAGGTGACATTTTATCTGGGTTACCTCCTGTGCACAGCTGTGAGTGTTTCTCTAGGGTCGATCGCTAGAGCTGGGGTTGCTGGCTTGAACTTGGCATTGCCAAATTGCTCTGCAAAGCAGCTGAGCTAATTTATACTCCCACCAACAGTATGTAAAAAAAGATTCCTGTGTTGTCATTCAATCCTCCATCCTGTCAGTTATAAAATTTTGCTAATCCAATGAGGGTGAAATTCTATCTTGCTTTCATTTACTTTTCTCCAATTGGCTGGCTGCTGAGTTGAGCACGTGTGTTGGCCGTTCAATTTCCTGCACTGCGGACTGCCTCTGAGTATCCTTTTCTTTTTTCTTTTCTTTTCTTTTTTCTTTTCTTCTTTTCTCTTTTCCTTTCCTTTCCTTTCTTTTCTTTTTTCTTTTCTTTTTTTCTTTTTTCTTTTTTCTTTCCTTTTCTTTTCCTTTCCTTTCCTTTCTTTTCTTTTCCTTTCTTTTTCTATTTTCTTTTCTTTCTTTTTTCTGATTGGTTTATAGGAATTTACTATTTAGTCTTCTTGCTAGCTCTTGGTTGGAAGGCCCCAGCCCCTTTGGAGGGCTCAGCCCTTGGCTGGGTCAGGCCCTCCTGGAATGATCTTACTTTATGATTAATCTCAAGATCAGTGGATTTGGTGCTCTAATTACATCTGCAAAATCCCTTTTGTCATATAATGTAACATAGTCATGGGAGTGACATCCTATCCTATTCACATGTCCCACCCACACCCAAGGGAAGGAGATTATATGAAGGTGTTGGTCCTTGGGGGATCATTTTTAGAATTCTGTTTACCACACTTATTACAAGAAGTTAAGCAACTTTTTTCTTCTTAAAGGAGTAGTGTTTGATTTCATAGATTCTCTCTACTGTTTCTGTTGTTTTGTGCTTCACTCATTGCTGGTATCATGTTTATTATTTCTTTCCCTTTTCCTTTTAGAACGGATTGCTCTGTTATTTTTTTTTTTATTTCCCTATATTGGATGCTAAACTCCTTAATTTGCAGTTTTCCTGTTTTCACATATAAGCACTCCTCTTGAAAGTCTGCTTTACCTGCCTCCTCTAAGTGTTGAGATGTAGATTCAGCTGTAAATATTTTTAATTTCCAATATGATTTCTGCTTTGTTCATCTGTTATAGAGCAGTATGCTTTAACATTTCTAAGCATTTTGGTATTTGATCTCATCTTTACTGTTGATTTCTCTCTCTCTCTCTCTCTTCCTTCCTTTCTTTCCCTCTTTTCTTTTTCCTTTCTTTTTTTCTTCTTTCTTTCTTTCTTTCTTTATTTCTTTCTTTCTTTCTTTTTCTTTCTTCCTTCCTTTCCTTTCCTTTCCTTTCCTTTCCTTTCCTTTCCTTTCCTTTCCATTCCATTCCATTCCATTCCATTGCAACCAGACTGTATTGTCTGTGATATTATTTCCTCAACACTTATAAACATTTATATCTTGGCCTGGTTTGTCACTAATATTTATAAAATCTCACATGTGATTGAAAGGAATGAGGATTCACAAATGAAGAGTTTAGGGGTCTACAGTTGTTAATTGGATCAACCTAATTATCTTTTTCAAATATTCTGCACCTCTATTAATTTTTTATTTGTTTGTTTTAACAAACTTACTGCTGGGTTAAGTTAAATCTTGTAATTTAGAGCTATATCGTCATATGTCAGGATTTGTATATTTTCTTGGTGCACTGTTCCTTTTATCACAATGTTCCTGTTGTTCCTAATAATTCTGTTAAAATAAAAACCAAACAGAGACTGGCCTTGAAAACACCCTGACCAGACAAAACCAGTGCAGTCATTAAAAACTAAGCTTCATGTAGCTTATTTTGGAAGATTAACTTGACCTGGGTCATTTCTTGCTTATGCTTCTGGAAATGATGTGCAAAACTTGCCCTGGAGGCTTAATCACTTTGCACTCCTTGCTTGCCTTATCTATCATCTTTATATCTATCCATCTACTTTTATTAAGTGGGCTCCACACCCAGCATGGAGCCCAATGTGGGGCTTGAACTCACAACCCTGAGACAGAGACCTGAGCCGAGATCAATAGTCAGATGGTTACCTGACTAAGCCACCCAGGTGCCCCACTTCTTTCTGACTTTACCATCTGACAGGCATTATCCCTGCAATGGGAGGAGAGCTGCTGGAAGTCTAAGGCTTACCTCGTCAGTGGTGGATTGTTTTATTTTCAAAATGTCTTCCTCCCTCCCACTGGTCCTTTCCTTAGGAGAAGATTACACTTTCCTGTCCCCGCTGACACGCTTGGTCATGTAACTTGCTTTGGCCATGCCTCCTGTTGGCTTTCTTTGTACCTATAGGTCTCGTCGGGTTCCAGCAACTCCTCCCTCCCTTTGCACCTTCAAGGATGCAGTGCAGCCTCACGGTGGCTAGTTTACAGGTATTCCAGTGCCCCTTGCTGGATTTCCCTCAGTTTTGTAAATAGTCCTTTCATTAAACTCCGAATGATCCCATTTGTGTGTGACTCACCTTTCCTGCTGGGATCCTGACACAGCATTCCACTGTATGGCTGTTTTGTGTGGTTGGTCATCGGACTACAGTTATTTCCAATCTTTCACTATGACACAAAGCTGCAACACATAAACTGCACATAGGTCACTTTGCAGACATTTGGGTAAATCTGTAGGGTAACTATTAGATGAGGAATTGCTGAGTCAAATAATACATATATCTTTATAATTTTGGCTGATATAGTTAAACCGTGCTCAGGGGTTGTACCAATCCACAGCTCCACAGTTGCTGGTTTAGACTAAATCCATAATCCGAAATGTTTGGAGAACTGTGCTGGAGGCTACTAAGAATTCCCAAGAGAGGGATACCAGATTTCTGGTTAATAATAGGCAGGTATCTGGAATAATAAATTGAATAAATGAGGTGTGCGAATGTGTTTGTTTTTCATCTTGGAATCTCTGATCACAGTAGTTAAGAGAAATTTTTGAAGGTTCATATTAGAACATTTTAATTTTTAACAGACTATGATTCTGTGTACGACGATTATAATATTTCAAGTCTTTGGTCCTGAGAGTGTTGTTCCCAGATTTCATGAATCTTTATGCCGTACATTGAAGACTGCGTGAGTCAAAAGTTTTCAGCTTCTTCCCAAGAGACAGTGCACGTGGATGGTTACTTGTTATTAATGTACTCGTTATGAAACAAGACACGTGGATCTGGGGTTTCCTCATATCCTCCCATCCCTCCCCCATGGAAAGCATCCCAAACTGGAACCTGAGCTGTTCACACAAATCTGAAAACATTCGGAACTGGATAACTATGGTATTATGAAACACACAGGGCTCAGAAGGTTAAGTTACTTCATACTTGACTTTTCTTTAGCCTGTGTGTAGAACAAGAAAGGGCAAGAAAGAGCCAAAAAGATCTGATTCAAGTCTGGGTATGGCTACCTTTTAGCTGTGTAATTGTGTCTATGTCATTCAAAGGCTCTGAGACTCCATTTCCTCACCAGCAAAATGAGAATAATAGTCATAAGGAATCAAGGGCCCCAAAGTCATCAATTTGACTGTCCCACCATGATCTATTTTGCTATCCCAACTAGGTCTCCCCAGCATGGAACTCCTGCCATCTCAGAAATGTCCCACCCAAGTTTGGTAAAATTCAACCTTTTCCCCATGCATGGAAACCATGGTGCCTTGGCACATTATCCTCACCACCATATCCTCCTGGCCCTGATATTTATATTTTCTTCTACCATTACCAAATTGCATGTTCTTTTCCTCTCAATGAGGACCTTAGCCGGTTTGGGTCATTTACGGGTGATGTGAACCAAAACGTTGTATCTGAATTATCTAAATCTTCAATAGCTTGATTTTTTTGCAGTTGTTGTAATTTTCCACAAACCTTGCTTATTGGACATAGAAGGCCTGAGAAGTACCCAGAGACTCATCTAAGTGCCAGATATGTTTCTTTATGCCCCACTTGTGTATTAGCAACCCAATCTTTCCTTCCTAATCAAGATCACCCATCCCATCTAATAGTGTTTCTTTGCCCATTGGTACAGTAGGATAAGAAGCCCAAAATGTTGAGATGCAATCTCAACTTCCCTTTCAATTGAATCAGTGCCGGGTGCTCTGTTGAAAGCTTTCTTCTTTTGGGAAGTAAGACCTCCCAAATTGCAGAGCTTAAAATTGCAGGGGGAAAAAAATCCTGCAAGTGAGTTATTAATGAAAGGTGCCATGCCCCATTCCACCACTGATTCTTGAATTCTTGATCCTGTAGGAGAAACAGGATCATGTATCAGTCACTTACTCAAAGTAGCTACTTTGGTCTCTGCTGGTGGCAGGCTAGGCTCTTAGCATTGGGGGTAAGGAAGTTAGCCTTGCTGAACTTAAGTCTGTGTTGTTCAGCTCATGCACAGTCCTCACTCTTGACACTGTCTGTTTTATATATGGGCCAACTGAGGAAGCACTTAGGTGACAGGAGGCAGAGACTGAGTGAAATCCACCGTATGGATCACCCTGTACATTACTGAGCACAAACTCCACATTGGATGTGCCTTACTGAGTATTCATATCAGAAAAAAAAAACAACCGCCCAAAACTTCTAAGGCCATTCTGAGAGGTCTGTCTAAATACCTCTTCCCCAGATCTGCTTTTCATCAATCTTTTTTGTTCAAAGTCCCTGAGCACTTGGCTAAAGGATCCATAGCTTCTCACAAGTTACTACATATTCCTACTCCTGGCTATCTCCCAGTATTGTCAAATATACTGCTGGAAGTTCTCACTTCTTCACTTCCTTTCAGGAACATCCCTAACTGAATTTTAATGCTTCAGCAAGCAGTCCATTTCCAGTTGGTGTTAGCATATCATTTAGAAACATATGTAAACCAAGCCCGAGGGTTTTTTGTTTTTGTTTTATCTTTGATCAACTGATCATAAGAAACCTCCCCATGAAGCCAAAGTTGTAGATGGAAAGAGAGGACAATGCACCAGGAGTTGGTGTCAACCAAATCTGAGCCAGCTGCTCATACAACTACCTTGTTCATGTATCCATAGACCGTTTCCGCTTGACAACAGATGATTGCTGTATGCATCCAACTTTGTAGCTTGGTAGGTAAGATAAAATACTCTGCTCGGGGCACCTGGGTGGCACAGTTGGTTAAGTGTCCGACTCTTGATTTCGGCTCAGGGCGTGATCTCATGGTCCTAGGATTGAGCCCCACATTAGGCTACCCACTCAGCGGGGAGTCTGCTTGTCTCCCTCTCCCTCTGCCCCTCCCCCTGCTCGCGTGCATGCTCTCTCTCTAAAATAAATAAATAAATCTTTAATCAGCTCAGATTAGTACAGATTATGTGCATGCATTTAATATTCTATAATCAGGACTTCAGTCTCTGCTAGGGGACACTAGCAAGTGAGGAACTGTTTCTCCAGGGAATAAATCTGCTAATTCCTCCTAGTGGATAATCTTTATGAATTTTCTCTGGTCCAAGGAGGAACCCAGCCCAGAAAGACAGTACAGGACAGTGATTAAGAGTCTTGGCTTTGCATCTAAACTGCTTTGGTTCAAATACCCAATTCACCATTTACTTGTTCTGTGAGTTTAAGCAAATCATTTCACCTACTGAAGACTTACTTTTTCTTTTTGTGAAATGAACATAAACTAGTGGTGTGCTGGAATAGGCCAATACCAACTCACGAGAGCCATTGTGCATCTCTTCACAATTCTGCTGCTTAGTGACTTTATGTTGAGTTGATAGCTTGAAATCAGCTAGAGTTCAGAGCATCCCCCCACCCCAACTGCAGAAAGCCAGCTGTTAGACACTTCCCAGTATACCACTGATACCATCCCTACCTCTCGAATTTGTTGTGAAAACACGGTGACACCACCCAAGAGAAATGGTTATCATGTCTACTGTCAGTAGACAGGCTCAATAAATGTTAACCCTTATCATTATTATTATATGGCTAAACAAAACAGTCACTCAACAATTGTTGTTTATTATTATTATCTGATTGCTATTTTTTAGGACAGGTGTAGACGATATTTGATTATCAGGTCAAAGGGCTCTGAATGAAGGAAGCTGGGTTGCTGAGACATATATGACCCAACAGATAACCGGTGTTGAGTCTGAATCCCTAAGATAGTATGGTGTACAAGAGCAAGCACCCTGAAGCCAGACTGTCTTGTATGACGCGGGCAAGTTACTTAATCTCTCTTCGCTACATGTTATTGTTTTGTTTTTTTAATGTTTTTAAGATTTTCTTTTCTTTTTTTTTAAGATTTATTTATTTAAGACAGAGAGAGAGAGAGAGAGAGTATGAGTGGGGGGAGGGGCAAAAGCAGACTCCCCCTGAGCAGGGAGACCGTTGCGGACTCAATCCCAGGACACTGGGATCATGGCCTGAGCTGAAGCAGATGCTTAACGGACTGAGTCACCCAGGCACCTCCTGCTTCATGTTATTCATGTTATTGTAAAATGAGAGTAATCACCATATCTCCCTTTGGGGGCTGTAAGGATTAAACACATAGAAAAGGCAGTGCTTGACGGAAGGCTCTCAGCACATGTTAATTGCTCCTATCCCTGCAGCCACTGGCAGTTTTCCAAGCCCTTTACTGTCTGGTTTCCATTTTGACCTAAAAGTGAGACTTTTAAGTGAGGAGGCAGAGGTCATCACCATCCCCATTTCATAGAAGGGGAAAACAGTGGCCAACTGTGGGAGCTAGGATAGTATAGGGTGAGGTGACGGGACCTGGGCTAGAAGCCATCTCTTCCGCTTCCCCCACCTCAGAGCTGTTTAACCTTCCAACTAATGTCATGAATTGAGATTTTCACTAAATGGGGAGTCACCTTTCGAAATTCTTGAGCTGGGCACGGCAACAGTTTGGTCAAGGGAGAGCAGGGGGAATTGTTGGCTCGAAGATGATTCAGCTCAGCACCTCTGCTGACATATGGTCACACCTACCTTCTCTGTTAGCTCTGTGATTATAGGATTAATTATTCTTCCCTCTTCCCATCCATCCTCACTTGCCTACTAATCAGCCAGTCCCATGTCCTTCTCTGGGATGAGCCCTCCGTTTACAGAATCAAGCCAAATATAGCCACCTTCTTCGTTATAAGCAATGGTGGGAGGGATTTTTGATGGGTGTTGGGAAGAAATATCACCTTCTTCAAATAGAGATCTGCCATTCTAGGGGATCTTCAGATGTAGTCTCTCAATATGAGTGATGCTAAGATTTAGAGAGTGAGTGATTCTCAAGTTCTTAGTCTACAGCTTTGGATCCGTGTATCAAGGTGTGGCTCGTTAGGGAGAATGAAGAAGAGAAATTGTTTGCTTCTAGGTGTCTTCGTGGTCATACCTGTTCATGTTAGAACAGATTCCAGTTTGAGTTGCATTATCCCTCAAATCCCTGGAAGAGGTGTAGGACTGGGATAAACAAAAGCCTCTCCAAGAGCCTTGGGTCAGGACTCTTCTGTTGCAAGTGGTAGAGACTCAGTTGAGCCCAACTTTAGCAAAAATGGTAATTTGTTAACTCACCCTGAGTTTGGATTCAGGTGCTCAGATGAGTCTTCTCATAACTGCATCTTTTGGATCTACTGGTCTATGTATGACATGTATATATGACATATATATATGGTGCTTGTCAAGAGAGGCAGTGTAACACCATAGTTAAGTGCACAGCTCTGAGATCAAGCTGTCTGGCCTCAAATCCCAGGTCTGCCTCTTGCTCTCTGCTCTCTCTTGGGCAAATGACTCAGCTTAGCTGGGATGTAGTTTGATTATCTGTAAGATGGATGTAATAATTGTATCTGCTTCAAAGGATTGTTGAGAGGATTAAGTGAGTCACTAAATGTGAAGTCCTTCAAATAGAACCTAAAGACTATTAGAACCCCATGACCATTACTGGTGATTATAGCAACCCTGCTAAGCCCCACCCAGTTTTTCTTGGGGTGCTGGCCCAATCATTTCTCCTTCCTTCATTTGGAAACAGACACACCCTCTGCTCAGGTTTGTTAACTTACTCTGTTTGAACAAGTAACACACTTGGTTCCAAATTCCAAAAGCTATAAATCGATATAAAGTGAAATCGGCTTGCTCCAATCTATCCTCTGATCTTTAACACCCCTCAGCCAAAGGAAACCGCTTTAAAATTTTTAAATTTATTTATTTTAAGTAGGCTTCATGCCTGACCCACCACCCTGAGATCAAAAGTCCCATGTTCTACTGAGTGAGCCAGCCAGGTGCCCCCAAAGGAATCTACTTTAAGCAAACTATCATTCTTGTATATATTTTGCTGTTTCCTGTTCAATTTTTTGCTTTTTTCTTCCTTTGGCTACTATAAGTTACATGCAGTAATGAGCACGGATATTGAATGAGTGGACTTGAAGAATTTCTACATTTGTATGAGACCATGTAGATACTACTCAGAATGTTTCTGATACTTTGGAAGGCTCTTCTGGGTCCCATCCAGTCGTTTTCACTCCGCACTCAACGACTGTCCTGACCTTCACAAATGCGTTTTGCCCATTTTTGAAATTCACATAAATGGAGTCACAGAGTGAGTATGTTTTCTTCTGTGTTTGGCTTTTTTTCACATCCATGATAATCACTCACCTTGCAGGTACCTGTAACTTGTTCCTTTTTAAATTGCTATGCAGACTGTCATTGTATGAATAAGCTATTATTTACTTACCTACTCTACAGCTGATGGACATTTGGGTTGTTTCCAGTGTTTGGCTATTTTGACCAACTCTGTTGTGAACATTCTAGTACTTAACCTTTCGTGGGACGTGTGCACTCATCACTCCTGCATATATACCAAGATTTTGCTTCCTCATTGGTTAAGCATATGTTCAGTTTTAGTAAACTGCCAGTTTCCTGAAGGGATTGTATGACTATGCAACCCCAACAGCAAAGTATGAAACTTCTTTTTTTTTTAAATATTTTATTTATTTACATGAGAGAGAGAGAGAGAGAGAGCACGAGCAGAGAGGAGAGGGAGGAGAGGGTGGAGAGGGAAGAGCAGGGCAGAAGCAGGGCGGAAGCAGGCGGAAAGGGAGAATCAGGCTCCCTGCTGAGCAAGGAGATGGACACAGGGCTCGAGCCAAGGACCCTGGGATCATGAACTGAACCTCAGGCAGACACTTAACCGACTTTGCCACCCAGGCACCCCTTTCTTTAAAAGATTTTATTCTGAGTTGAGAGCTGTTATTTTCAGGATGCTTGATCCAGGAGGAGCTACTCAACCATCACCAGAGACAGAAACGCCCCAGAGCACTTCTAGAGTATGACCCCCCACACCTTCTTAAGAAAACCCTTCTTTTTTGGAGTCTCTCTCCTTTGTCCCTGTTTCTCTCAAACTTTCTCCCTCTCTCTCCTCCAAGACCTGCCCTGCTCCCGCAAGAAGGCATGCCACTGGGCATGAGCATGAGCTGTCCCAACAACCAGACAGGAAAGAACCTTGACTTTCTTCTGCTCCTTGGCTTTCCCCTGACTCCATCTCAGCCACACTCGTGCTGCTCACCCTGATCCCTGCTGCCATCTGAAACCTGAACACAAACACTTCACTCTCTGGCCAAACCCCTTGTTCTGCTCACTCTCCACTTCACCGAGGTGACACTGCTTGGCCAGGTCTTTGGTCAATGTTCCAAAGAACGCAAACCCAACAGAAAGTCAAATATCCCTCCTATCGAGAGGCATGTTTTATTTTTATTTCTCTTTTCATATTTGGAATCTGCTGTGTTAGGCTTACAGGGAAGTTTTTCAAGAACCACAGGATTATCAGGAACAATTTTCTGGTGGCTCATAAAGAGAACAGGTGGGGCTTGGCAGTCCAGCATGGTGGTTAAGAGCATGAAATCTAGAATCAATAACACAAGGCCATGTCCAGGTTCTGCCCCGATCATCCATGGAGCCCAAAACAACTCACTTCCACCTCTTTGGGCCTTGCTTAACTCATCTGCAACTGGAGGTGGTAAACCCAGCCTCACAGGCTTGCTGTGAGGACTTCAGTAAGATCATGCCCATAAAAAGCTTCACACAGTAAGATCATAAGCTCACTGAATGCTACCATTACCAGCAGTATTAGCATTTAAATTTGAGCCAAGAAGGCTTACCTAAGATTGTCACTTGGGAATGTTCTGAAACTAGTTAGAGGTGGTTGGTTTCCCAACTCTGTGAATGTACTAAATGCCACTGAACTGTTGGCATAAAAAAGGGTAGTTTTTTAATAAGTATTTCTTAATTTTTTTAAAAATTTTTTATTAAGTTATGTTAGTCACCATACAGTACATCCTTAGTTTTTGATGTAATGTTCCATGATTCATTGTTTGCAAATAACACCCAGGGCTCCATGCAATATGTGCCCTCCTTAATACCCATCACTGGCCTATCCCGATCCCCCACCCCCCTCCCCTCTGAAGCCCTCAGTTTCTTGATTTATTTTTTTAAATTTATGTATTTATTTATTTAAGCTGTAGGCCCAATGTGGGGCTTGAACTCACAACCCCAAGATCAAGTGTTACATGCTCTACTGACTGAGCCAGCCAGGTGCCCCTTCACTTCAATTAAAAAAAAATTCTCATTTGGGAGAAGGTCATAGATTTCAGCCACACTTGTGGGCAAGAGCCAGTTTTTTTTTAGAGAGTTTTGATCAGGCTAAGAGATGGAGGACAGCAAGTTGATTGACGAGGCTAGCAGAGGGAGCAGGGGGTGTGGCAGTCACATATGTCTGCTGCGTCCCCTCATCTCACATGTCCAAAACTGGCTTGTGAGGCTCTCTCTGCCCTGCCCTCCTCTCCTCCCCCACCTGTGAGCTTATCCTGCAAGACCCAGTTCAAACGACAGTCTCTAGGAAGCCCTCCCAATCCTCAGCCTCAACTACCAAATTATTGCCCATAATTTTAATGAATACTAACGGGATCATTGAGGACTTTAGTTTATTTGGGTCTGCTCTCCCTCTAGTCTAAGAAATCCCTTAAGCAGGGATTGTGCCTGGTTCCCAACGTGTCCAAAGTGGAACTCATTTTCTCCTTCCTCAGACCTGCTCCTGATCAGTGTCCCCAACCCAATACATGACACTGCCATCTACCCCCACACTGGGCTCCTCCCTCACCTTACCCCACACAGCCAACACATAGACAAGTAAGAACTGGTTCTTCTTTCTATATCTTCCTCCAACCCACGCCCCCTCTCCATGCTCATGGCCCTGTCCTCTGTCCCCTGGAGCCTACAGGAGCCACTTCCGTGTCTCTGGACCTCTAGTCTCATCTTCTCCAAAAATCTGAATGNAAAATCTGAATAATCTCTCTGAACACAAATTTGGCCATTTTGTTTCCCTGCTTAAGATCTTTCTGGGGCTCCCCATCATCTTAGGACAGAGTCCACACTCCCCACCCAGTCCCACCAGGTCCAGCAGGTCTGACTGCTGCTGATGGCTACAGCCTCATCAGTGCCCACGGCCCAGTTCCTTTCACTCTAACAGCACCCGACTATGCCCCACTGCCTTGGCACTGGATTTCTCTGCCCAGATTTCTCCCTCCCTGCTGTCCCCATCCTGCCTTGGAAAAATCCCTCCTTAGCCCTCTAGTGGCTCAGCCTGAACTTACAGGGTTGAAGCAGGGCTTTCTCTGGGCCCCTACAGACATCTGTGCCTCCTATCCGCACCCCCCACCCCCGACCCCTCTTCCTGTGTCTTCTCACACCAGCCCTGTGCATTCTGAGCTTCACTGACATGTGGCTGCTCCATCTGCCTGTGGAGTGAGAGCTTCATGAGGGCAGCGCCCAGGGTCACCGCTGTGTCCTCAGCATCCCTCAGCACAGGCTGGGAAGGACTGGCAGGTTGACTGAGCACTGGCTGGATGACTGTCTTAAAGGTGCTGAGTGGCTTAGGGGGCTGGGGGATACTATGGGAGAGAATTTTCTGAGTGGATGTTTGAGTTGATCCAGTAGGAGTTGACCCACCTCCGAATGCTCTCAGGACACACCTATCCCATGCGGGGTGTTTTGGCCTCGTGTGACCCTTGTAAACCGAGGGATGCAATTCCCTGAAAAATAAGGGAAATACTTGTGTTTTTAAGAAGGGAAGTGGAGCTGGGCCAGGGTTGTGTTTGAAAGCAAACAGACAGGCACAAGCAGATCTCAGCCACATGTACACAGCGTGACCCACATGCCTACACAATATGCCCGAATGCACACACACAGTGTCCATCCACACACCCATACATGGTCACATACACGTGTTAATGCACAGTCAGACGTCAGGGTGGACACACAGACACTCACGTAGACGTCCTCCAACAGGCATGCTCCAAAGCATGTACTCGGCTGCCCGCCGACACACAGAGGCTGGTGTGCATTTGGGCACACTGGCCTGCATACACACACCCTGTCATGTGCTCCCACAGACGTACATGTCTAGACACAAACAGGTACGGACACCCACTTCTGCACATACAGACACTCCACAGACAGGTGTGTTCATAAATACACGTACCAACATGGACACACTGATACATACATGAGCTCAGACGTGCAGAGACCCCATGCACCTGCCCGGAATGACACACATATACAGATGTATAAATAAGAGGATATGCAACAGAGGCATCTAGGAGAACCCACTGCACACACTGGCATGAACAGAAAGATCCAGAAACACACAAGAGGGTTGAAGGACAGGCTGACTTGCAAGGAAGACAAAAATAAGACAGACAGACACAAGGGGAGAAACAGATGTTGGGCAAGGTGCTGTGCGGGGGCCATGCCTCCCCACCCCCAAACAACCTGAGGGTTTACCCCTGATGCACCCTCCTCACACACTGCCTACTCCACCATCCCTTCAGAAGGCCACCTCCAAGGTCAATGTTCCATTCGCAGCTCCAGGGGGAAGGCTCAGCTGTGCCACAGAAGGAAGGGCAGTCAGGTTCCCACAAGGCTTCCTCTCCCTTCCTCCTTTCCCAAAGAAAACGTATTCAGAACTTTAGACCAGAGAATATAATATCTGAAAGGGGAATTTAGAGAATCCCTTACTGATGTCCTGCATCCTGCAGATTAGTAGGAACAGCTACTATTTTTTTGGCACTTACTGCCGTGCACTTCAAACCCATTAATCGATGACTCCTCCCATAATAGGCTAAGAGATACATCCTGTCATTGGCCCCAGGAGGATCAGAGAAGCGAGGTGACCTGTTCAAGGTCCCACAACAAAGAAGCAATAAGGTATTCCAATCCATGCCTTAACTGTGCTCTTAACTGCTGTACCATTGTCCGGAAAGGGAAACTGAGTCCCAGGGCGGGAAAGAGATTTTCCTGGGCACTCCCCTAACTCACCCTGGAAGCTGTTGCCCAGGCTCGCACACTGGCCTTGCACACTCCAGCCTTTGTGGGAGAAGGCATGTGATGACAGATGTTGGCCTCACTCCACGTTCCAGGGTTACCAACGAGGCCAAGCACACTTGACCTCTCTGTTGCCAAGCACTTTTGTTGGCCATATTCCCTGCTCCTCCCCAGGTCACCGCAGGCTGTCTGAACACTCAGTGCCCTGGCTGGTGCCAAGTTCGCTGACAAACAAACTCTTGAAATTCTACCTCCCTCCTTGCCAAGGAACAGCAAGGGGAAGGGGGGGCCCAGGCTTGCAGCCAGCCCAGGTGTAGACTGGTGTTTGGGATTAAGGGGACTGATACCAGCCAAGCCTGTGCTAATCCTTCCCTCCTCTGCTCCCTTTAAAAACCAATAAACAACTTTCCTCTCCGCTTTGTTCTCTGCTCTTTGTTCCCTCCCCACAGAATTCCAGCTTAGAGGTCTAGAACACTTTGAGCAACATGCCAGTCCTGAGAGTGCCAACCTCACCCACTTGCACTTGTCCAAAGTTAGAGCTGGCATCTGAGCAGATGGGGGGAGGTTTCCAACCGTCAGATGCTGCCTTGTGCCCATCAGGACCCCTATATCAGGACCACGGAAGACCAATCCAGCACCCACATGGTGCTCATGTCAGAGCTGGCTGGGACCACCTTAGAGCTACAGGGTGCCACACTGATGACCCCCTGAAGCCAGCCCTAGTGGCCACCGCAGCCTACTCTCAGACCCTCCTGGCAGCAGAGATGGCTCTGTGAGTGTTCTCCTGGCATCAAGTTCGGTGTCAACTTGCTGTCAGCTCCAGTGTCGAGCGGGGGCGAGCTGATACCAATGGCAGAAGTTGCTAGCGTACCTCTGTGTCCAACGCCAATGCCAATCCCAGACCACTTGCTAAACTTGGTCTCCACTTGGCCCTCAGTGTGGGCTAGGCCAGTCAGTGGAGGAAGGAGAGGACAGGGTTCAAATCCCAGCTCCCTACCTGCTACCTGGGTGACCTCGAGCAGTAGGGAGGCTTGCTCTTCTGAACAGCAGATGGAGGATGCTATGAACGGAGCCCCCCGGCTAGAAGGATCCCATGAGATCACATGTCCACACACTGGCTCTTCACAATTAGTGCTCACCAAAGGCCAGCGCCCTATTGTTAAGGAAGAAGGTCACTAAGGGAAGGACAGCAGGAAGGACACTATCTTTCCTCATTCCCACTTTCAGCCTCCAGGGCCTGGCTCTCTCCCCACTTGGGACTTTTCCCAAACCTCTCCCACCGTCGCTCCCTCTGTGTGCTGCCAGCAGCCCCGCTGAACCCGGAATCACCCCAAAGGGACCTCTCGTACCCTCCCACTCCACCTCCTGCCCTCAAGTGCTCCCTTTCCACTGGCGGGGAAACCCAGCCCCAGAAAGGGGGAGTAAGCATGCAGAGCGGGAGACACGGGAGCCCCTGCCCTCCCTCTGTTGTCTGGCCTCAGTATTCTCACGTACCAAGTGGGGAACATTAGTAGCACTACTACTAACAGCAACAATGGGAATGATGAGCCTAGTGAGCTCCCCCAGGGATCTGGGTGGGAACGGTGAGGCTTTCTGTCAACGACACCCCTTGAGACAGTTGGGACTATTTGGCACCATATGGATGCTTGTCATTACCATTTCCAAGTCCTGCCCAGGCCCTCTGCCACAGAGACCACAAGTTACTCTTCTTCACTAAGAAAGGTTCCACTTAAACGTACCTCTGGACTTCTACCCCTTTCCCAACCACAGAAGGGCAGTGACACTGATGCTGACCTTGCGTTGAGGTCCCACTGGGGATTCTGGGCACCAGAGGTGACTCTGTGTTCAAAGCAATGGCGGGTCAAAGCCTGGGGCAGGTGCGGACTCTTTGATCCTGCTGGACTCCCGTATACTTCTGGGAATTGCCCATGACAGGCAGGGGTTCTCCCTCCCCCCAAGACCCTCAAATCCACTCCCTGGGATCTCCCCTCCCAAGACCTTTTTTATTATTAAAGTATGCTCCACACCCAGTCTGGAGCCCAATGCTGAGTTTGAATTCACAATCATGAGATCAAGACCTGTGTGGAGATCAAGAGTCCAATGTTTAACTGACTGAGGCACCCAGGCGCCTGCTCCCCTCCTGAGAACTTTAAACGTACATCCCTCCTCATCAAAAACCCCAAATCCAAATCCACAGCCACCCATGCTGTCCCATTTCAACACTCTCTTTTCCTTCCTTCCTTCCTCCCTCCCTCCCTCCCTCCCTTCCTTCCTTCCTTTCTTTCTTTCTTTCTTTCTTTCTTTCTTTCTTTCTTTCTTCCTTTCTTTCCTTTGAGAGAGAGTGAAGGAATGCTTGGCAGGGGGGCAAGGGAGAAGACAAGGAGGGGCAGATGGCAAAGTGAGGGGGAGGGGCAGAAGGAGAGGGAGGGGCAGAGGGAGGGGAGGGAGAGACAGAGCTTATCTCACAACCGAGCCAAAATCCAGAGTCAGCGGCTTAATAGACTGAGCCACCCGAGTGCTCCCCATTCCAACACTCTTTTTTTTTCTTTAAAGATTTTATTTATTTATTTATTTGACAGAGAGAGACAGCCAGGGAGAGAGAGAACACAGCAGGGGGAGAGGGAGAGGAAGAAGCAGGCTCCCAGTGGAGGAGCCTGACGTGGGACTCGATCCCATAACGCCGGGATCACGCCCTGAGCCGACGGCAGACGCTTAACCGCTGTGCCACCCAGGCGCCCCCCATTCCAACACTCTTAAACTCGGACCTCTGGATTCTTTTCTCTGGAGACCTCAACATCTACAATGTTAGGGTCCCTTCTCACTCTGAAAATCCAAAGCTCAGGGGCTCCACATACAAGCATTCTAAACTCTTCAGTTCAGGAATTTGTCTGCTGCTTCACTCAATTCTATAGCCCTGGGGTCGTCCCTCCTGAAGGGGCAGCACACTCTGTCTCGGGGCCTGCTCCCTGTTAATCCTCCTGCCATCGGGCTGTGTGCCAAGCTCACTGGTGAGTCCAGGGTGGGGGGGGGTAGCTGGGAAGTGAAATGCTACAATTATATAATCAGCACCAAACCCCGCCTTTCTCCCCCGGGTGGTATAAAGGCAAACCACCCCAGCCAGCACCATCTGACCCTGTCTCCCGGTGCCACCATGCTGGCCTCAGGGCTGCTTCTGGTGGCTTTGCTCACCTGCCTGACAGTAATGGCCTTGATGTCTGTCTGGAGGCAGAAGAAACTCGGGGGGAAGCTCCCTCCAGGACCCACCCCGTTGCCTTTCCTCGGGAACTACCTGCAGCTGAACACACAGCAGATGTACAACTCTCTCATGAAGGTGTCAGGACACGGGGACAGGACGGGTGGAATGGGGTGGGGCTGGGAGCCTGCCTCACTGAGCTGGGACTTGGTGGCAGGTGATGGGGCAGGGTTGGACCAGAGTCTTAAGAAGGTGGAAATTTGCGGGTTGGGCAGCAGGGTCCTGACAAGAAAGAGCAGGTCTTGGGATGTCCAGCTCCTTGAGTGTCAGAACCCAGGGAAATACACGCATAGGTGAGGGCTGGGCACAGGGCCAGTTCCCAGTGGGGACCACAGCCTCTAAGCATTCCCACCTCCATCAGCTCAGGGAGCGCTATGGCCCGGTGTTCACGGTCCACGTGGGACCCCGGCGCATCGTGGTGCTGTGTGGACACGAGGTGGTGAAGGAGGCTCTGGTGGACCAGGCTGAGGAATTCAGCGGGCGAGGTGAACAGGCCACCTTCGACTGGCTCTTCAAAGGCTATGGTGAGGAGTTCCCGGTGGGGGCGTGTGGCCAGGCACACTTGATGGCCTCAGTTTCCCCACTGTTCTNGCTAGAAGGATCCCATGAGATCACATGTCCACACACTGGCTCTTCACAATTAGTGCTCACCAAAGGCCAGCGCCCTATTGTTAAGGAAGAAGGTCACTAAGGGAAGGACAGCAGGAAGGACACTATCTTTCCTCATTCCCACTTTCAGCCTCCAGGGCCTGGCTCTCTCCCCACTTGGGACTTTTCCCAAACCTCTCCCACCGTCGCTCCCTCTGTGTGCTGCCAGCAGCCCCGCTGAACCCGGAATCACCCCAAAGGGACCTCTCGTACCCTCCCACTCCACCTCCTGCCCTCAAGTGCTCCCTTTCCACTGGCGGGGAAACCCAGCCCCAGAAAGGGGGAGTAAGCATGCAGAGCGGGAGACACGGGAGCCCCTGCCCTCCCTCTGTTGTCTGGCCTCAGTATTCTCACGTACCAAGTGGGGAACATTAGTAGCACTACTACTAACAGCAACAATGGGAATGCTGAGCCTAGTGAGCTCCCCCAGGGATCTGGGTGGGAACGGTGAGGCTTTCTGTCAACGACACCCCTTGAGACAGTTGGGACTATTTGGCACCATATGGATGCTTGTCATTACCATTTCCAAGTCCTGCCCAGGCCCTCTGCCACAGAGACCACAAGTTACTCTTCTTCACTAAGAAAGGTTCCACTTAAACGTACCTCTGGACTTCTACCCCTTTCCCAACCACAGAAGGGCAGTGACACTGATGCTGACCTTGCGTTGAGGTCCTACTGGGGATTCTGGGCACCAGAGGTGACTCTGTATTCAAAGCAATGGCGGGTCAAAGCCTGGGGCAGGTGCGGACTCTTTGATCCTGCTGGACTCCCGTATACTTCTGGGAATTGCCCATGACAGGCAGGGGTTCTCCCTCCCCCCAAGACCCTCAAATCCACTCCCTGGGATCTCCCCTCCCAAGACCTTTTTTATTATTAAAGTATGCTCCACACCCAGTCTGGAGCCCAATGCTGAGTTTGAATTCACAATCATGAGATCAAGACCTGTGTGGAGATCAAGAGTCCAATGTTTAACTGACTGAGGCACCCAGGCGCCTGCTCCCCTCCTGAGAACTTTAAACGTACATCCCTCCTCATCAAAAACCCCAAATCCAAATCCACAGCCACCCATGCTGTCCCATTTCAACACTCTCTTTTCCTTCCTTCCTTCCTCCCTCCCTCCCTCCCTCCCTTCCTTCCTTCCTTTCTTTCTTTCTTTCTTTCTTTCTTTCTTTCTTTCTTTCTTCCTTTCTTTCCTTTGAGAGAGAGTGAAGGAATGCTTGGCAGGGGGGCAAGGGAGAAGACAAGGAGGGGCAGATGGCAAAGTGAGGGGGAGGGGCAGAAGGAGAGGGAGGGGCAGAGGGAGGGGAGGGAGAGACAGAGCTTATCTCACAACCGAGCCAAAATCCAGAGTCAGCGGCTTAATAGACTGAGCCACCCGAGTGCTCCCCATTCCAACACTCTTTTTTTTTCTTTAAAGATTTTATTTATTTATTTATTTGACAGAGAGAGACAGCCAGGGAGAGAGAGAACACAGCAGGGGGAGAGGGAGAGGAAGAAGCAGGCTCCCAGTGGAGGAGCCTGACGTGGGACTCGATCCCATAACGCCGGGATCACGCCCTGAGCCGACGGCAGACGCTTAACCGCTGTGCCACCCAGGCGCCCCCCATTCCAACACTCTTAAACTCGGACCTCTGGATTCTTTTCTCTGGAGACCTCAACATCTACAATGTTAGGGTCCCTTCTCACTCTGAAAATCCAAAGCTCAGGGGCTCCACATACAAGCATTCTAAACTCTTCAGTTCAGGAATTTGTCTGCTGCTTCACTCAATTCTATAGCCCTGGGGTCGTCCCTCCTGAAGGGGCAGCACACTCTGTCTCGGGGCCTGCTCCCTGTTAATCCTCCTGCCATCGGGCTGTGTGCCAAGCTCACTGGTGAGTCCAGGGTGGGGGGGGGTAGCTGGGAAGTGAAATGCTACAATTATATAATCAGCACCAAACCCCGCCTTTCTCCCCCGGGTGGTATAAAGGCAAACCACCCCAGCCAGCACCATCTGACCCTGTCTCCCGGTGCCACCATGCTGGCCTCAGGGCTGCTTCTGGTGGCTTTGCTCACCTGCCTGACAGTAATGGCCTTGATGTCTGTCTGGAGGCAGAAGAAACTCGGGGGGAAGCTCCCTCCAGGACCCACCCCGTTGCCTTTCCTCGGGAACTACCTGCAGCTGAACACACAGCAGATGTACAACTCTCTCATGAAGGTGTCAGGACACGGGGACAGGACGGGTGGAATGGGGTGGGGCTGGGAGCCTGCCTCACTGAGCTGGGACTTGGTGGCAGGTGATGGGGCAGGGTTGGACCAGAGTCTTAAGAAGGTGGAAATTTGCGGGTTGGGCAGCAGGGTCCTGACAAGAAAGAGCAGGTCTTGGGATGTCCAGCTCCTTGAGTGTCAGAACCCAGGGAAATACACGCATAGGTGAGGGCTGGGCACAGGGCCAGTTCCCAGTGGGGACCACAGCCTCTAAGCATTCCCACCTCCATCAGCTCAGGGAGCGCTATGGCCCGGTGTTCACGGTCCACGTGGGACCCCGGCGCATCGTGGTGCTGTGTGGACACGAGGTGGTGAAGGAGGCTCTGGTGGACCAGGCTGAGGAATTCAGCGGGCGAGGTGAACAGGCCACCTTCGACTGGCTCTTCAAAGGCTATGGTGAGGAGTTCCCGGTGGGGGCGTGTGGCCAGGCACACTTGATGGCCTCAGTTTCCCCACTGTTCTTCTCCTGACTTGCCGGCCCAAGGCTGTGGCCGAGTTCTACCCCTGCTTCCCTCTGTCTTGTCCCTGGTTATTGTGGCCTCTCCCTGGTCTTCTCTAGTTTGACTCAGGGTGTCTGCGTCTCTATTCCCCCTGCTTCTTGGCCCATCTCCTTGTTCTCTCTCAGGGATGCCTCTTCTTCCTCTGGGTCTGGGAGGAGCTCTTGGGATTTCTGTCTTGGAACCCCGGTCCTCCATCCCGGTGTCCTTGCCTCTTCCTCCCTCTCAGCTTCTGAGCTTCCCCATGCCTCTGCCTCCCTCTGTCTGCCTCTTCCTCCCCTGTGTGAGAATCTCACCCTGTTTCTGTTTCACACCCATGCCTCCATCTCTGGAAACATCTTCTCCTCTCTCCAGACCCTCTCTGTTCTCTCCACATTTTCGTCTTTCTCCAGCTCAGCGTTAGGATCCTTCATGATTTTTATTGTCACTTTCCAGGTCTCCACAAAGGTCAGACTCCTCCTCCCCTTCCCTCCCTCTTTCTCGTTTTTTTTTTTTTTTCCCTAAGATTTTATTTATTTACCTGACAGTGATAGAGATAGCCAGCGAGAGAGAGGGAACACAAGCAGGGGGAGTGGGACAGGAAGAAGCAGGCTCCCAGCAGAAGAGCCCCGATGCCCAGCTCTATCCCAGAACGCCTGGATCACGCCCTGAGCCTAAGGCAGACGCCCAACGACTGAGCCACCCAGGAGCCCCTCTTTCTCTGTGTTTATGTATCTCGGTTTCTCTGGGCATCTGACTTGCCTTTTCCCTGATTCTTTTCTTCCAAGCCGGTCTCTATCTCTTTTAGTATTTCTCTGACCCTGAATTGTGTTTCTCCCTGTCTCCCCGCCCCCAACCCATCCTCCCTCTCCTACTCTGGGCTCACCTCTGCCCACCTCTGTCCCCGCCCCTCCCTGCCTCACCACACCCCTATGCTCCCTCCCCAGGCGTGGCGTTCAGCAATGGGGAGCGCGCCAAGCAGCTCCGGCGCTTCTCCATCACTACGCTGCGGGACTTTGGAGTGGGCAAGCGCGGCATTGAGGAGCGCATCCAGGAGGAGGCGGGCTTCCTCATCGAGGCCCTCCGGGACACGCGTGGTGAGCGGGCCGGGAGTGAGCGAGGAGGAGTACATCCACACGGACGCACGCAAACGCGAGCTTTCTCCTCTGGGAAGGGGACTGGATTGGGGGAAGGCATCCGGGCTCTAGGCTCAGGGGTCTTGTGCTGGAAGTTTGGGTCCTCACTACAGTGCCCTCCTCCAATTCTCAGGCAGGCATACGACTGCCCAGTTGACGCTCCCCCAAATCCCTGTCTCTCCCCAACCCCATCCCGTTCCCCAGGTGCCTTCATCGATCCCACCTTCTTCCTGAGCCGAACAGTGTCCAATGTCATCAGCTCCATTGTCTTTGGGGACCGCTTTGACTATGAGGACAAAGAGTTCCTGTCACTGCTGCGTATGATGCTGGGAAGCTTCCAGTTCACAGCTACCTCTATGGGGCAGGTAACCCGTCCCAGTCTGGCTACACCAGAATACCCACTTTCCAAGGACACCTGGATATCTCAACAGATGCTCCCCCCACCAAAAAAAAAAAAAAGAAAACCAAACCAAACAAACAAAGAACAGAGCCTGCAGGCAAGAGGCATGTTATCCGCCCAGCCTTGCTGCCTGGGGCATGTGTCCTCAACCCAACTCACCTGCTGGTCCCTATTAAGATAGTCCATCTCTTAATATCTTAACCCCTTCACAAGTGACCACCTCAGCCCACCTCCTGAATACATGAACACCTGGTGCTATAAAATACAGCCCACCAAAATCATTTGGTATGTACACAGGTGTGCCAAACCACCCTACTGCACTTAGGTAAGTGCCCCTACAGAGCCCACTGAAACACCTGATCATCAGAACAGGTGCTCCAAATGAGAAGACCCCTACACATGTAAACACTTGGATAGATGTTTCCCCAAACACCCAAATAGTGTCCCCCAACCCAGCTGACTCTCTTACAGAAGTGTCCCCCATCACCTCTGTGAATATCTGAAACACATGAACAGGTATCTCCCCCACCTCAACAATTGATACCTGCCCCCCTCTAATACCTCAACCCCTACACAGAAGCCACCATTCTATATCCTCTAAATATCTGGATAGTTGTCTCCAACTAGCCTACTCCATACCTAGAGATCTAAACAGGTGACTCACCATATCAGTCAGAAAAAAATAGGTAAACACCTGAACAAGAGTCTCCCAATTCAACATGAACTGAATATCTGAACACCTAGATGTGTTCTCCAATCCAGCCACACTCAAATACCTGAAACCTGGATATGTGTCCCAATCCATCTCACCTACATTCTGGGACAGGGGCCCTCACACTTAACTCACCTGAAAACTTAGCTATCTCCTCTCATCAAGCTCCATATAAATCCTAAACACCTGGACAGATGCCTTTAACCCAGTGCCTTCCTTGTTCCAAGAAAGGTCCGGCTCCCATCAGAACCTGCCCGCTAACAACTATCCTTCCTGCCTTTCTTCTCTCCCCATCCTCAGCTCTATGAGATGTTCTATTCAGTGATGAAACACCTGCCAGGACCACAGCAACAGGCATTTAAGGAGCTGCAGGGTCTGGAGGATTTCATAGCCAAGAAGGTGGAGCAGAACCAACGCACCCTGGACCCCAACTCACCGAGGGACTTCATCGACTCCTTCCTCATCCGCATGCAGGAGGTACAGCCCAGCAGCTAGTGCGGAGAGCTGCAAAGCCAGGCAGCCCCTCATAACATCCTCACAATCTCAAGAACATTAACGGTGGCTGATCCATCTGCCAGCACTTGCCATGGGCAGGACCTGTGTGGGAACCATGAAGCAACACTTCCACACTGCCCACTTGCTGTCTGTACCCCTCTCCTCATATTTCTACTGTAAAAAGTGACCCAGGGCTGATGAATAAAGGACAGGTAGGCAGCCGGGTAAAGAGTGTGGGAAGGGCATGAGGGCAGAGCCAGCTGCCTGAACAAAACCCTGGCAGAACTAGGGTCTCTCTTCCCACCTCTGGTCTGTACCTAAGAGAGGTGGGTCCAAATGGAAGACCCGGAAGGCCTCTGAGAGCCCTGAGGGGAGTGGGCCTGGCCTGAGGCCCTGTCTCCCTGCAGGAGCAGAACAACCCCAACACGGAGTTCTACATGAAGAACCTGGTGCTGACCACACTGAACCTCTTCTTTGCGGGCACCGAGACGGTCAGCACAACCCTGCGGTACGGGTTCCTGCTGCTCATGAAGCACCCAGATGTGGAGGGTAAGGCTGTGGGGGTGGGGCAGTGAGGTGGGGGCCACAGACCCTCACACTTCCTCTGAGCCCACTGCAATGTCCCCACCTTTCCTAGATCCTTGGAACCTCAGCCATACCCTGTTATCCAGATGCTAGGTGATATTCTCTGATAAGCACCAGCTGAGTTTCACTGGCTGTTAAAATACTGAAAATATCTGGACTGATGGGTAAATAGCTCCTGTGCTGAGTCAAATATATGTGAGACCACATAGAGTTGAGACCAGGTGAATAGGACGCTGCACCAACATGTTTATGGCCAAGGTCTGTTTGGAATGGTCTATGTCCACATCACACGTGGATGTACATATTTGGACTATCATCCCCGCCCTGAGACCCCTAGATGTCTAAACACTTTCCCCCTCCTCCCACAGCCAAGGTCCATGAGGAGATTGACCGAGTGATTGGCAAGAACCGTCAGCCCAAGTTCGAGGATCGGGCCAAGATGCCCTACACAGAGGCAGTGATCCACGAGATCCAAAGATTTGGAGACATAATCCCCATGGGCGTGGCCCGCAGAGTCACCAAAGACACCGGGTTTCGAGAGTTCCTCCTCCCCAAGGTACTTTCCAATCCTGCCTAGGGGGACCTCCAACCTGTTCCCTGTGACCCAGCACCCCATTCCCCTTAGAAGCTTCCGAGCCCCTGTCCCACTGCCTCAATCAAACACTTCCTCAACCACCATGACCCTTTAACCTTCCCACTCAGATTCTTGAATCCTGTATCTCCCCAGAGCTCTTGCTTCAGGGATTATGAACCCTATGGCCCTAAATGTCCTCTCTCAAAAGACATGAACTTCATCTCTAGACCTCCTCCCTCAAGGACACGAGTCTCACGTCCCCCAAACATCCTGCCTAGAGAGACACAAACCCAATGACTTTAAAACTTCCGGTTTCTGGAAACATGAACCCCCATGCCCTCTCAACCTCCTGCCTTGGGAGACATGAACTGCACATGCCCCACACCTTCTGTCCTAAGACACACAGAACCTGTGTTCTTCAAACTTCCCTTTTCAGGAGACATAAACCTCATGTCTGCATAATTTCCTGTCTCAGAGACGTGAATTTCCTGTCACCCAAAGCTCCTCCCTAAGAGGACCCACACTCCCACACCTCCCATATCTCATCACCTGGGGCTCCCCAACTGTCCCTCTATCCTCCATGCACTTTCAGCATATTCTACNAAGAAAGGTCCGGCTCCCATCAGAACCTGCCCGCTAACAACTATCCTTCCTGCCTTTCTTCTCTCCCCATCCTCAGCTCTATGAGATGTTCTATTCAGTGATGAAACACCTGCCAGGACCACAGCAACAGGCATTTAAGGAGCTGCAGGGTCTGGAGGATTTCATAGCCAAGAAGGTGGAGCAGAACCAACGCACCCTGGACCCCAACTCACCGAGGGACTTCATCGACTCCTTCCTCATCCGCATGCAGGAGGTACAGCCCAGCAGCTAGTGCGGAGAGCTGCAAAGCCAGGCAGCCCCTCATAACATCCTCACAATCTCAAGAACATTAACGGTGGCTGATCCATCTGCCAGCACTTGCCATGGGCAGGACCTGTGTGGGAACCATGAAGCAACACTTCCACACTGCCCACTTGCTGTCTGTACCCCTCTCCTCATATTTCTACTGTAAAAAGTGACCCAGGGCTGATGAATAAAGGACAGGTAGGCAGCCGGGTAAAGAGTGTGGGAAGGGCATGAGGGCAGAGCCAGCTGCCTGAACAAAACCCTGGCAGAACTAGGGTCTCTCTTCCCACCTCTGGTCTGTACCTAAGAGAGGTGGGTCCAAATGGAAGACCCGGAAGGCCTCTGAGAGCCCTGAGGGGAGTGGGCCCGGCCTGAGGCCCTGTCTCCCTGCAGGAGCAGAACAACCCCAACACGGAGTTCTACATGAAGAACCTGGTGCTGACCACACTGAACCTCTTCTTTGCGGGCACCGAGACGGTCAGCACAACCCTGCGGTACGGGTTCCTGCTGCTCATGAAGCACCCAGATGTGGAGGGTAAGGCTGTGGGGGTGGGGCAGTGAGGTGGGGGCCACAGACCCTCACACTTCCTCTGAGCCCACTGTAATGTCCCCACCTTTCCTAGATCCTTGGAACCTCAGCCATACCCTGTTATCCAGATGCTAGGTGATATTCTCTGATAAGCACCAGCTGAGTTTCACTGGCTGTTAAAATACTGAAAATATCTGGACTGATGGGTAAATAGCTCCTGTGCTGAGTCAAATATATGTGAGACCACATAGAGTTGAGACCAGGTGAATAGGACGCTGCACCAACATGTTTATGGCCAAGGTCTGTTTGGAATGGTCTATGTCCACATCACACGTGGATGTACATATTTGGACTATCATCCCCGCCCTGAGACCCCTAGATGTCTAAACACTTTCCCCCTCCTCCCACAGCCAAGGTCCATGAGGAGATTGACCGAGTGATTGGCAAGAACCGTCAGCCCAAGTTCGAGGATCGGGCCAAGATGCCCTACACAGAGGCAGTGATCCACGAGATCCAAAGATTTGGAGACATAATCCCCATGGGCGTGGCCCGCAGAGTCACCAAAGACACCGGGTTTCGAGAGTTCCTCCTCCCCAAGGTACTTTCCAATCCTGCCTAGGGGGACCTCCAACCTGTTCCCTGTGACCCAGCACCCCATTCCCCTTAGAAGCTTCCGAGCCCCTGTCCCACTGCCTCAATCAAACACTTCCTCAACCACCATGACCCTTTAACCTTCCCACTCAGATTCTTGAATCCTGTATCTCCCCAGAGCTCTTGCTTCAGGGATTATGAACCCTATGGCCCTAAATGTCCTCTCTCAAAAGACATGAACTTCATCTCTAGACCTCCTCCCTCAAGGACACGAGTCTCACGTCCCCCAAACATCCTGCCTAGAGAGACACAAACCCAATGACTTTAAAACTTCCTGTCTCTGGAAACATGAACCCCCATGCCCTCTCAACCTCCTGCCTTGGGAGACATGAACTGCACATGCCCCACACCTTCTGTCCTAAGACACACAGAACCTGTGTTCTTCAAACTTCTCTTTTCAGGAGACATAAACCCCATGTCTGAATAACTTCCTGTCTCAGAGACGTGAATTTCCTGTCACCCAAAGCTCCTCCCTAAGAGGACCCACACTCCCACACCTCCCATATCTCATCACCTGGGGTGCACCCCAATTGTTCCTCCAACCGCCATGCACTTTCAGCATATTCATTATCCTGACTCTGGCTTATCAAATACCCCCTCTCCTCCTCACCAGGGGACCGAAGTGTTCCCTATGCTGGGCTCCGTGCTGAGAGACCCCAAGTTCTTCTCCAACCCCCGAGGCTTCCACCCCCAACACTTCCTGGATGAGAATGGGCAGTTTAAGAAGAGTGATGCTTTTGTGCCCTTCTCCATTGGTAAGAGACCAGTCTGTGCCAAGCCACTGCTCCCACCAACAGGGTCTCCTTCATCCCAGCTCTTCTCCTCAAGGTGTAGCCTGGTGTCTTTCTCCAGCTTGGAAGTCCCTCTCATGATCTACCTTGGGACCCATCAGCTGCAACCCCCATAACTACTTGAGCTTAAGCTAAAGGATCAGGATGATCACACCTGTTTCAGAGATGGGGCAAATCAGAGCCCTTAGTGAGAGATCTGTCCAAAGTCACTTAAATTCTTTAGATTCCTCGCTTGGAGATGAGAGCCCCGCAGGCATATCTGAGTGTGTACTTGGAGGGAAGGGGCATCAAAATTTCCCATTGCTGCAGCTACCTCACCCCCATCCCATGCACAAGGGAAAATGATGCTCAGAGAAGATTAGAGACGTCTCTGAAAATCTCTCAGGCCACCATATTCCAGCCTCTCCTCTCCGGGAGAATGCAGTTGGAGGTGGATAGTGGGGCAAGGGGGCAGTGAGAGCAGGCCTCACCTCCAGCCCTCCCATTCTGTGTCTTCAGGAAAGCGGTACTGTTTTGGAGAAGGCCTGGCTAGAATGGAGCTCTTTCTCTTCCTCACCAACATCTTGCAGAACTTCCGCTTCAAGTCCCCGCAGCTGCCCAAAGACATCGACGTGTCCCCCAAGCTCGTGGGCTTTGCTACCATCCCACGAAATTACACCATGAGCTTCCAGCCTCGCTGAAGGAGGGGCTATGCGAGGGCAGGGCTGGGGGGAAGAGCATGGTGGAGGGAGGGATTAGGGGTGGGACTACTGATAAGGGTGGGATTAAGGGAGGGGCGGGGCTAGAAGGAGGGAGGTGGCTTAGGAGGAAGGAAGGTGCAAGGTGAATAGGAGAGGAAGATGAAAGGAATGGACCCTGTCTGTTGACCTTGCTAGAGATAGATCTTTAAGAGGTGGGGTAAGAGGGAGAACCTCTCACTACACTGTTAATAATAATAATAATGCCTATTATTTATTGTATCAAACTCTGCGTCGGTTCTGTGCTAAAAGCATTACACACTTACATCACTTACTGCTCACAAACCTATGTGTCAGGGAACGGTGTTCATGCCCATTTTACAGGTGACAAAGATTAACTGATTCCCAAGGAATCTACAAGAAGAACAAAAAAAATCCTCTTAAAAAATGAGTTTAGTAAGGTCACTAAACATACAAAAGCCTTTTTTCTTTTTTTTCTATATATTTTAGGAAATCAAAATTAAAAACACAATAACACTTTAGTCACTGAAAAAAACAAAATACTTAAGTATAAATCTGACAACACATGTACAGAGCCTGTAGGGTGAAAACTACAAAATAGTTTGATGAAAGAAAGAACATGTATTTTTTAAATATCTTTTTATTTATTTGAGAGACAGAGAAAGAATGAGCACAAGCAAGGGGATGAAAGATGAAAGAAAGAACATGTATTTTTAAAATATTTTGTTTATTTATTTGAGAGAGAGAGAAAGAATGAGCACAAGCAGGGGGAAGCGGCAGAGGGAGAGGAAGAAGCAGACTCCCCACTGAGCAGGGAGGCCTATGAGGGGCTTGATATCAGGACCCTGGGATCAGGACCTGAGCCGGAGGCAGACGCTTAACTGGCTGAACCACTCAGGCATCCCCTGAAATTACATATTTTTTAAATAGAGAAACATACCATGTTCATAGATTGGAAGATCAGTACAGTAAAAAAGCCAACTCTCCCCAAATTGATATATAGGTCTAACACAATTATTATAGAAATGACAACAAGATTTTTTTGGTATGGATTTAGACATTTATTTGAAAAATTATGGAAAGGCAAAGGAAGAGCTAAAACAATTTTGAAGAAGGATAAAGAATGAAGAATCACACCTTCCAATTTGTTCCCTTGGGATTCAGCAAAAGCTCTTTTTAGAGATGAGTTTGTAGCCTTACATTTTCATAATGGAGAGGAAGGAAATCTAAAAATTAACATAAAAATTAAGTGTCCATCTTTAAAAGCTAGAAAAAGAACAACATAGAAAATTCATAGATAGAGGTGCCTGGGTGGCTCATTTAGTTAAGCCTTCAGCTCAGGTCATGATCCCAGGGCCGTGGGATAGAGAGGGGAGGCGGGTGGGGAAATGGGATAGGCTGGTGATGGGTAGTAAGGAGGGCACGTATTGTATGGTGTACTGGGTGTTATACGCAACTAATGAACCATCAAACTTTACATCAAAAACCAGGGATGTACTGTATGGTGACTAACATAATATAATAAAAAATATTATTATAAGAAAAAAAAAAAAACGTGGGATAGAGCCCTGCGTTGGGCTTCCGGCTAGGCGGGGACCCTGCTTTTCCGTCTCCCCCTGCCTGCCCCTCCCCCTGCTTGTGCTCTCTTCCTGTCACATAAATAAATAAAATCTTAAAAAAAGAAAAAAAAAAGAAAATCCAAAGATAGCGTAAGGAAGGAGACAAATATTAATGCAGAAATTAATGGAAAAAAACTTTTAAGTTGTTTTGAAGACTACGGATTCAATATCTATTGTCAACTTGGCTACATGTCCTCTTTTTTTTAATTTTGATATAGTTATAGATTCACAAGAAGTTGTAAAAAAAAAAAAAAGAAAGTACAGAGAAGTTCTGTGTATTCTTCCTCCACTTTCCCCCAATGGTAACATTCTGCATAATTATAGTACAATATTAAAAGCCAGGAAATTGGTGTTAGTACAATCTACAGAATTTGTTCAGATTTTACAAGTTTTACATCCACGTGTGGATGTATGTTTCAGCGCAATTTTATCACACCTGTAGATTCAGGTAACCACCACTCATATATAAAACAAAGGACTTATATACAGAGTATGTAAAAAAACTTTCAAACCTCAGCATAAGAAAACAAACAACCCAATTTAAAAATGGGCTAAATTTTTGGAGATGCACTTCACTAAAAAAGATATATGAATGACAAGCAAGCTCATGAATCAATGTTAACATCATAGTCATTAGGGAAATGCAAATTAAAACCTAATGAGATACCCCACACACCTATTAGAATGACTAAAATAAAAAATAATAACAGTACCTAGCATTGGCAAAGATGTGGAGCAACTGGAATTCTTCTATATTGCTGATGGAAATGCAAAATAGTGCAGTTACTCTAGATAACAATTTGATGGTTTCCTTAAAAGCTAAATATACATTTAATCAGATGACCCAAAATCCCATTTCCAGGTATTTATTCTCAAGAAATGAAAATTCAAGTTCACACAAAACCTGCACATGAATACTTACAGGAGCTTTATTGATAATCTCCACAAGCTACAAACAGCTCAAATGTTTCTCAGAGTTGAATGGATGAACACACTGTCAGATTCATCCAACAATACTACTCGGCAATAGAGCTAACAACCGTGGATACATACAACTTGGATGACCTGCAAAGGCATTGTGCTAGGTCAAAGAAGCCAGTCTCAGAAAGTTGTATACTATCTTATTTCATTTATGTGAAATTCTGGAAGAGGCAAAAATCTTGAAACAGAGAACACATCCATGGTTGCCAGAAGGTAGAGGTGGGGTTAGGATATGAATACAAAGTATAGCACAAGATAACTCTTTGGGCTGTTGAAATTATTCAGTAGCCTATCTGCAGTGGTGGCAATAAGAATCTATGCCTTTGTAAAATCTCCTGGTAAAAAGCAAATTTTATTATATGTAAAAATAGGTTTTTTAAAAAGAGTAACTAGGATTTTTTTTTTAAGGTGAGCCAAATCTGTAGGCAGATTACGGGGCAAAAATCTTATCTGCAGATGATCTAAAACGTCCTGTTAGCTTGAGGTCACTGTGAACAGTCATGCGGCTTTTTAAAAAAGATTTATTTATATATTTATTTGAGAGAGAAGGAGAGAGAGCTCACAGGGGGAGGGGCAGAGGGAGAGAACCTTAAGCAGACTGCTGAGCATAGAGCCCAATACGGGGCTTGATCTCACGACCCTGGGATCACGACCCTGAAACCAAGAATCAGACCCTTAACTGACTGTGCCCCCCGCCCCCCAGGTGCCCCATCATGTGGCATTTAATAATCCTATTTGTAAAGGCTTGACTATAGAGCCTCATGAAACTGTGAGACAACAGACACTAGAAACTGAAAGGACTTTCTTCAAAGTTCACTTCTGTGGAGTTTATGGAAGCCCAAAGTTAGGCTTTGGTGCGATGCCATGTTAAGTGTCTATTGAAAAAGGCTTTGCCTTCCAAAGGATTAAAAACTGTGCTGGAAGAAACGCATAAGAAAACATCGAGCAACTCCAATTTGAAGTCTGGACAGTTTCCCAAACAATTATTCTCTGCTATTCAAAATATCAAGGTCAAGAAAGACAAAAGCTGAGAATCTATTCCAGATTAAAGACCAAAGACATTACAACTAAATATAACGCGTGGTCACAGATCCTGAAGTGGGGGAATTATTTACACTTATCAGGTAAGTGTTCTGCACATATTTTCTCCCATTCTGGAGGTTGCCTTTTCATTTTGTTGATTATTCATTTGCAGTGCAGAAACTTCTCAGTGACGTGCTCCCACTTGCTTATTTTTGCTTTACAATTCAGTGACTGGATAAAGAAAATGTGATACACACACACACACACACACACACACACCATGGAATGTCATTCAGCCTCTCTCATACCTCAGTAGCAAAAAAATGCCTCAAAATAAAAAAAGAACCCCAAAATGAAAAAAAAAACCCACCAGATTAAAAATTGGACAGAGGACATGAAAAGACATTATTCAAAAAAAGACATACGAGGGCACCTGGGTGGCTCAGTCGGTTAAGCATCTGACTCTTGATCTCAGCTTAGGTCTTGATCTCAGGTTGTGAGTTCAAGTCCTGTGTTGGACTCCATGCTGGCGTGGAGCCTACCTTAAAAAAAATGACATACAAATGGCCAACAGATATATGAAAAGGAGCTCAATATCACTATTCATAAGAGAAATGCAAACCAAAACCACAATGAGATATTACTTCGCATCTTATGGCTATCATGAGATAAGAGATAACAAATACTGGTGATTTAGTGGATTGGAACCTTTGTGCAGCACTGGTGTGAATGCAATTTGGTAGACTACCAATTTACTACCATGATGGAAATCGGAAAGGTTGTTCATCAAAATATTAAAAATAGAACTACCACGCAATCCAGAAATCCACTTCTGGGTATATGTAAAAAGGAAGTGAAAACACTATCTCCAAGAGATAGCTGAATTCTTAAGTCCGTGGCAGCATAATTCATAGTAGCCAAAATATGGAAACAACCTAAATGTCCGTTGACGGATGAAAAGGTCAAGAACCATGGCAGCGGTTACTCTATAATGCTTTAGTCAGGTTTGAATTAATCTCTTTAATGTGCCAAGGGGTGCACTGGATGTTTTTCCCTATACCCCTAAGGATCAGGACCCTTGCTGTAACAGAGGCTCAGGCAGCAGCAGCATAGGAATGGGAGGGTTCTGGTGAGCAGTCCACTCGTAGGGTGTGGACCTCAGCATGCCACCTACAGTGGCTTATTTCCTCTTCTCTTCCTCTCTTTTTCAGCTCCCTAGAGATGGCTCTTTCATGAGTGGCCACCCAATGGATTCATGCATCGCAGGGTATAGTCCTTCCTCTGAGTGCTCTGTATCTGGGGCCAAAGCCTGGTTGGGACAGATGACTAATCATCTACAAGGTATAATCTTTCCCCTGAGTCTAGCATGAGTCACAGCTTCATTCTGAGACACACAAATAAGCCCAGACAAAGACACATGGTCCATGGCCACATTAAGGAGTCCCTGTTACCATAGTCCTGTCCCGAAATGCCTACTCGTTAGTGGAACTTTCAACTTAAGGTGGGCTAAATCAGAGGTTCAACAGTACTCAACAGTGCAGCATAAGGCAGCACAGCTCTGCTCACCATCCCCTTACCTAGTTGGGGAAGCTAGTTTGTGTGCAAGTCCTTAGCCTGTCTTCTGATTTAGTGATTGGCAAGATAGAAGGGCAAGGAGAGGGAGGAAAGCAGAACTTCAGTCGGCCCCCAACAGGTCCAGCTCCTAGAATATCCAATCCCACCTTGGCAAGTACGAGAAAGAAGCAGAATTCCCTTCTACAAACTTGCAACCCTCAATTAACTCACACCCAAAAGTACCTGGATGACTGCAGAAGACTGGAGAGGAAAAGGCACCATATCCACCAACTCCTTTTCTGAGTCCAACTTCTCTCCCACATACTACTAGAACTTTCCCCTCTATTTCTAGGCACAGAGTGTGTTCTGGGGGAAAGAAAATCCACTCCCACTCCTCCAGAGTCTTCTCCTGAAGGCTGTGCGATTTCACACCTCCTGTTCCTATAGCATTCTGTCAAAGGGTCATGACCACATCCAGTGTGTGGTTTGTTTTCTGAACAGCTGAATCTGGGAATGGAGCTGGTTAAGAGAGCAGTGGATTTGAAAGAGAGTGACTCAGAAAATGCTGGAGGTGTGGAGGCCCCCCCGCCCCCACCCCCCGCACAGCACCTGGAGTGGGGATTCCCCCATGTATCCATGCAAATCCATGGAGGAGACAACACACCCCAATTATCGAGATGTGGCAGCTGAACGGGATGTGATGGAGAGAGAAATAAGTAACAGGAGAATTTGGGGAAAGGAGTAGCTAAGAAGGAAGAAAGGCAGAGTCCAACAACACAGAGCCTGAGGGGTGCTGAGAGAAAGATACTAGAACTCAGCCAATGGATTTCCAACATTTATGCCACTAGGGTGCGGTACTTAGTTCCTGCAGCCCTGGCAAGCTAATATGTCTAGCAGGGCCAGGAACAATGACTCAGTGGGAGGCACCCAGGACCTCCCTCCCCATCATCTCCTTTGGGCTTGATGCAAAAGGCCCTGATAATATCTGGGAGCTGCTGACAGTGGTGATTCAAGAACATAAAGGAACTGGTCAGTGCTGTGTGGTTCTCAGGCTTCCTCCTCAGTAGCTTGGGGCCATAGTTCATCAGTTCTGTAGCCAAACACTTTGTAAGAAATACCCTGGGTGTGCATGTGGAGAACCTGTTGAAATATCTGAAGGAGGTGATGGGGAAGCCAGGGATGAGGGAGGAGAATGTGGGCACCTGCTCTTCTCCCTCTTTCTCCAAGCTGACAGTCAGGAGAGCAGGGCGGGGGCGGGGTGGGAGTGGGTGAGGAACTCAGGAATGGGAGTTCTGGTTTCAGGTAGGAGATGAGAGCGTGAAGGTACAATGGGTATGTTTTAGAGATGTGGATCTTAGCCCACCTCTGCCACTGAAGCTTTGTGTGGAAATTCACAGCCCCCAAAATAGGCAAAATCCCTGCCTTCATAGAGCTTACATTCCAGAGGACTGAGGGGTGTCTGATTCTAAAGTTTCAAGGTTCTAAGACTGATTGGATCTAAGGATAAATGTTTCCAGGATTTTGTCTGTTACCCAAAAAAACAGTCACAATGTACTATTCTGAGGGTTGCCAACTTTCTCACTCAAATGTCTACCACATAGGATTCCAGGGACCATGAGGAAGAGAGGGACAACCCCTGGGTCTCCTGATCCTACATCTCCCAGCTCAGCCATTTGGGCACCATGGGGAATTCCCTGTTGCCCAGACAATGAACCAGGGGGATGGTCAGAACTGCTCTGGAACTTTCTCCCACTGCCCTACCCTCTTCCCTGCACAAAACCCCTGAGGCACCTGTTGAACAACGTCAAATGGGAACCATGTCAACTGGGAACTATGAAAAAGATGTAGAAATGTGGAAAGATGGAGACAGACATAAGGAAGAGGAGACAAAGAGATGGAGGGAAAAAGAGGGGGAGAAGGGAGAGAGGTGACCTCTCTCTCTCTCTCTCTCTCTCTCTCAGTGTCCCCTCTCTCCAATGTTTCTCTGGGTCTAAGGTCTGTCTCTTTCTTGCTCTATCCCTGCCTCTGTCTCTCTATCCCTGTGTAAGTCACTCACTGTCAAGCTATTTCTGTCCTTTTCCCTGTTTTTCTGTCTTCCTTGATGTCTGTCTGGTTTCCTCTTTGTCTCTCTGACTACATCTTTCTTCATGTTTCTCTCTCTGTCACTGCCTCTTTATGCCTCTGCTACTCTTTTTCTCTCTCCTTCCTGTTCACCTTCCCACCCTTTCACTCTCCAGACAGATTCCCTGTCTCTATTCCTCTCTGCTTCTTTTCCTCTCCTCCTCTTCCCCTGTATCTGGGATCTAGGGAAGGCATGTTCCAAATGGAGATGAGGGGGGCAAAGATCCCCTGCCCAGCCATAACCTCTCCCACTTTTCCTTTCAGGTATTGCCTGTAAACGCCTTCACCATGGACATTTTGAGTACAGTCATCTCCTGTCCCTGATTCTTACCTGTCTATTCCTGGCCCTCAACTCAAGATGCAAGGACCAGCTTCCCCCAGGGCCCAGATCCCTCCCACTCCTGGAAAAATACTGCAGCTTGGCTTCCCAAATGTGCTGATGTCCCTCAGAGAGGTGCGGGCCCCTCAGCTTGGGGAGGGGAAACAAGGGAGCCAAATGTAAGCTTGGTCTTGCTGCCCATAGCTGAGTAAGGAGTATGGCTCTGTATACACCTTGTATCTGGGATCCAGGCTACTGGTTGTCCTCAGGGGATACCAGGCAGTGAAGGAGGCCCTTGTGGGCCATGATAAGGACTTCATTGACCAGAATGACTTCCTCTTATTTTCCAAGTTCAACAAAGAAAATGGTAAGCCTGTTCCTGCTCTCCTCCATCCCAAAAAACACTTTCCTCATTATGGCAGCATGAAAGAGGGAGATAGTTCTTCCATCTTGGTGTCCTTCAGGGTCATTGATCTTGCTAGTGACATGAGAAGACATGGAAACTGCAGAGTCCAGGACCAGGGATAAAGTTGTCCAAACTTCACCTTCCCCAGATACAATAACTATCTTAACTTGTATTTTATTCCAATCCCCCTTTCCATTTCAAGCTCATCCCAACCATTCTCAACCCAATCTTTATTTTGACATCAATCTCATTATCAACTTCCATCTCAAGTGACAAGTCAAATTATCCAGAACCAGTTCTGATGTTCTACCTAAACCTACCTAAATCCCCATTATAAATTTCTATAATCAATCCCATCCCAATCCTATTGGTCAAAATGAATTCATGGTTTTCTCCCAACTTCTAGCTCCATCTTTGATCCCAAATACTGTCCAATTTGACTGGTCTCCAATACTGATTCTCCATCTAAATTCTACAAATCCAGTCACCAAATCCCACACATTATGTAACAGAAAAACAAAAGGCTATCTATCTGAATTTAATGCCCAATGAAAAATGTCAACAAATGAAAGAAAGTAGACTTTGTAAAGTCTACGAAATTGGAATGAAATCATCACCAGCAGATCTGCACTACAAAAGATTTCAAAGGAACTCTTCAGGCAGAAGGAAAATGGTACCAATAGAGATATGTGTCTACAAAGGTCCTAAGAACTGCAGAATGATAAATATGTATGTAAATATAAAGGACTTTTTTTCTTAAGTAGGCTCCATGCCCAGCATGGAACCCAGCCTGGGAGCTTGAACTCACAACACTGAGATCAAGACCTGAGCTGAGATCAAGAGTCAGACACTCAACCGATTGAGCCACCCAGATGTCCCGACTTCTTTCTTATTTTTAAAAACTCTTTAAAAAGTATTGGGGGGGGGCGCCTGGGTGGCACAGCGGTTGGGCGTCTGCCTTCGGCTCAGGGCGTGATCCCGGTGTTATGGGATCGAGCCCCGTATCAGGCTCCTCCACTATGAGCCTGCTTCTTCCTCTCCCACTCCCCCTGCTTGTGTTCTCTCTCTCGCTGGCTGTCTTTCTCTCTGTCCAATAAATAAATAAAATCTTTAAAAAAAAGTATTTGGGTGTTAAAGGCAAAAATAATGATGATACATGGTAGGATTTCTAACACATGCAAAAGTCTTGACAATAGCACAAAGGCCAGGAGGAAGAAAAATGCACAATGCTACCCTTACTAGGTTCTTACAGATTGTGTGCGGTGGTACATATTACTTGAAGGTACGTTGTGATATATTCAAGGTGCCCAATATAAACCTACAGCAAACACTCAGAAAACCAGATTCGCAGCTAGGAAATAGCGCTACAGTGTATAATGAATTACCCTTAGTGTTTTACATGTATAAAATATATCCTCACCATAGTGTGTGAGGTAAATTCTACTTTAACCTAATTTTATTTTATTTTATTTTTAAAGGAGGTTCCACATCCAATGTGGCCTCAAACTCATGACCCTGAGATCAAGAGTCGCATGCTCTACCAACTGAACCAGCCAGGCACCCCTAGCCTCATTTTATTTATTTATTTTTAAGATTTTATTTATTTATTTATTTATTTATTTATTTATTTATTTATTTATTAGAGAGGGGAGAGAGAGAATGTGAGCAGGGGGAGGAGCAGAGGGAGAGGGACAAGCAAACTCTGAACTGAGTGCAAGCCCGGTGAGGACCTGATCCTATGACCTTGAGATCATGACTTGAGCCGAAATCAAGAGTCAGCCACTCAACGGACTGAGCCACCCCTCTAGCCTCATTTTGAAGAAGAAAATGAGATAAAGATATTTAAAGCTCTATTCCTTGATCTTTGATCCTTCGTAACTTGTGGGTAAACAAATGTATCAGGTGACTCTAGAGGTTTTAGTTAAATGATGTTTTGTTGTTGCTTGAAATTTTGATGTCATTACATTACAATGTGTCATTTTGTTTTGCACTGTGTTCCGGAATATTCTAGCTGCATCCTGTTAATATTCAGCGGTGTATTTTGTACTGTGCCACTGGGTCTTGCAAAGTGTTCTGGGCTTCCCTGGAATTACTCCTATTATCGGGTTTTGTTGTGTGCCACAGTACACGGTTGTCATATTTGCTATGTGTTTGGTTGCCATGTGGTCTTAGGTGTTCTGTGGGGCCTGCTGAGCTACTACATATGTATGAGGCTTTGTTAGGCCATATCTTGCATAGCCATGTGCATGTTCTGCGCTGCCAATGATTTCTGCAGATTAGTCCTATATTGTGTGAACCAGTTTTGTGGCTGCACAAACTCTGTTGTGTTGTACATTGGGCTTCCTGAGTGGTGGGGCAACCAAACCGTCTTCCACCTTCTTTATCTCCCACCCATAGGCCAACCCTTCGACTACACTTCAGTGCTGAGTCGCTCTTTGTGCAACACCATCTGCTCCATGCTCTTCAGTAGCTGCTTTGACCATGAGGATAAGCATCTGGTGTCAATCACCTGGCTCTTCCACGACAACTTCCAGATCATCAATAATCTCTAGGGCAAGGTCGGCCATCTTCTGATCTTCCATCCAGGAGGGGTTGGAGACCGTTGAGAACTTGGGGACAAAAATTATGAGACTGGGGGGTAGGGCAATCGAGAATGGGGAGAAGAGAGTTTAGGGTGGGGGGAGAAAGCACCAAGGATCAGGGGATACTGAGGTAGGGAGACACCAAAGTCTGAAGCAGAGTGAAGATTACCCCACAGGGCAGGTGTTGGAGACGCCTCAATGATCACTTCATGCACCTCACCTCTAACCTCCTGACTAACCTCACCATTCCCCACCTGAAATTCCCCTCCTTCCATGTCTCACCTCTCTAGTCTCTCCCTGCCCCCACCCCCTTCTACACGAGGGAATCCCACCTTTTCTGACCCCGTGTGTTCCCACCTGCCTCTCCTGCCGCTGACCCACCCCCAGATGTACAACCTCTTCCCCAGGTTCCTAGACAGGCTTCCCTGGCCACATCATCACCTTTTCCAGAACTTGGAGGGCCTATAGGACCTCATCACTCAGTGTTCTTGAACCCTAAGCCTCCTTCCACCCCAGCTCTCCCCAGGACTTCATCAATTGCTTCCTCATCAAGATAGCACAGGTATTAACTGCTTGGAAGTCCCATCTCTGACTGCAGGCCCTGCCACAAGGGGAGACTGGGAGCCCAACCTTGGGTTAAGCAAGCTCAGAGGACAGGATCCGGTGTTCTGAGATCCTCCCCCCCCCCTCAAGCAGAGCACAAACACCAAGCCATTTTGGTCTGGAAACATCAGCCAAACTCACCCAGGTCCTGGCTTGCCAATTCACAGCTTATTAAGAAGTCATTAAGGCACCCACAACCCCCGACTCCCCCAGAGGAGGGTTTAGACCAAGGAGAAATGGACACCCAGGGACTGGAGTGCACATCTGGTGGGTTAACGTCAGAGGCCCGAGCCCCAGGCCATGGCTTCATACACCCGATCCCAGTAGCATCAGCACCTGCCGATGCACACCAGCTTGGGCACCTTGCTGATCACTATGCGTAATCTGCTTTCTGGCGTGGAGCCCTTGGGCATCAGGCTGCTCCATGCCTTCCTTCCTCAGCTGAAGCCCCGGATGTGCAAAAGCCCCGCCCACACAGCTCAGAGCCCATTCCGAGCCTCCCACCCAGAGACTCTTCCCAGCCCCTGCCCCCATCACACACCTACAATTTCAAAGGCTCCTGTTTCTCCCTTCTAACACCCCCTTTATCACTCTCCATACTTCCCAGGACTTCTTCGAATCCTGCCCACACCCCAGTGGGGTACCTGACTCAAACCTCCTTGCCCAGAAGCCCTTCCCACATACCCAGTTCTAATCTCCCCAAATTCACCCATATCTCCAGGACTTCATGACCTGCCCACCCACTTTCCCTAAAAACAACCCAGCCTCTCAGCACTGTGACCCAATGCAACCATTTAGCGCCATACCATTTGTGAATCCATTAACCCAGTTAGCACCATCCCTTTCCTCCCAGTCTGTGGCAAACCCCAACAAGTTCCTATGGGCCCACCTCCCAGTTCTGAAAACAAGAACAGATTCCCCCTAGACATCCCACATGTCCCCACAGAGAGGCCCAGACTCAATGACAGCGCCTGTCCCTTCTAAGGCCCCCACTCACAGTCCACGTGCAGCAGGAGATCTACCTCATGGTGGGGCATGCCGGGCTACGGGTGCTGGAGGACCATCAGGCCTTGCCTTACACGGGCCCCAAGATCTATGATGTGCAGGGCTTGCCAATGTCATTCCCTGAACTTTCCATCCGTGTCTCTAGGACATACCACTGATTTCCTCTTCCCCTATAACAGGGCACAGATGTCATCACCCTCCTTAGCCCTGTTTGCCACAACCCCAGCCAATTCTTGATGCCCTGGGAGTTCAACTGTGAGCCCTTTCTGGAGGCCGGTCAGTCCTTCAAGAAGATCCCTACCTTCATGCCCTTCTCAGCTGTTGACTATGGACAGGGTGGGAATCACAGCCTTGGAATGTCCAGATTCCCATTCTCCTACGTCCACCCCAGCACTGATCCCACTCCCCACACTCACTGCCTCCTTTCCAGTTATGGAAACACAAGCTGCTTCGAACAGTGTCTGCTTCCTGGGCTCAGAGACACCCCCAGCTCTGACTATCCAGTTCTGGAGTTACAGGCAGAGAGTGATGAAACCCTTTGAGGTGGAGCTTACACGGACATTGTCATCTGGTGGAACAGAAGAGGTTCTAGTTTTTCATATTTAGTCTACCACTAAAATGGGGGGAAATATTAATGTTTACATAGTAGCAGAAAAATGCAAGAATTGTAAGAGGTAACACTTACGATATTGCCAACCGTGTGCACCCTGCACTTGCGAGAAAGACTACAGGGACGGTGAAGAAGACACAGAAGCCAGGCCTCCCCTTCTGCGGCTCGGCTCTGTCACTGTTAGCTGTGTGGCCTTGAGCAAGTCATAACCTCTCTTCTCATCTATCATTTCAGCTCACACCTTGTCCTAACTCCGGGAAGTCCCCTGGGCGAGTCGCAGGCGCACCTGGAGCTCCTCCTCTATCTCACCGTCATCCTGCAGAGCTGCTCGCTGCGGCCGCTGGGGGCGCCCGAGGACATCGACTCGGCCCTAGTTGATTCCCACTGCAAAAGGCCGCCTAGGCTAGTCCCAATGCGCCTGCGCAAGCGTTGAGTTTTGTTTTGTTTTTCCCCCCACCCGCCCACGTGGGCTGCTCTTTCTCCTCGTTGTCACACTCTTTGGCTGGATCATCCTTGCCATCAAACCCTCCCACTCTCCCTACCATCAGTCTTCTGCATGCTCTGGCGCTCTCCCACGCTTATCTACCAACCCGGAGTCAACAAAAGACCTCAAGGAGGAGAAGCCTTATGTTTTAGCCACTTACAGACCCTGAAACTTGCCTGTGTGTCTCCACTTTCTCTGGAGCTTTTGTTTCGTTTCCTAGTAATGTTATCTTGGAAATGAACACGACACAGTCGGCCCGAGTTTAAGGGAGGTGGATGGCTCGATGGTTCGTGGCGAAAGAGAGTGAGGTCACCTCTGCCGGTTCTGGCTGCAAGGAGGATAAACACAGAGCTGGAACTCCTGCTCTCACATCGGGGAAGCCACAGTGTAGACTCTGAGTCCCTGGAGGCAGGCTTGGGGGTAAGGACTGTGAAGGACTAAAGAGGAAGGACAGAGAAAGAAGAACCAAGGTGGAAAAACCTACAAGATACTCTGGACAGAGAGAGAACAGGAGGCTAATAGAGGGATGGACAGAGAAAGGCACGTGGAAAGCGAGAGACAGAAAGCGAAAAATGGACACAAGAGAAAGAGAATAAGAGCTAACCTGTTACCCATAACGAATCACCTGGCCCCTAGGATTCTAAATGCTTGAAACAGGGGCGCCTGAGTGGCTCAGTAATTAAGCGTCTGCCTTGGGCTCAGGGCGGGATCCCGGCGTTATGGGATCGAGCCCCACATCAGGCTCCTCTGCTATGAGCCTGCTTCTTCCTCTCCCACTCCCCCTGCTTGTGTTCCCTCTCTCTCTGGCTGTCTCTCTCTGTCTAATACATAAATAAATCTTTAAATGCTTGAAACATATACTCACTCATTTATGTCCCAAAAGAGACTCATGAACTAGATCCTGAGATATCATCTCTCCTTGGAGACTGGGGAAATGAGGCACAGAGGGACTGAATCACTTCCAGGGTCACATAGCCAGGGAGAGATAGGGCTGGAGTTAAAAACCCAATTTGTCCGGGCACCCGTGTCCGTGATCTTAATCACTGCTTCTCAATAGAAAAGGAAAATGAAAGGGGGCATCTGGGGGGCTCAGTCCTTTAAGCGGCTGCTTTGGCTCAGGTCATGACCCCAGCGTCCTGGGATCGAGTTCCGCCTCCGGCTCCCTGCTCAGCGGAGAGGCTGCTTCTCCTTCTGCCTCTGCCCTTGATCATGTGCTCGCTGTCTCTCTAGCTCACTCTCTATTTCAAATAAATACATAAAATCTTAAAAAAAATAAAAGGAAAGGAAAAGACAAGAATGTTATTCATTCTCATTAGTCAGTGCCTTGCCATTGGTATGGTTAATACTTAAAATATCACCCTGCAACTAGTAAGTGCTCGGCACCGTACTAGTTAGTAGAATTACGTTGGAGAACATTTAACTTCTTTTAACTTGTTGCTTTTTCTTCTTTTGGAACTCTGGCTTGATTTATTTTGGGTAACAAATTTATTTGGGTAACAAACAAACCTGTGTGTCTCCTCAGAAACATATGGTCTTTTGTCGACAGAGCAGAGACTGGACTTGGGTCCCCTCAACCTGACCATGAAAATCCAGCATTTTTTTTTAAGATTTTATTTTTTAAGTAATCTCTATGCCCAACATGGGACTTGAACTCACAACCCCTGAAATCAAGAGTCGCACGCTCCAACAACTGAGCCGGCCAGGTGCCCCTACAGCTACCTCCATAAGAAAAAAAAAAAAGGTTGAAACTCTATGCTTCTTGACTATCATGTCTTGCAGGAATGGGGAGGGAGGATGCTTACTGAAAAGGGAATGCTGACTACTAAGACCAGACCAAACCAGTCTGCACCAACAGGGACCCCCAGTCCCGAAGTTTCACCAACATTTTCCCTCGTTATAATACTAAAAATCATGCCAAGGGTGGAGAGGTTTTTTTTTTTTTTTGAAGATTTATTTATTTATTTGAGAGAGAGAGTGTGAGTGGGGGGAAAGGCAGAGGGAGAGAGAGAATCTCAAGCAGACTCCTTACTGAGTGCGGAGACGCAGGCAGGGCTGGAGCTCATGACCCTGAGACCATGACCTGAGTTGAAACTAAGAGTCGGACGCTTAACCTACTAAGCCACCCAGGTGCCCCCAAGGGTGGAGATTTTTTTTTTAAGATTGATTGATTGATTGATTGATTGATTGATTTGACAGAGAGAGAACACAAGCAGGCAGACTGGCAGGCAGAGGGAGAAGCAGACTCCCCGCTGAGCAGAGAGCCCAATGCGGGGCTCGATCTCAATGACCTGAGCTGAAGGCAGACGCTTAATCAACTAAGCCGCCCAGGTGCCCCCGAGGGTGGAGATTGAACATGGTGATTAGACAACGCGGGAAGAAGCATAACCTTTCAGTGAACAGGTACTAATAAATCCCCATTCTACATGCTTAGATGTCATGCTTTTCCCACCTAAGTTTCTTTAAAAAAACTCTCCCTGACCTGTCCTCGGAAAGTCAGCCTGAGGATCCTTCCCTTTGTTCTGCCTCCCTCGTGCTGGAGCATAAGCCCCGATAAAGCTTTGCCTGTGCTTTTAAATTTTGAGTCCAGCCTGGTTTCTACTGTCACTGGGTCCAAGGACCCAAGTCCAGTAACCTTTTCATACAATATTACATCACAGTTGGAAAGATCTGACTGTCTGGTACTCATTAATATTCTCAGGAATTCAAAGTACACCATATCTAATCTCCAAAATCTTCCCACGCCTTCAATAAAAATTTCTAAACATCTAGAAATGATCCTTGTGATGGCTGTCCCCCCTTCATTACATTTTGCTTCACTTGCCAGCATTCTTTTCTGAGGCGTTTGAGCTGAGTAAGGTCTAAGGAGGTACTTTCTACAGACAATAATAGAATATTTATTTGCATGTGACTTTCTTTATTTTTTTTTTTTTTAGATTTTATTTTTTTTATTTATTCGACAGAGATAGAGACAGCCAGTGAAAGAGGGAACACAAGCAGGGGGAGTGGGAGAGGAAGAAGCAGGCTCATAGCAGAGGAGCCTGATGTGGGGCTCGATCCCATAACGCCGGGATCACGCCCTGAGCCGAAGGCAGATGCTTAACCGCTGTGCCACCCAGGCGCCCCTGCATGTGACTTTCAGTTCCAGACTAATTTTTATGCCATAATTCTTTTTTTAAAAAAGATTTTATTGATTCATTTGAGATAGAGAGCAAGAGAGAGCACAAGCAGGGGGAGCAGCAGAGGGAGAGGGAGAAGCAGACTCCTCACTGAGCAGGGAGCCTGAAGCGGGACTCAATCCCAGGACACTGAAATCACGACCTGAGCCGAAGGCAGATGCTTAACCAACTAAGCCACCCAGGTGCCTTTTATGCCATAATTCTTATATTTTCAACTGAATCGTTTTCATTGGTATACACACTGTCACCTAAATTCAGTATATATAAAATAAAAGTCATTACGGTCTTACTAAACTCTACTCCATGTATAACGTTGACCGGAGCAATCACAGAGGCCTTGTTTTCTTTTTTTAAGTTTTTTTTTTAAAAAGATTTTATTTATTTATTTGACAGAGATAGAGACAGCCAGCGAGAGAGGGAACACAAGCAGGGGGAGTGGGAGAGGAAGAAGCAGGCTCATAGCGGTGGAGCCTGATGTGGGACTCGATCCCACAACGCCGGGATCACGCCCTGAGCCGAAGGCAGACGCTTAACCGCTGTGCCACCCAGGCGTCCCCAGAGGCCTTGTTATTCATCACTTTGAAGTGACTTTTAACCCTCTCTTTTAGGGTGTCAGTAAATCCTTCCATCTTTTAGTTCATACATTTTCTTTTTTGTGTGTGTGTGTGGAAAGAACGTTTAACGTGATAATTACCCTCTTAACAAATTAAGTGCCTGATACAGTTGTCAAGTACAGACACAATGTCGTGCTGCAGATTTCTAGAACTTACTCAGCTTCCAAAATGGAAACTGTACCCATTGACTAGCAACCCCCCCTTCTCCCCCTTCCTCTAGACCCTAGCAATCACAGTTCTACTTTCTGCTTCTATGAGTCTGGCTGTTTTAGATCCATCCTACAAGTGGATTCATACCCTGTTTGTTCTTCTCTGATTGGCTTATTTCACTTGACATAAAATCCTCAAGGTTCATCCATGTTGTCACATATGGCAGGATTTCCTTTCTTTTTATGACTGAGTGATATTCCATTGTATGTACATGTCACATTTCCTTTATCCATTCATCTGTCAATGGATATTTAGATTGTCTATCTAAAAATTATTTCTTTCTACAGTGTTTGTAGCTTTCAGCATACAAGTTCTGTGCCTGTGTTGTTAGATTTATAGTTACCTATTTCACTTTCGTGAGGACTATAAATGGCATTGTGCTCTTAATTTTTATTTCCTAGGGTTCATTGCTAGTGTATAGAAAAAACAACACAAAAATTGTAGTATGTTTAGTGACCTTGATAAATTCATTTATTAGGAGGTTTTTTGTCATTGTGGTAGATTCCTTGGGAATCAGTTAGGATTTGTCACCTGTAAAATGTATATAAATTCTGTTCTCTGTTGCATAGGCTTCTGATCATTAAGTGAGGTGAACGTGTTAACTTTTAGCATGGGCCTGACAGAAAATATTTACTCAATAAGTAATTTCCCTTCCTCTCATTCCACTTCTGAAGGATCTATCTCTACCAAGGTGAACAGAGCCCATTTCTTTCCTCTTCCACCCTCTTTGCCCTTCCTATTTCCCTAAGCCACCTCCTTCCTGCTAGCCCTGCCCTCCAAAACCCTACCCCTGCCCATAGCCACGCCCCTCCCCCTCCCTCTGCTTTGTCCCCCAACCAGCTGTGCCTTCCCTCACCCCTTGTTCAGCGAGGCTGGAAGCTCATGGTGTAATTTCGTGGGATGGTAGCAAAGCCCACGAGCTTGGGGGACACGTCGATGTCTTTGGGCAGCTGCGGGGACTTGAAGCGGAAGTTCTGCAAGATGTTGGTGAGGAAGAGAAAGAGCTCCATTCTAGCCAGGCCTTCTCCAAAACAGTACCGCTTTCCTGAAGACACAGAATGGGAGGGCTGGAGGTGAGGCCTGCTCTCACTGCCCCCTTGCCCCACTATCCACCTCCAACTGCATTCTCCCGGAGAGGAGAGGCTGGAATATGGTGGCCTGAGAGATTTTCAGAGACGTCTCTAATCTTCTCTGAGCATCATTTTCCCTTGTGCATGGGATGGGGGTGAGGTAGCTGCAGCAATGGGAAATTTTGATGCCCCTTCCCTCCAAGTACACACTCAGATATGCCTGCGGGGCTCTCATCTCCAAGCGAGGAATCTAAAGAATTTAAGTGACTTTGGACAGATCTCTCACTAAGGGCTCTGATTTGCCCCATCTCTGAAACAGGTGTGATCATCCTGATCCTTTAGCTTAAGCTCAAGTAGTTATGGGGGTTGCAGCTGATGGGTCCCAAGGTAGATCATGAGAGGGACTTCCAAGCTGGAGAAAGACACCAGGCTACACCTTGAAGAGGAGAACTGGGATGAAGGAGATCCTGCTGGTGGGAGCAGTGGCTTGGCACAGACTGGTCTCTTACCAATGGAGAAGGGCACAAAAGCATCACTCTTCTTAAACTGCCCATTCTCATCCAGGAAGTGTTGGGGGTGGAAGCCTCGGGGGTTGGAGAAGAACTTGGGGTCTCTCAGCACGGAGCCTAGCATAGGGAACACTTCGGTGCCCTGGTGAGGAGGAGAGGGGGTATTTGATAAGCCAGAGTCGGGGTAGAATATGCTGAAAGTGCATGGAGGATAGAGGGACAGTTGGGGAGCCCCAGGTGATGAGATATGGGAGGTGTGGGAGTGTGGGTCCTCTTAGGGAGGAGCTTTGGGTGACAGGAAATTCACGTCTCTGAGACAGGAAATTATGCAGACATGAGGTTTATGTCTCCTGAAAAGGGAAGTTTGAAGAACACAGGTTCTGTGTGTCTTAGGACAGAAGGTGTGGGGCATGTGCAGTTCATGTCTCCCAAGGCAGGAGGTTGAGAGGGCATGGGGGTTCATGTTTCCAGAGACAGGAAGTTTTAAAGACATTGGGTTTGTGTCTCTCTAGGCGGGATTTTGGGGAAAGTGAGACTTGTGTCCTTGAGGGAGGAGGTCTAGAGATGAAGTTCATGTCTTTTGAGAGAGGACATTTAGGGCCATAGGGTTCATAATCCCTGAAGCAAGAGCTCTGGGGAGATACAGGATTCAAGAATCTGAGTGGGAAGGTTAAAGGGTCATGGTGGTTGAGGAAGTGTTTGATTGAGGCAGTGGGACAGGGGCTCGGAAGCTTCTAAGGGGAATGGGGTGCTGGGTCACAGGGAACAGGTTGGAGGTCCCCCTAGGCAGGATTGGAAAGTACCTTGGGGAGGAGGAACTCTCGAAACCCGGTGTCTTTGGTGACTCTGCGGGCCACGCCCATGGGGATTATGTCTCCAAATCTTTGGATCTCGTGGATCACTGCCTCTGTGTAGGGCATCTTGGCCCGATCCTCGAACTTGGGCTGACGGTTCTTGCCAATCACTCGGTCAATCTCCTCATGGACCTTGGCTGTGGGAGGAGGGGGAAAGTGTTTAGACATCTAGGGGTCTCAGGGCGGGGATGATAGTCCAAATATGTACATCCACGTGTGATGTGGACATAGACCATTCCAAACAGACCTTGGCCATAAACATGTTGGTGCAGCGTCCTATTCACCTGGTCTCAACTCTATGTGGTCTCACATATATTTGACTCAGCACAGGAGCTATTTACCCATCAGTCCAGATATTTTCAGTATTTTAACAGCCAGTGAAACTCAGCTGGTGCTTATCAGAGAATATCACCTAGCATCTGGATAACAGGGTATGGCTGAGGTTCCAAGGATCTAGGAAAGGTGGGGACATTGCAGTGGGCTCAGAGGAAGTGTGAGGGTCTGTGGCCCCCACCTCACTGCCCCACCCCCACAGCCTTACCCTCCACATCTGGGTGCTTCATGAGCAGCAGGAACCCGTACCGCAGGGTTGTGCTGACCGTCTCGGTGCCCGCAAAGAAGAGGTTCAGTGTGGTCAGCACCAGGTTCTTCATGTAGAACTCCGTGTTGGGGTTGTTCTGCTCCTGCAGGGAGACAGGGCCTCAGGCCGGGCCCACTCCCCTCAGGGCTCTCAGAGACCTTCCGGGGTCTTCCATTTGGACCCACCTCTCTTAGGTCCAGACCAGAGGTGGGGAGAGAGACCCTAGTTCTGCCAGGGCTTTTTTCAGGCGGCTGGCTCTGCCCACACGCCCTTCCCACACTCTTTACCCGGCTGCCTACCTGTCCTTTATTCATCAGCCCTGGGTCACTTTTTACAGTAGAAATATGAGGAGAGGGGTACAGACAGCAAGTGGGCAGTGTGGCTTCATGGTTCCCACACAGGTCCTGCCCATGGCAAGTGCTGGCAGATGGATCAGCCACCGTTAATGTTCTTGAGATTGTGAGGATGTTATGAGGGGCTGCCTGGCTTTGCAGCTCTCCGCACTAGCTGCTGGGTTGTACATCCTGCATGCGGATGAGGAAGGAATCGATGAAGCCCCTCGGGGAGTTGGGGTCCAGGGTGCGTTGGTTCTGCTCCACCTTCTTGGCCCCTCCAGACCCTGCAGCTCCTTAAATGCCTGTTGCTATGGTCCTGGCAGGTGTTTCATCACTGAATGGAACATCTCATAGAGCTGAGGATGGGGAGAGAAGAAAGGCAGGAAGGATAGTTGTTAGCAGGGAGGTTCTTTTTTTTTTTTAAAAAAAAGATTTTATTTATTTATTTGACAGAGAGAGAGAGACAGCCAGCGAGAGAGGGAACACAGCAGGGGGAGTGGGAGAAGAAGCAGGCTCCCAGCAGAGGAGCCTGATGTGGGGCTGATCCCAGAACGCCAGGATCACACCCTGAGCCAAAGGCAGATGCTTAACGACTGAGCCACCCAGGCGCCCCATTAGTAGGGACATTCTGATGGGAGCCGGACCTTTCTCGGAACAAGGAAGGCACTGGGTTAAAGGCATCTGTCCAGGTGTTTAGGATTTATATGGAGCTTGATGAGAGGAAATAGCTAAGTTTTCGGGTGAGTTAAGTGTGAGGGCCCCTGTTCCAGAATGTAGGTGAGATGGGACACATATCCAGGTTTCAGGTATTTGAGTGTGGCTGGATTGGAGAACGCATCTAGGTGTTCAGATATTCAGGCAGGGTTTGATTGGGAGACACAGGTGTAGGTGTTTAAGTATTCATTTGGTCTCATAAGTTTGAGACAGTTGCGCAGATATTTAGGGGATCTGAATTGGGGGCTTTTGTTCAGGTGTTCAGGTATTAAGTGGGGCTGGTGTGCAGGTGTTAAAATGAGGGGAGACTCCTCTTCATGTGTTTCGGTTTTCACATGGGCCAATAGGGGGCACATCTATAGGTGTTTGAGTGAGCTGGGTTGGGGGATACTTATTTCACTGCTTGGGGAGCAGTCTGTCCAGATATGTTTGCACATTTAGGGGATCATTATTGGAACGTGTCCTGACGTTCAGATATTTAACTGAGCTAGTAGGTGGCACTTCCTAGCTATTCTAATGGGCCAGTGTGGGACACCTGTGTAGATATCAAATGACTTTGATGGGCTGGATTTTATAGCACCTGGTGTTCGGGTGTTTGGAAGGTTGGCTGAGGTGGTTACTTGTCCAGGTGTTAAGATATTCAGATGGAAGGATGGAATATCTTAACAGGGAGCAACTGTTAGGTATTAAGGTAAGTCGGGATGGAAACACCAGCCTAGGTGAGAGAGCTAGTATGAGGATGTGTTTCTTGTCTGCAGGCTCTGGTCGCTTTCTTCTTTTACCCCTCCGCCCTCCTCCTCTTTCTTCTCCTTCTCCTTCTGGTGAGGAGCTACTCTTGTGATATCCGAGTGTCTTTGGGAGCTGGGTACTGGGCACCTGTCTTGGGTTCTGGTGCAACTGTTCAGTTGTTCAAGAGTGGGGGCTGGTTTTGAGGGTACCCGACTAGAGGAGGACAGGAGTTCGGGGCACCTGTCTCTGTGTGGGAGAGCAGTGGGTGGGTTGTGGTAGGGGTGTTGTAGGGCCAGACTGGGACGGGTTACCTGCCCCATAGAGGTAGCTGTGAACTGGAAGCTTCCCAGCATCATACGCAGCAGTGACAGGAACTCTTTGTCCTCATAGTCAAAGCGGTCCCCAAAGACAATGGAGCTGATGACATTGGACACTGTTCGGCTCAGGAAGAAGGTGGGATCGATGAAGGCACCTGGGGAACAGGATGGGGTTGGGGAGAGACAGGGATTTTGGGGAGCGTCAACTGGGCAGTCTTATGCCTGCCTGAGAATTGGAGGAGGGCACTGGAGTGAGGAGCCAAACTTCCAGCACAAGACCCCTGAGCTTAGAGACCCGAATCCTTCCCCCAGTCCAGTCCCCTTCCTAGAGGAGAAAACACGGGTCCCTGTGGGTGTACCCCTCTTCCTTGCTCACTCCCAGGCCTGCTCACTGCCTGTGCCCCGAATGGCCTCGATGAGGAAGCCAGCGTCCTGGATGCGCTCCTCAATGCCGCGCTTGCCCATTCCGAAATCCCGCAGGGTGATGATGGAGAAGCTTCGGAGTTGCTTGGCGTGCTCCCTGTTGCTGAACGTCACCCCTGATGGGGCGGGGAGGGGCGGGGACAGAGGTGTGCAGAGAGCAGGAGTAAGAGAAGAATGGGATGGGGGTGGGGGAGACAGAGAGAGATACAACTGAGGGTCAGAGAAATACTGAAAGAGGGAAGTGACTGGGTTGGAAGAAAAGAATCAGGAGAGAGGCAAGGAAGCGGGGATGGAGGACCGGGGTAACAGGCAGAAATCCCAAGAGCTCCTCCCAGACCCAGAGGAAGAAGAGGCATCCATGAGAGAGAACAGGGAGATGGACTGAGAAGCAGGGGGAATAGAGACGCAGACACCCTGAGTCAAGCTAGAGAAGACCAGGGAGAGGTCACAATAACCAGGGACAAGACAGAGGGAAGCAAGGGTAGAACTCGGCCACAGCCTTGGGCCGGCAAGTCAGGAGAAGAACAGTGGGGAAACTGAGGCCATCAAGTGTCCCTGGCCACAAGCCACCACCCGGAGCTCCTCACCATAGCCTTTGAAGAGCCAGTCGAAGGTGGCCTGTTTGCCTTGCCCGCTGAATTCCTCAGCCTGGTCCACCAGAGCCTCCTTCACCGCCTCATGTCCACACAGCACCACGATGCGCCGGGGCCCCAGGTGGACTGTGAACACCGGGCTATAGCACTCCCTGATCTGGTGGAGGTGGAAGTGCTTAGAGGCTGTGGCCCCCACTGGGAACTGGCCCTGTGCCCAGCCCTCACCTATGCGTGTATTTCCCTAGGTTCTGACACTCAAGGAGCTGGACATCCCAAGACCTGCTCTTTCTTGTCTAGGACCCTGCTGCCCAACCTGCAAATTTCCACTTTCTTAAGACTCTGGTCCAACCCTGCCCCATCCCCTGCCACTAAGTCCCAGCTCAATTAGGCAAGCCCCTAGCCCCACCCCATTCCATCCATCCCACGTCCTGACACCTTCATGAAGAAATCAGACATCTGCTGTGTGTTCAGCTGCAGGTAGTTCCCAATGAAGGGCAACTGGGTGGGTCCTGGAGGGAGCTTCTCCCAGAGCTTCCTCTGCCTCCAGACAGACATCAAGGCCATTACTGTCAGGCAGGTGAGCAAAGCCACCAGAAGCAGCCCTGAGGTCAGCATGGTGGCACCGGGAGAGACAGTCAGATGGTGCTGGCTGGGGTGGTTTGCCTTTATACCACCTGGGAGTGAAGGGTGGACTTTGGTTCTGTTTGTTAATTGTGCCATTTCACTTCTCAGCTATAGTGTCTCCCCACCCCCATCCCCGGACTCACAGCTGAGCTTGGGACAAGTCAGCAAGTCAGGAAGAGGGGACCTCAGGGAGAGTAACAGAGAGTGGGCCCCAAGACAGAATATGTAGCCCCTCAGGAAGGGCCACCAGAGTCTGTAGACTTGGGTGAAGCAGTAGACAAATTCTGAACCTTAAGATTTTGGAATATATGGATTCAGAGTCCTGAGCTTTGGATTTGAGGTCAGAGTGAGAAGTGGCCCAACAATTATGGATTAGGGAGTCTTGGGAGAAAAGAATCCAAAGATCTGGGTTTAAGAGTGTTGGAATGGGACAACATGTATGGCCATAGCTTTCGAATTTTTTGCCAAGGACAGATGTACAGTTAAAGCTCTCTGGAGGGAGAGTTGATTTGAGAGTCTTGGGGGGAGGGAGGACCCCTGCCTGTCATGGGCGATTCCCAGAAGTATACGGGAGTCTAGCAGGATCCAAGAGTCAGCACCTGCCCCAGGCTTTGACCCGCCATTGCTTTGAACACAGAGTCACCTCTGGTGCCCAGAATCCCCAGTGGGACCTCAACGCAAGGTCAGCATCAGTGTCACTGCCCTTCTGTGGTTGGGAAAGGGGTAGAAGTCCAGAGGTACGTTTAAGTGGAACCTTTCTTAGTGAAGAAGAGTAACTTGTGGTCTCTGTGGCAGAGGGCCTGGGCAGGACTTGGAAATGGTAATGACAAGCATCCATATGGTGCCAAATAGTCCCAACTGTCTCAAGGGGTGTCGTTGACAGAAAGCCTCACCGTTCCCACCCAGATCTCTGGAGGAGCTCACTAGGCTCAGCATTCCCATTGTTGCTGTTAGTAGTAGTGCTACTAATGTTCCCCACTTGGTACGTGAGAATACTGAGGCCAGACAACAGAGGGAGGGCAGGGGCTCCCGTGTCTCCCGCTCTGCATGCTTACTCCCCCTTTCTGGGGCTGGGTTTCCCCGCCAGTGGAAAGGGAGCACTTGAGGGCAGGAGGTGGAGTGGGAGGGTACGAGAGGTCCCTTTGGGGTGATTCCGGGTTCAGCGGGGCTGCTGGCAGCACACAGAGGGAGCGACGGTGGGAGAGGTTTGGGAAAAGTCCCAAGTGGGGAGAGAGCCAGGCCCTGGAGGCTGAAAGTGGGAATGAGGAAAGATAGTGTCCTTCCTGCTGTCCTTCCCTTAGTGACCTTCTTCCTTAACAATAGGGCGCTGGCCTTTGGTGAGCACTAATTGTGAAGAGCCAGTGTGTGGACATGTGATCTCATGGGATCCTTCTAGCCGGGGGGCTCCGTTCATAGCATCCTCCATCTGCTGTTCAGAAGAGCAAGCCTCCCTACTGCTCGAGGTCACCCAGGTAGCAGGTAGGGAGCTGGGATTTGAACCCTGTCCTCTCCTTCCTCCACTGACTGGCCTAGCCCACACTGAGGGCCAAGTGGAGACCAAGTTTAGCAAGTGGTCTGGGATTGGCATTGGCGTTGGACACAGAGGTACGCTAGCAACTTCTGCCATTGGTATCAGCTCGCCCCCACTCGACACTGGAGCTGACAGCAAGTTGACACCGAACTTGATGCCAGGAGAACACTCACAGAGCCATCTCTGCTGCCAGGAGGGTCTGAGAGTAGGCTGCGGTGGCCACTAGGGCTGGCTTCAGGGGGTCATAAGGGTGGCACCCTGTAGCTCTAAGGTGGTCCCAGCCAGCTCTGACATGAGCACCATGTGGGTGCTGGATTGGTCTTCCGTGGTCCTGATATAGGGGTCCTGATGGGCACAAGGCAGCATCTGACGGTTGGAAACCTCCCCCCATCTGCTCAGATGCCAGCTCTAACTTTGGACAAGTGCAAGTGGGTGAGGTTGGCACTCTCAGGACTGGCATGTTGCTCAAAGTGTTCTAGACCTCTAAGCTGGAATTCTGTGGGGGAGGGGACAAAGAGCAGAGAACAGAGCAGATATAGAAAAGTTGTTAGTTGGTTTTTGTTTTGTTTTATTTTGTTTTTGCACATTGGCTGGGAATGTTCGTTGGTTTTAAAGGGGGAAAAGGAGAGCCAGAATATTAGCACAAGCTTGCCAGGTATCAGTCCCCTAAACCCAGCCACCAGCCTGCATAGCAGTTAAGAGCAAGACTAAGGCACGGATTGGAATTCTTTGTCGCTTCTTTGTTGTGGGACCTTGAACAGGTCACCTCACCTCTCTGATCCTCCAGGGGCCAATGACAGAATTGTCCTCTTAGCCTATTATGGAAGGAGTCATTGGCTCATGGGTATGAAGTGGCAACAAATATTAGCTGTTCCTATTTAATCCTTAGGAAGAAGGACACGAGTAAAGGGTTCTCCACACCCACTTCCGGATTATACATTCTATGATCTAAAGTACCAAATACGTTTTCTTTGGGAAAGGAGGAAGGGAGAAGAAGCCTTGTGGGAACGTGCCTGCCCTTCCTTCTTTGGCACAGCTGAGCCTTCCCCCTGGAGCTGCGAATGGAACATTGACCTTGGAGGTGGCCTTCTGCAGGGATGGTGGAGTAGGCAGTGTGTGAGGAGGGTGCATCAGGGGTAAACCCTCAGGTTGCTTGGGGATGGGGAGGCATGGCCCCCGCACAGCACCTTGCCCAACATCTGTTTCTCCCCTTGTGTCTGTCTGTCTTATTTTTGTCTTCCCTGCAAGTCAGCCTGTCCTTCAACCCTCTTGTGTGTTTCTGGATCTTTCTGTTCATGCCAGTGTGTGCAGTGGGTTCTCCTAGATGCCTCTGTTGCATATCCTCTTATTTATACATCTGTATATGTGTGTCATTCCGGGCAGGTGCATGGGGTCTCTGCACGTCTGAGCTCATGTATGTATCAGTGTGTCCATGTTGGTACGTGTATTTATGAACACACCTGTCTGTGGAGTGTCTGTATGTGCAGAAGTGGGTGTCCGTACCTATTTGTGTCTAGACATGTACGTCTGTGGGAGCACATGACAGGGTGTGTGTGTGCAGGCCAGTGTGCCCAAATGCACACCAGCCTCTGTGTGTCAGCGGGCAGCCGAGTACATGCTTTGGAGCATGCCTGTTGGAGGACGTCTACGTGAGTGTCTGTGTGTCCACCCTGACGTCTGACTGTGCATTAACACGTGTATGTGACCATGTATGGGTGTGTGGATGGACACTGTGTGTGTGCATTCGGGCATATTGTGTAGGCATGTGGGTCACGCTGTGTACATGTGGCTGAGATCTGCTTGTGCCTGTCTGTTTGCTTTCAAACACAACCCTGGCCCAGCTCCACTTCCCTTCTTAAAAACACAAGTATTTCCCTTATTTTTCAGGGAATTGCATCCCTCGGTTTACAAGGGTCACACGAGGCCAAAACACCCCGCATGGGATAGGTGTGTCCTGAGAGCATTCGGAGGTGGGTCAACTCCTACTGGATCAACTCAAACATCCACTCAGAAAATTCTCTCCCATAGTGTCCCCCAGCCCCCTAAGCCACTCAGCACCTTTAAGACAGTCATCCAGCCAGTGCTCAGTCAACCTGCCAGTCCTTCCCAGCCTGTGCTGAGGGATGCTGAGGACACAGCGGTGACCCTGGGCGCTGCCCTCATGAAGCTCTCACTCCACAGGCAGACGGAGCAGCCACATGTCAGTGAAGCTCAGAATGCACAGGGCTGGTGTGAGAAGACACAGGCAGAGGGGTCGGGGGTGGGGGGTGCGGATAGGAGGCACAGATGTCTGTAGGGGCCCAGAGAAAGCCCTGCTTCAACCCTGTAAGTTCAGGCTGAGCCACTAGAGGGCTAAGGAGGGATTTTTCCAAGGCAGGATGGGGACAGCAGGGAGGGAGAAATCTGGGCAGAGAAATCCCAGTGCCAAGGCAGTGGGGCATAGTCGGGTGCTGTTAGAGTGAAAGGAACTGGGCCGTGGGCACTGATGAGGCTGTAGCCATCAGCAGCAGTCAGACCTGCTGGACCTGGTGGGACTGGGTGGGGAGTGTGGACTCTGTCCTAAGATGATGGGGAGCCCCAGAAAGATCTTAAGCAGGGAAACAAAATGGCCAAATTTGTGTTCAGAGAGATTATTCAGATTTTTGGGGAAGATGAGACTAGAGGTCCAGAGATACGGAAGTGCCTTCTGTAGGCTCCAGGGGACAGAGGACTATGAGCATGGAGAGGAGGCATGGATTGGAGGAAGATATAGAAAGAAGAACCAGTTCATACTTGTGTATGTGTTGGCTGTGTGGGGTAAGGTGAGGGAGGAGCCCAGTGTGGGGGTAGATGGCAGTGTCATGTATTGGTTTGGGGACACTGATCAGGAGCAGGTCTGAGGAAGGAGAAAATGAGTTCCACTTTGGACACGTTGGGAACCAGGCACAATCCCTGCTTAAGGGATTTCTTAGACTAGAGGGAGAGCAGACCCAAATAAACTAAAGTCCTCAATGATCCCGTTAGTATTCATTAAAATTATGGGCAATAATTTGGTAGTTGAGGCTGAGGATTGGGAGGGCTTCCTAGAGACTGTCGTTTGAACTGGGTCTTGCAGGATAAGCTCACAGGTGGGGGAGGAGAGGAGGGCAGGGCAGAGAGAGCCTCACAAGCCAGTTTTGGACATGTGAGATGAGGGGACGCAGCAGACATGTGACTGCTACACCCCCTGCTCCCTCTGGCAACCTCATCAATCAACTTGCTGTCCTCTACCCCCTAGCCTGACCGAAAACCCTCTAAAAAACCTGGCTCATGCCCACAAGTGTGGCTGAAATCTATGACCCTCTCCCAAATGAGAATTTTTTTTTTAATTGAAGTGAAGGGGCACTTGGCTGGCTCAGTCAGTAGAGCATGCAACTCTTGATCTTGGGGTTGTGAGTTCAAGCCCCACGTTGAGCGTACAGTTTAAATAAATAAATACATAAATTTCAAGAAATAAATCTAGAAACTGAGGGCTTCAGAGGGGAGGGGGGTGGGGGATTGGGATAGGCCAGTGATGAGTATTAAGGAGGGCACATATTGCATGGAGCACTCGTGTTATATGCAAACAATGAATCATGGAACATTACATCAAAAACTAAGGATGTACTGTATGGTGACTAACAGAACTTAATAAAAAATTTAAAAAATAAATCAAGAAATACTTATTAGGGGCGCCTGGGTGGCGCAGCCGTTAAGCGTCTGCCTTCGGCTCAGGGAGTGATCCTGGCGTTCTGGGATCTAGCCCCACATCAGGCTTCTCCGCTGGGAGCCTGCTTCTTCCTCTCCCACTCTCCCTACTTGTGTTCCCTCTCTCGCTGGCTGTCTCTGTCACATAAATAAAATAAAATCTTTAAAAAAAAAAGAAAAGAAAAGAAATACTTATTAAAAAATTACCCTTTTTTATGCAGACAGTTCAGTGACATTTAGTACATTCACAGAGTTGGGAAACCAACCACCTCTAACTAGTTTCAGAACATTCCCAAGTGACAATCTTAGGTAAGCCTTCTTGGTTCAAATTTAAATGCTAATACTGCTGGTAATGGTAGCATTCAGTGAGCTTATGATCTTACTGTGTGAAGCTTTTTATGGGCATGATCTTACTGAAGTCCTCACAGCAAGCCTGTGAGGCTGGGTTTACCACCTCCAGTTGCAGATGAGTTAAGCAAGGCCCAAAGAGGTGGAAGTGAGTTGTTTTGGGCTCCATGGATGATCGGGGCAGAACCTGGGCATGGCCTTGTGTTACTGATTCTAGATTTCATGCTCTTAACCACCACGCTGGACTGCCAAGCCCCACCTGTTCTCTTTATGAGCCACCAGAAAATTGTTCCTGATAATCCTGTGGTTCTTGAAAAACTTCCCTGTAAGCCTAACACAGCAGATTCCAAATATGAAAAGAGAAATAAAAATAAAACATGCCTCTCGATAGGAGGGATATTTGACTTTCTGTTGGGTTTGCGTTCTTTGGAACATTGACCAAAGACCTGGCCAAGCAGTGTCACCTCGGTGAAGTGGAGAGTGAGCAGAACAAGGGGTTTGGCCAGAGAGTGAAGTGTTTGTGTTCAGGTTTCAGATGGCAGCAGGGATCAGGGTAAGCAGCACGAGTGTGGCTGAGATGGAGTCAGGGGAAAGCCAAGGAGCAGAAGTCAAGGTTCTTTGTCTGGTTGTTGGGACAGCTCATGCTCATGCCCAGTGGCATGCCTTCTTGCGGGAGCAGGGCAGGTCTTGGAGGAGAGAGAGGGAGAAAGTTTGACAGAAGACAGGGATGAAGGAGAGACTCCAAAAAGGAAGGGTTTTCTTAAGAAGGTGTGGGGGGTCATACTCTAGAAGTGCTCTGGGGTGTTTCTGTCTCTGGTGATGGTTGAGTAGCTCCTCCTGGATCAAGCATCTTGAAAATAACAGCTATCAACCCCGAATAAAATGTTTAAAAAAAAAACCTTGATTCCCTGATATCACTGGAGAGTGGATCAATGCAGGAAGATACTGATGGGGGTCAGAAGGGAGTTGCCTTGAGGATGGATGAAACCCAAGCAGAAACTTTGTATGTTTTCTGAGTTGTAGAACCAGAGGACAGAAAAAGGGTGATTATAGTCCCTGGTGGTAGCCATGATAGGGTCTCCAAAAGGTGAGAGCCAGAATGGGGAGCCCCAAATCTCTGTATAAACTCTGTCCAAATTTCTAACCTGTTGTTGAAGTACTCGTGTGCTGGGAAACTCCATGTAGTGCCAGGTAAGTCTAAAAGACTGAAAGGAGATTTCAGAGCTCTGGATTTGAAATCATCCAAGTTAGCTGCTCCCTGGAACAAAACAGAACAAAACAAATTAAGATTCTTCAGTAGAACATTACAGAATCCAGAGTCTTTACAATGTATTACTTGATGACAAGTAATCCAGGATAAAATCCAAAATAACTAGGCATATGAAGATACAGAAATATATAATCATACTCAAGAGAAAAAGCAATTGATGCAGATTGACCTTGGCATGCCCATAATGTTGGAATTTAGCTGAGAGAGTTTAAAAGCACTAATTATGTCTATGCTCCAGGAGGTCAAGTGGTTCAGATGCAAGAAGTATTGACCTACCTTCTGACTTTGAGTCTTAATGGAGATGGTCAAATATGTCACCTTGATTGGAGAAAGTGTTAGGGAAAGCTATGCTCTTGAGAGGAGAGCCTATTTTGAATGAGATTAGGAAATGGACAGAAAATTTAGACAAGCAGTTTACTTATTAAGCGTATATTAATAGAACACCTACTATGTGCCGGGCACAGTGTCAGGTGTTGTGGATATAGCAGTCAACCAAACAGTCCAACATCTGACTCAATGCAACTTACATTCTGAGTGTGTCCAGGAATTTAGGTCAAAGGCCTTCTGCTCAGGAACCCACTTGGGGAAAGGGACATGGAAGCAGAAGGGAAGAAAATAGCATCTTGTAACAAGCCAGCAAATAATAATGGTTGTATTTATTATTATAGCTAATGATCATTGAATGCCATGTGCCAAGAATATGCTAAGTGATCTGCATGCATGACCCTTGCTTAATTCTAGCAACAGCTCTGTGAGATAGATTGTGTTATTATTTACAGCTTTCAAGTGAAGAAGCTGCAGTCACCAACTCAGAAGTTGCAGAGCCAAGACTGGAATCAAGGTGCGTCTGTGCACAGAGCTAGATCTCTTAACCACTACACAATATTGTAATCTACCAGGCAGGTGTTGGAAACATGAAGAGGACTAAGAACAGGCCAGTTCGAGTGAAATCTGTTCATGTAAAGCTTAAATTTCTGATGCTACGAAATCTCTAAAGAAGGGCAAGAGAATGATAAATAGAAAATAGAAAATTCAGAATGGAAATAATTTCTCAGGGGAGGCAAGGGATACGATTGGAAAGGGACAGAGTGGATTTCTAAAGTTTTAATGTTTTAGTTCCTAGGTGAAATGGTGAGTGTTCATCTTCTTTTCTTGAAACAGGTCTTGTATATTTTATATAGTCATTAGTATGTATGATAGGTATAGCGGGTTGAATGGTGACCCTCAAAAGATATGTCTGTGTTCTAATATCCAGATCTTGTGAATGTTACCTTGTTGGGAGGAAGGACTTCGCAGCTGTAATTAATTTAAGACTCTTGAAATGAGGAGAACGTTGTGGATTATTTGAATGGGCCATAAATCCAATGACAAGTTTCTTTATAAAAGAAAGACAGAGAGAGGGATGAGACAGACAGAATTGAAGACAGACACACAGAGGAGAGGGCAATGAGAAAACAGAGGCAGAGATTGGAGTAATGTGGCTAACAAGCCAGGGAATGCCAGGGGTTGCAGGCAGCTGGCAGAAACTAGGACAGAGGCTTGCAATGCATTATGGCAGCCTTAAGAAAATCATATAATAAATTTCACCAAAAAATTAACGGTTTAAAAACTAGGCAGTAATAAATATAAGTAAATAGTTGGACAGCTCTGTTCTCTTTTGTTTTACTTACTTATTCTTTAAAATTTTTGTTAATTTTTTTTTTTGAGAGAGAGAGAGAGAACACGCACAAGGTGGGGAGGGGTAGGGGGAGCAAGACCCCAAGCAAGCTCCAGGCCCAGCAGGGCTCAATCCCACAACCCGGAGATCAAGATCTGAGCCGAAATCAAGAGTTGGTCGCTCAACCGACTGAGCCACCCAGGCGTCCTTTTTCTCTTGTGTTTTAAATTGAATGGCTTTATTACTTCTTTTCCCCTGATGTTAAAACGATACACACTGATTATTAAAATAATTTAAACAACACAGAAAAGAATAAAGAAAAAAGTAAAACTCAGAGTAAATTATCCTTCAGAAACGTCTACTCCTTCTCTACATCCCCATGGATAGAGTGTATGTCTTCACACCTTGACCTTGGGTGTGGCCCAGAGACTTGCTTTGAGTCATGGATGTGGAGTGACTGAAGACAGGAAAGGCACTTGTGCAGTTGAATTTTCACTCCTGCACCTCTGCCATCACCATGAGAACAGGGCTGGGCTGGGCCACTGGACATGAGGAAGATGATGGCCATGGGGAGGGGAGCCACCTAGCCAAGCTGAACCCAGACCGGCAAACCCCCAGCTGACCGTCAGAAACCTAAGTTCAATAAATGCTTATCCAACGATAAGCATTGTGCTTTGCTGCCCAGGAAAAGGTAAGCAGTGCAACCCTAAATCCACTGTCATAGAAATAAGACTTTCTATTTAGGTAAACTCTCTTCCAGACCTTCCTGAATGCACATAAGCATATGTTAGTACGCAATTACATTTACTGTTCCCTTTGCCTGAAACCTTGCTCCCCAGCATCTTGTGATAGGCTGATTCATAATATTCAAGGCTCATCTGAAGTTGGGTTTCTTTTCCAGCTTCATCTGTGATTGAAATGTAGCACTGTGTTAGTGGAAGGTATAAACGTGATGATTTGGTGCACATATATATTGCAAAATGATTACCAGGATAGGGTGAGTTAACACATTGCCTCATATAATCACTATTTTCTTTGGTGGTGAGAACATTCAAGATTTATTTTCTTATCAATTGTCAAGTGTGTAATGTAATAACTGTTAAGTATAGTCATCATGCTATACATGGATCTGCAGAACTTACTTGTCTTGTAACAGGAAGTTTGTACCTTCTGACCAACATCTCCCCATTTCCCCCAGCCCCCAGCCTCTGGAATCACCAGTCTAACCTGTGTTTTTATAAAAGCGGCTTTTTTAGATTCTACCTGTGAGTGAGATGCTGCAGTGTTTGTCTTTCTCAGTTAGAGTGAACCCTGGGGAAACTGTGGACTGGAGTTAATAACAAGGTAGCAATGCGCCCTCATCAATTGTGATTTCCTCTCACCAGCTATATTCCAATTGCTCACTTGTCACATGTGGCTAGTGGCAATCCTGCTGGAAGGTGCAGATCTAGAGGAAGAGGGAGTACCTCCTCCATTCCTCCTCTCTTGGTCAAGATGGGAAAGAGAGGCTTGTAATTAGGTGTCATTAAAGTCATTAATTTCTGTGGTTAAAGAGAGTCTTGATAGCTCAGCCCTTGGGAGCAGTGAGGTTGTCATCCTCTCTCCTTCAGTGAGCCTGTTTTGCACACCCCTCTTACACTGGGAGGGTTTGCCAATGCTCAGATCCTTGAAGTGGAGAGAAGAAACCCCAGCCTCCAAGAACCAAGAAAGTTATTCAGGTAACATCTGCCTTTCACTTAAAATTGTATCAAGTAGAAAATCAAAGAGACTTCGTTGAAAACATTTTTAGTAATTTTTTTTCAAGTTCTGGATCTTTCTTATTGGAGGAAAAGCACCAATTAATTCAGCTAGGGCTTGGTTAGAAATATGGAGTCTTCTGTTTGTCCAAAAATTTCCAGAAGACAGTTTCATAATACAAATATTTCACTACAAATTATAATGTAATTTTATGTTGCCTAAATTTCAATTTTTACTTTTTATTGGTTGCTTAGTATCTTATTGTGTGAGATATGTCAGTCCCCTATAGATGGATATTGGAAGAGCCTGTCTCAACCTGCACAGTCATTTGACACACCCCCTCCCCCTAGCCACATACAGATGATTCTTGGGCCTGGAACCCTTCCTTACCAGGAGATAAAGAGCCTACACAGCCTGTGCTGGGCTTATCACTTCGGCTAAGAATATCTATTCCTGCTTAAGCTCAATGAGGACTTCTTTGTTCTGTTTAAGCATACGGCACCTGGCCAACCCCACTGCTATATCTGTCCCCACAGAATGGGGACAGGGTCCCTCCATGTGGCACAAGAGAGGTGCAGTAGAGGTGAATTGCCCTGTGTCACCTGCTAGAAGAGACCTGCTGGTCATGAGGGATGAATGGGCACTATTAAAGCTGATGTTGCTGTCTCTCCTCTGTGTCAGTTCACCCTTGTTCCGTCCAATACTTGACTGCATTGTTTTTTCCTTAGTAACTCTGATACCAAGATCCAGTTGGCAAAAGTGTTTGGACTTCTATGCTTGGTGGTTGTCATGGTGATGATTTTTCCTTCCCTTCACGTAGTTGGAGTCCTCTCCTGGGATTGGTAACCAGTGCATGATCTTCTCCCTTGGGATTGATAACCAATGCATGTTGTTCTGCTAGAAAATGCATATGTGGATTATTTGTTTTATTTTTGTCTTTATAAACACAGTTGAAATGAACATCCTTGTGTTTCCATCTTTTTTTTTTTAGATTTTATTTATTTATTGGACAGAGAGAGACACAGCGAGAGAGGGAACACCAGCAGGGGGAGTGGGAGAGGGAGAAGCAGGCTTCCTGCAGAGCAGGGAGCCCGATGTGGGGCTCGATCCCAGGATTCTGGGATCATGACCTGAGCTGAAGGCAGACGCTTAATGACTGAGCCAACCAGGCGCCCCTGTTTCCATCTTTGCACACTTTCTGAAGCATAACTGTTGGGTCAAAAGGTATGTACAGAGAAGATATTTCTAAAACTAGAGATAATTAGACAAATCACAAAAAAATTAGAAAGAATTTTACTTCAAAAGTAATAATTTTGTTATTTAAAAAAAAACCTATGAATTCAAGGGCAAATGCATCATGAAATCTCTTTACCCAAAGCCAAGAATAAAGGTCAGCATCTTCACTGCATGACAAATTGATAGACTCTATGAGAAAAATTCTGAATGTAGAGTAGGTACATGGGGTGAGGGATATAAATTGACAACTCATAAAAGTAGAAATGCAAGGATAAACACACGAAAGTCCTGTCTCGTTACTAATCAAAGAAATAAAAATTTAAAGCATAGTGTGTCACCTTTTCTTGATCATTAAATTGACAGATTTTGAGAAGAATGACAATACATGTGTCTCATGAGGGAACAGTGTGGGAAATTCTGGAAAGGAAATGATAAAAAACTAACACGAAGGTGCTAAGGACATGATAGATATGGATAGAGAGAGCCTTTCACAATCTACAGATTTAAAGTCTCAAGATCTCCTGGACAATCCAATCAAGAATTCGATTTGTTTTTATTGATGATCCATCTAACTGCCCAAGGGCAGAACCAGTCTCTAATAGCTGCAAGTTTATCAGGAGCCCAATGAAGAAAAGAAAAATGAAGTTCATGGTCCCCACGTTGCCTAGTTTTTCCTTCTGACTCTTTCATCTTTCTGTTCTATAACTCTGGTTTTTGTTTTTGTTAGATGAAACCTATCTAATTACTGGTTTTCTTTGATACCAGTACTTAACATGCTGGACTGTGAGTCATGTGGTCATTGACTCTTTCCTGGTCACCTTAATGTCAGCAGATTCCAGTAGTGTGCAGGACTGAGGACAGGAATGTGTCTGGAATGGCTGCATGCCTTGTAGCCCTGGGGACTTCTCCTCATGAGAGAAAGTGAAGGATCCTTGAGGGTCTAGAGCTCTTCTGTGCTTCACCCAGAGGGAGATTAGCAATCCTCTTCCTTATCTCATGAATTGGACTTGCACACAGGAAAATCCGGCATAAGATTTTCACAGCTAAGAATGTGTAATGACCATTAGGCTATATACTTGCTAAGTGAGTTGGTAGCTCTAAAGACTACTCATGGAAAGAGCAGTAGGGCTGTAATGATGTGTGTTTGTATGTCTATGTCTGTGATGGTCATGGAGACATGACCCGAGATCCCCCTTTCAAGAACTTGTTGTTCAGCTGCAAAGAGAGCAGTGAGCTGACAGCCTCCAGCAGCAGTACCGTCAGGATCTACTTCAGCTTGGAGCCAAGTCTGTGCTCTCCCAAGAAAGCTCTAGACTGAGGACAGTTTGGGGGTAGGGCATGACCGTTTGTATCCAACATGAGACACCCCTAAAAGACAATCTTCAATATCGATGTACTTTTTGATGGATTGAGTCTCTGTCAGCTCTGCATGAAGATCTGGGTCTCTTCTTGACCGATTTTCCTTCCTTTTTCATCCCACAAGTGTGTCACATCTATACCTGGGTTTGAAGACCTTTCTAACCATTCTGTTTCTTCCCTCTCTTATCATTCACAGGCATTACCCCTCCATGAAATGCTTGCCCTCCTAACTTCAACCCAGCCTTTGCTTCCCAGAAAAACCAATGGACATATTGTGTGTAAGGAACGACATTCGTTGTTTCTTGCCTACCCCATCTCAAAATCCCTTCTAATTTTGGGAGAATCCCCAGTTGTGAGATTCTTGGTCAGGGGCCATCCACCACAGCAGCTAGAGGGACCATTTATTCTTCCTCCCCAAACCCTGAGCCCTAAGGCTTTAACGTGTGATTAACTGAATAGTCCTGCCTGGAACTTTGAATCATGAGGAAGTAATACAAAATGACAAATACAATCAGGAAGTTGTCCACAGTGGTGGCAATGGGTCAAGAGTCCCACAGCCATGGTTCGGTGTCCAGTGTTGCAGGGCTCACTGAGGGGACAGTGGCGGCATCAGCCCCTGAATGTTAACTCTTTTTTTTTTCCTACTCATATTCTGAGCCCGGGTCTCCAGGATTCACAAAATAATATGAACTTATTGATAAACTTACAGCAAGCCTATATACTAAAGTAGCCACAGTCTGTTCGTGTTCCCTAAAATTACAAAGCCAACTATTTTGGGGACTCATGTACCTGGACATACGAGGTTAAAAGAGAAATTCCAAAGGATAAGATCTCATCCCTGACCCTCTTTTTCTCCCACCCCACATCCAATTCATCAGCAAACCCTACCAGCTCCACCTTCATAGCAGATTCCAAACCCATCACTTCTCCCTGCCTGTACAACAGGTATCTCTGCTTCCCACCCTCAATCTATTCTTCGTGCAGCAGCCAGAGTTTGCTTTTAAAATATGTCAGTCGGTGTATGTCACCCTGTGCTCACCAGGAACCATCATCTCACTCAGGCTAAAAGCCCAGGTCCTTACTGAGGTCCACGAGGCTCCACACAATCTGGCCCTTATTAATGCCCTGCCTTCTTCCCATTTCCCCTTCTCTTCCTCCTCCACTCCAGCCACAGTCTCCTTGTGGACTCTAGAACACACACGCACAGCCTCCTCCTTTACAGCTCTGCAGGTTTTTTTTTTTAATCTCCCTGCCAGAAACACTCCCTTCCCAGATACCTGCATAACTTGTTCCTCCAACACCTTGTGAGACCTACCCCATCCCAATCATAATCCCAATCCTGGAGTCTCTGCTGTTCTAACATACTATATCATTTACTTATTTATTATGTTTATTCTTCATTGTCTACCTCTCCCACTAGAAGGAAACTCCACCAGGGCAGGACTTTTGGTCTGCTTTGTTCACTGATGGATCCCAAGCACTTGAAGAGGATACTGGTACATGTCAGGTGTTCAATAAATGTTGGCTGAATTAAATGAAGCATGAGGGAAAGCTTTCATCCACTGAGCAAGTTGATGGAGTTTGGAAACAGAATAATAGAAGTCGGGGTGGCTGAACTATTCTTTAAAATGGAATGGGGAGAATTTGGAACTGAGAGTTGTGAAAGAAGTGCCCTCTAGACCAGGAAGGCAGGTTTAGAGGAAGAGACGATTGAAGAGGGTTGGGGCAAGGAGCCAGCAAGATGGTTGGGAATGGAGTATTAAGGGGAGGGGTGGACCATCAAGTGGGAAATCTCTGGTGGTGGACTGCTAGAAAGGATAATTAATAACAGGGACGTCTAAAAGGTCATTTTAAGTAGTTTGCTATGCCCAACAGTGATGGTGCACACAACACACGAGAAGCCTGCTACACACAACAGCCTTGATACCCTGGCTGCTTCTATTCTATTCTATTCTATTCTATTCTATTCTATTCTATTCTATTCTATTATTATTCTATTCTATTCTATTCTTCTATTCTGTATTTTGTGTGGGAGATGATAATCAGGGAGAAGAATGCTGAACTAATTTGGGTCACTATCACATAAAGACATAGACTCTACAACAAGAATTTGGTGGAGACGGGAAGCACTCGCAGAGGGGAGCAGGAGAACACAAATCCTCCAGATAGTTGCTGAAATCTTGGACAGCGCATTTCTTTTCCACTAGATGCAGCCCATACAGATCTCTATATTTGCAGGTGACCCTCCCTGACCCCGCAGTCCCATGACAGTAGGAATAGTGCCTTCTCTTAGAGCTGTTGGGAGAAATTTAAGCTGTCGTGAGCTCCTCTCCACCTTAGAGGAGATGAGGTGATGGACCTGTATCTGTGGACAGAGCTCTGTTCTCCGACGGTTCCTTCCGCACCCAATAGGGGGCGCTCAGCGGGCCTTGAGGCGGAGCTCGTAGGTTGGAGGGATGTTGCCGAAGCCTGAGACCCTGGGTGTGATATCGATGTCAGCGGGGGGCACCAGTGAGTGTAGAGAGAAGTTCTGAAGGATGGAGGTGAAGTAGAGAAAGAGTTCCATGCGGGCCATGGCCTCGCCCAGGCAGATGCGCTTTCCTGTGGGCACAGGGGAGGGTGGGAGGGCGGTTCATATCTGTACCAGGATCATGAGACTGTGGGGTGCATTCTCGCCCCATCACCCCTCAGAGCCTCCTCAGCATCCGTGGGGTCATGATAATGCCTGTTTTGTGAAGTTATTATAATGACTCGGTGGACTCCTCTAGAATCTGCCACTTATAGGGACTCAACACCTATTAGCTACTTTTCTGATGGCTTGATTCCATCAGATCCCAAGATGGAATGGTTCTAAGAAATCCTCAAATTTGAAGTTTCTGTTCATTTAAATTTCACAAAGATTTATCAAATGGCTACTAGGTGCCAGATGCTGGTGAGGGAAAAAAAAATAGAAAAGAAAGCTCACACTTAAATAATGCTTACTATTTGTTGGTCACCCTTCCAATGGTTTGGAGAGATGAATCTCCATTTTACAGACAGGGAACGGAAGTAACTCACCTATGACTCCACCCTTTGTAAGTGGTGGGGTTGGGTCCTGGTTCCTAACCACAGCACTGATTCAGTGTGGCTTATACTTAAAATACCATTCTAAGGTATTATGTCATGGGTCACAAGCTACTGTTCACTAGGCAAATCCACCTGCTGCCTATTTTTGTACTGCCTGAAAACTGTTAAAAAAGAAAACCACAGGGGCGCCTGGGTAGTGCAGTCGTTAAGCGTCTGCCTTCAGCTCAGGGCGTGATCCCGGCGTTCTGGGATCGAGCCCCGCATCAGGCTCCTCTGCTGGGAGGCTGCTTTTTCCTCTCCCACTCCCCTGCTGTGTCCCCTCTTTCGCTGGCTGTCTCTCTGTCACATAAATAAATAAAATCTTAAAAATAAATAAATGAATAAATAAATAAATAAATAAATAAATAAATAAATAAAAGAAAACCACAGGCCCCAAATGGAGTCACTTACGTTAGGACAAGTCATCAAACCAGGCTCAATATCTAACCTAATGGCAGTTCAACCTCCCCCAGAAATGTAGTCTTAACCAGTTAGAAGTTTTTTGATCAGCACAAATGAGGTGATCTGTCCCGTGGGCCCTCTCCACCCACTAAAGGAAGATGAGGTAATCCGCCTAATAAGCTCTTGCCATTTGCAATGACATGGATAGAACTAGAGGGTATTATGCTAAGCAAAATAAGTCAATCAGAGAAAGACAAATATCATATGATTTCATTCATATGTGGAATTTAAGAAACAAAACAGGATCATAGGGGAAGGAAGGAAAAAATAAAACAAGACAAAATCAGAGAGGGAAACAAACCATAAGAGACTCTTAACTATAGGAAACAAACTGATGGTTGCTGGAGGGATGGAGGGTGGGGGATGGGGTAACCGGGTGATGGGCTTTAAGGAGGGCATGTGATGTAACGAACACTGGCCATTATATGCAACTGATGAACCACTGAACTTTACCTCTGAAACTAATAATACAATATATGTTAATTAATTAAATTTAAAAAAAAAGAATCCCTCCCCTTCCCCTAGGGGAAGGTGACCTTGCCTCTAACAATCCTTTCTTTTCTTTTGCTAATAGCTTCTTGCCCACTCTCCTCCCTATAAAGACCTTCCATTTCTACAACTCCTCAGGCGCCCTTCTACTTACTAGATGGAATGCTGCTTGATTCATGAATCATTTAGTAAAGCCAATTACATATTTAAATTTACTCAACTAAATATTTGTTCTTTAACAAAACTAAGGATCACATCTTTAAAAGGTTGAAAACAATCAAAAGAAAAATAATATTTTGTGACACGTGATTCAATGAAATTCAAATTTCTATGTCCATAAATAAAGGTTTTGGCATCACACACACTCTCATGCATTTTCGTACTGTCCATGGTCACTTCTGCGGCACAAGGGGGCAGTTGAATAGTTCAGACTGCATAGTTCAGATTGAGACACTATGGCTGGCAAAAACTAAAATATTTTCTATTCGGTCCTTAACAGAAAAAGTTTGCTGATCTGTGTTTAGTACTATACCTTTTCTCATTATCAGAGTCAATGGTTCTAATATCCCATGATTCTGGGATTCTGGGAAATAACATTCAACTTCTCATTCAGACCTGAATGTCAAACACAGACTAATGATTGGGGGGTCACATCTAGCAAGTTCCTGGGGTGGTGGTGGTGGGGACTCAGACCATAGAAACCTACCAGAGGAAAAAGGTACAAAGGCTTCATTCTTCTTGAAGCGGCCCTGTTCATCCAGGAAGTGTTGAGGATAGAAGGCATCTGGGTAGCGGAAGTATTTGGGGTCTTTGAGGACAGAGCCAAGCAGGGGGAACACATCAGTGCCCTGGAGTGAAAATGGGGACAGTTAGGAGAAATCAGTGGTGGAATATGGGGGCAGGGAACCAGGAGGAGAAAGGAGTGAGGTGGAGGGAGAAGGAGTAACAACGAGACCCAACTTCACCTTGGGCAGAAGGTAGCCTCGGAAATGAGTGTCCCGGATGACATTATGGGGGACACCCATGGGTACGATATCTGTCAGTCTCTGTATCTCATGGATCACAGCATCCGTGTAGGGCATCTTGACTCTGTCGTCCACACTTGGGATCCGGTGTGGTCCAATCACCTGGTCAATCTCTTTATGGATTTTGGCTAGAAGGGGCCAGGAAATATAGCAGACAAGGACACAGGAGGCATTTCTGGAGGTCAAAGCTAGGCTATGGGTTTGTATCTTTAGTACCTGTGTATCCTGAGGGAGTACACCATGTGTGTTTGCATTGCCTCTTTATTCTTAACACCTGACACGTTGGTGGGGTGCTCCCATCGGACCACTGAGAGGCACACAGCCTGGAGCCTTGAGCCTCCTCTGGGATGTTTGGTCTTTATCTTGAAAGCACTAATGAGCAGCACAGTGTCCTGGTCCCAGATGGGTTCTCATACACAGATTTTTGACAGGATGGGGAAAAGGTACAATACATAACCAGGACAGGATTGAAGCAAGTGACAGCAGTTATGTAACAGGAATTAAGAACACTATTGGTGCAGCTACCCCTCCCTGCACTTCCTGGATGAGTGACTCTGAGGTAAATGACTTTACCTTCTGAGCCTCTGTTTCTTCGTCTTCCAAATGGATGTGATGGTCCAACAAGATCATAGAGTTATAAAATTTACATAAAATCCAGTGTGCAAGTAACTAGAACAGTGCCTAGGCACATAGCAGGTGTCCATTAAATATCTGATTATTTAGATATTTAGCTGTTATTATGATTATTTAGTAAAACACATCTTGGACAATGGAGGAGGGACTAGAAAAGTTTGAGTGAAAACAAGTTAGTCTCTTCCGTCGTCTACATCAGGAAAAATCTGTTGGCTTGTTTTGAACTGCATTCAAAGGAAAAGACGCCAAAACTGGGGGGTTTCCTTAAGCAAGGAATGAGTTCCTCATTACTAGAGTTACCCAATTAGACCAGACTGCAATTTATTGAAGATGAATCCATCTTCATCTATTGGATTCTGGCACTACAGGTGGCTAAATAATGGCCATCAAAGATATCTACTTCCTAATCCCTGGAACCTGTGCATGTTACCATGGAGGACAAAAGGGACTTTGAAGACATCATCAGGTTAAAGATCTTGAGATGGGGGGATTATCCTGGATTATCCAGGTTGGCCCTAAATATAATCACGAGCATCTTTATAAGTGGGAAGCAGAAGGGTCAGAGTCAGAGGAGATGTGACCGCTGAGGCAGAGAGATTTGAAGATGCTACACTTCTGCTTTGAAGATGAAGCAAGGGTCATGAGCTCAGGAATGCAAGGAATACCGCTCCTGAAGCTGAAAAGGCAAGGAAACTGATACTACCTTGGTTCAGCCCATTGAAATCCTGGGTGAACTTCTAAAATCCAGAACAGTAGGATAATAGATTTATGCTAATTTAAGCTACTAAGTTTCTCATAATTTATTACAGCAGTCATAGGAAACTAACGCAGGCACCGAGGAGAAGATTAATTAATGGCCTTCTAAGTCAGAAATTGCAAGATTCTGTAGACTGAGATTCCAAAGTGCGAAGAGTATAAGGCCGTGGGGTGCTAAGGTTTCAAGATTATGTCTTCTTCCCACTGGGAGTGGGAGTCACCAGGTAAGCAGCTCAGGTGGACACTCACCTTCCACTTCAGGATACTTCATCAGTAGCAGGAATCCATAACGTAGTGTAGAGCTAACAGTCTCTGTGCCAGCAAAGAAGAGGTTGAGTGTAGTCAGGACCAAGTTCTTGAGATTGAATTCTGTGTGGGGATTATTTGTATCCTGAAAATGAGAGGGACAGGACACAGAATCACACTCTTCAGTCTTTATCTTCTTATTTTCTCCCTTTGTGAAAACACAATAAATGGTTAAACCAAGTGACTATCTGGGAGAGGAAACAGCCAGAGCAAAGGTCCTGGGGGGGGGGGGAGCAGGAGTGTGCCTGGTATGGAGAAGAACAGGAAGAAAGAGGCCAGTGTGATTGGAGTGGAGAGTAGGGAGAATGGGAGGAGAAAAAAGGAATGATTTGGAAGTTCTAGGACATTAAGCTATATAATTGTAAACTTCCAAGTGCTGAGGTTTGTACAATACAAAATATACATAAATTTCTAAAATTCTAAGACTCTATGATATACAAGTATTAAGCATCTAAATTTCTACATCTCCAAGACTTTTAAGTTTAAAGCTTAAACTCTTAAGCTTCTCAAATTCTTAAAGTCTAAGCTTCTCAAATTCTAAGACTGTAAAGACTCATTCTGGTTTTCTGTGTTTGTAAGTCTCTGGCAGTTGTAATCACAAATGATTTAAAAGGTATAAGTTTTAAGTATCCTTGCTCCTAAAATTTCAGATTCAAAGTTTATTTTGAAAGCGTATAAGTTTATGTATGCCTTTACCGTTTCTATATCTCATCTATAAATTAAAGTCTACCATGTGAAACAATGCTTGCTTTTTTGTCTCCAGCATGTTTGCAGGCTAACGTTGCAGGTGCTAGGGGATAGGATGATGAGAGGAAAGGATTGGGCAAAGGGTAAGAGGTACCTGGTACATCTTGATGAGGAAGCAGTCAATGAAGTCCCGAGGGTTTTGTGGGTCAAACGATGCTTCGTTGATCTTCACCCTAGAGGCGATGAAGTCCTTGAGTTCTTCCACCAAGTAGTAGATGCGATTGTGTCTTCCTGGCAAATATTGCATGATCCCAGAATACATGTCATATAGCTGTGGGGAATAGGCAAAGGGGGTTTGTCAGCCATGGGCACCTGGGGCCAGCGTAGGCTAAGCCTGGAGTCAGCTAGCTGGGCTCAACATCCAGCACTGGGTCTGAACACTGGGTGAGTCCATCTGCTTCTTAGAGACTCCGGGTGTATTGTTCCTTGCCTCCCAGGGTTGTGGGGAGGATTAAGTGAGGAATAGGCAGGTGCTTAGTTAACTGAGATTGGGGGTGGCAGGGAGGTGGTTGGTGGGCACCTGTGCCCAAGGTGTGCTCATCTCAATGAAACTCTCATTGATCATCTGCAGCAGCTTCAGGAACTGCTTGTCCTCATAGTCAAAGCGGCTTCCAAAGACGACGGAACTGATGACGTTGGAGACAGTGCGGCTCAGGAAGAACGTGGGCTCGATGGGAGAACCTGGATGGTGGAAATTGTCTAGGTTGGAGACAATGATTTGGAGCCTGGAATGGGGAATCATTCAATCATGGATACGAGTCCTGGCTCCTCTGCTTATTAGCACGTGTTAGTTCCTTTTTGTGTTTTAAGTCTAGATTTCCTAGTATGCAAATTGGTTAAGCAACCACCAAACCTGAGGCTTCGATATAATTATCCACGTGAAATGCTTAGCACTGTCCTTGTCATGTAGTAAGCATTCAAGAAATGCTGGTGGAGTTTAATACTTTTTGGTATTAGTATTTAACTGTGTTTGTGTTGTAGGGTCACAGATTTGGGAAAGAGTCATGGTATGGGACACATTAAAAAAAAAGGGTGGCTGGATTCTGTGTATCTCTATTAATGATTCCATTTGAGCTATTAAGAAAATTCTTCCCTTGGCCTCAGCTGCACCATCTAAAATAGAATGCTGGATCTGGGAACAATTTCTCCAGAACAATGCTCATATTCACAAATACACAATTTTGCAAATAATTTCTGGGTATATGTAGACATTCAAAGCCTTTATGGGGGCACCTGGGTGGCTCAGTCGTTGAGCGTCTGCCTTCGGCTCAGGGCATGACCCCAGAGTCCTGGGATAGAGCCACCTCATCAGGCTCCCCGCCCCACTGGGAGCCTGCTTCTTCCTCTCCCACTCCCTCTGCTTGTGTTCCCTCTCACTGGCTGTCTCTCTCTCTGTCAAATAAATAAATAAAATCTTTAAAAAAAAAAGCCTTTATGTAGACTGTTTAGTTAGCATCTATGAAACTTAGAAGAAAAACTCTGATTTAGAAAAATTTATCTCTCTTTCTATATCTTATCTATTCCTCTTTGTATTTCTTTGCTGCTGTGTCTTTTTTCCGCTAAATCCCATTGGTTCCAGACCTTATTTTGGGGCAGGGATTGGATTCCTTAAAAAATATAATCAGATGGGCATAGAGTTTCAGATTTGCAAGATGAAAAAGTTCTAAAGATCTGTTTCACAACAATGCAAATACACTGAAAAAGATACTTAGGAATGGTTAGGATGGTAAAATTTTATGTTATGTGGTTTTTATGACAATTGTATGTATGTATTATATGTATACCTATGTATGTAATTAAATTAAAATTAAATTTGAAAAAAGCACTAATTTGCATATTGCAAAAGTCTGCCATGATTTCAGGAGTTCACAAAATCCTTGAGATCCACTGATTAAAGCTTCTGAACAAGTGGTCTCTAAGGGGCTTTCATGCTTTTAACATAGAACCTGGCTAGAAATCTCAGTAAACCCTTAGTCTTTTTTATCCTCTCCCACTCTAGAGCTTTCTCCCACCAAGGTCCGTCTTCTGAGCTGAGCTCTCTATAACCATTCAGTCACCTTTTAGCCCTGCCCCTTGTGGCCCCCATACCCTTGGTCTTCCGTAATTCCTCTAGTAAGAAGCCAGCTTCCTCCTGGATCCGTTCCTCAATGCTCCGCTTTCCCATTCCGAAGTCCCGTAGAATGGTCAGGGAGAAACGTCGGAGGATCCTCCATCGTTCTCCGTTAGCCAGAGCTACACCTGCCAAAATCTCCGTGTCAGCCTCCTGCCTCCCCTCCCCTTCCTGTGTCCAACTCTGTACTACACAAGGATGGGGACAAATTATGAAAGCTCTAGACTCTGGTCTCAGGGAAGCCCCTCTCAACTTCCCAGGCTTGATGGAGATACCATGGTTCCCTCCCTACAGGACCCTCAAAAACAGTCTAGGATTGAGATGGAGGGAAAGGAGATAAGGCTAGGACTGATTGAGGGAGATAAAGGAGAGTTTCTTACAGGATAAAGACCTAGAACTGGCTAAATAACTGGTGGGTTCGTAGGAAGGTTGAGAGATGTATAGATAGAATGCCATTTACAGTACCCTAGTATGGAGAACTACTTCTGTCTTCAATACACCACTTGGATTCTCTAGATATATGCATACATATACACAGAAGCTCACATCTGTACATCAATATACCTACCTTGTAGTAAGAAACATTTAGAAATTACCAGATGTACATGGATTGATCATTAATGTTTGGAAATTTAATGAAATTATTTTGGTGGATTAATGAATGGAAGGAAGAGTTTTTGACTGGAATGACTGATGGATGGATGAAAGACTCAATGGATGAGTAAAGGGGTAATGAATAGATAGTTTGAAATGAATGGATAAATGGTTGGAAAGATTTATGGATTGAAATATTAATTGACAGGTGAATAATAGAAGGGTTAACAAATGGATGGATGGATGGAATGATGGATAGGTAAATGGAAAATTAATTCATACATGTACAGATAAATTGAATAGAAAGATACAGAAAGGCTAATTAATAAACGGATTTTTTTGTGGATGTATGGATCAATGGAAAAGTAGATAAATGGAAGGGAATGGATGGATGGAAGTATGGAAAGAATAGCATGAGGCTGCTTGAAACTGAAGGGTGTGAGTAGTTAGAGATGCATGTATAAGACACATTAGAAAGATATCTACCTAAATGGAGATGGCAGAGACCTGTGGGTTGGGTGTGTGTATATACAGGGAAATAGAAGTAAGGTTAGCTGTAAGGGCTTCAGTGGGTACACGGTATTACTAATCCGTTAAAAACAGAAGTAAAGCAGCAGATACTCAAGAGTCAGATGGTTTGGATTCAGGACAAAATGGTTCCACTTACTAGGTGATATTATCCAACCTTTCTCACCCTCAGCATCCTCATTTGCAAAATCAGTAAGACATTAACAGTTCTCTCAAAGGAGTCAATGCAATAATTCATCCAGAGTACTTATCAAAGAACCTGGGACATAAAAAGTATATTATAATCATTTTGTTGTTGTCATTGTTGTTACTTACCATGACCTTGGAAATTTCGCTCTATTGAAGCCAGTTCTCCGCGGCCACTGAACTCATCTGCTCGGTCTACCAGGGCCTCCTTCACTGCCTCATGTCCACATAAAACAACTACTGGCCGGGGACCCATATACACAGTGAAGACTGGGCCATACTTCTCCTTAAGCTGGGAGTGAAAGAAGACATAAGAGGAGGGAGCTGATTGGACACCAAGTATAGGCCAATCAAGGACTTTAGGGTGGAAATTTCAAGAGGGTACAAATGTAAGAATAACAGATAAAGTTGAGTCTTGGGCTTGGAAGAACTATTGAGAATAAGGCATAGATGCTTTGGGTGCTGTGATCCTGGGCAAGACCCCCCAGTGCCTCCACAAGCCTTAGTTTCCTCATCTGTAAAATGGTGGACCTGGATGAGCTGGACTCCAAGATCTATGGTTCTCTCTCTGCAGTGCTCAATTTCTAGAACCCTAATATTTCACGATACTGTCAATGTTCTAAGTCCATCAGAGTGCATGAGTTCTTTTGTTTAAGGTATAAGGTGCTGTGATTCCAAAGTCTTGAGACTGTGAGAGTCTTAAGTTCCAGTGTGCCAGGAGTCTGTGTTACCAAGAGATTAAGATTCTGGAATTTTAGTATTCTAAGGTTTATTAAGTCTATGTTTCCAAGAGTCTGTGTTTTAGATGTTACAAGGTCATACACGTGTCTATAGAATTAGTTGCTTCCAGCTCTGTGAGAGGAGTAGTCAGACTTACCTTCATGAAAGACTGAAAAGTGGCATCAGTACGGACTTGCAACACGTTCCCCAGGAAGGGTATTGGTGTGGGCCCAGGGGGCAGCTTCCCCCCCTTGTTGTTCCGTTTCCAGGCAATGAGGATGAGTAGACAAGACAAGGAGAGTGCCAGAAAGATGGTGAAGGCCCCTCCTAGCTCCATGGTGTCAGGTTGAAAGGTTGTGTCCAGGGAACCAGATCCTGCTTAAATATGTTCTGGGAAATCAGCTGTGCAGAAATCTGAACACCCTGAGATTCAAGTTTTCCGGGTATGGATGCTATTAGAGAGGATATTGTTTTATCTGGGGGGTGGTTATATAACCTGTAATCTCCCACCTGAATAAAGATGGATTGAATTCACCCAGGGAAATCAACTGGGGCCGTCCCTCTTTCTTCATATTTCTAGTCTCAGCTCAACCCCTAGATCAACATGTCTTGGTAGGATGTGGGAGGCAGCTGAACATCATTTTTAGACCATCACATTCAGGAATCAGACAATCTGGGTTCAAATTTCAACTCCACCTTTTCTTCATTGGTGAGTCACCTAACCCTCTTGGCCTCAGTTTCTGGAATCTGTCAAAAAATAAGGTAACCATACTGTTTTAGAAAATCTTGGTAAAGAAAAAAGATGACTCCTTTCTCTTTGCCAGATCCTAACTAATCAATTTCTTAAAAAATACAGTAAGATGAAGGTTTAGAATAGCAAAATAAATAACTCAATTGAAAGGTTTTTTTTTAAGATTTTATTTATTTTTAGAGATAGAGTACAAACAGGGGGAGGAGCAGAAGGGAGGGAAGGGGAAGGGAAAGAATCTTAAGCAGATTCCACACTGAGTTCAGATTTCAACGTGGGGCTTGATCTTACCACCCTGAGATCATGACCTGAGCCCAAACCAAGAGTTGGGTGCTCAAACGACTGAGCCACTCAGGCACCCTGAAAGGGTTTTATTCAACAAGTTCTCTTGTTTGTACTCAAGGTGATATTAAATAGTAATAATCAAAAATTGCTTGTGTTGGTTTATCAGGACTTTGCTGGTGTGTGTACATTGATTTTCAAAGTCTAAGATATAGAGACCATCTCTGAGCCCCAGGTTCCAGTGGGGAAAAATATCTCCAGAATCATGGCATACTGATTGCTCTTGTAATAATTTAAATAAATGGTTTTCAACTCCTTTTGTACCAAATATTTGTAAATATTTACTGTCCTGAAACAAAATTCTGAGATTTTATATCCTACCTATACATGTTATTAAACAAAATCAAATGTCCTTCTCATGTGTCCAGATTCTCAGACTTGGAAAATAAATCCCTTAAGGAAGCTGCCAGTTTAGGCATAAGGCCTGACTGGATGAGTTGAGGCATTCTATGTCCAAGAGAATTGGTGGAGGCTCTGGGAAAACTGAGCAACTCGCACAGCACCACATTCCAGATTTTCGAGGCTGCTAGGATGTCCTTTCTGGGAGTAAGAAAAACATAGCTCTAGGCTGCCTTCTGGGACGCTCCCAACTCTGGCTTCTCCCTTCCATTCTGATCTCCCCCACAACACACACACACTTACACCCATTCAGGACTAGTCCCTTAATTGTCTGTGATGGGGGGGTTGAGTATGGTCTTCCCATTCAGACAGGAAAGGAGAGGTGTCCTTAGAACAGCCCCTCTCGGCATCCCACTCTAGGCAAGAAGCCGGGAGTGGAGGCATGAACTCAATGGTGCAAGCAAGTTAATGAGGAAAAATAGCTGCAGAGAAGCACTGGGGAGAGGTGGATTGTGTCAGGTGTTGTGTGATGGAGATAGAGACCAAAACTAGAGAGAAACACAGAGAAAAAAAGGCTGCAGGGGTACTTGGGTGGCTCGGTTGGTTAAGCAACCAACTCTTGGTTTTGGCTCAGGTGATGATCTCAGGGTCCTAGGATCCAGCCCTGTGTTGGGCTCTGTGCTCAGTGTGGCTTGTCCTTCTCCCTCAGCTCCCTGCCCCTCCACCCACCATGCACTTTCTCTCTCAAATAAATATATAAGTAAAATCTTAAAAAAGAAAAGAAAAGAAAAGACAGGAAAAGAAAGGGGAGTGAAGAGAAATAGAACCAGAGTGAGATTAAAATAGAGCAGAGAGAGAGAGAATGAGTCAAAGATAGGTATCAAGGAAGGCACAAGAGACTAAAGGAAATTCAAAGAAACAGAGAGAGGGAGAGACAATCAGAAAAGAAAAAAAAAAAAACAGGACAGGAAAAAAAAAGCTTCAGTGAGACAGAACTAGAGACTGAGAAAGAGACATATGGCCAAGGAAGAAGAGACAAGAGGAACCCAGAGAGCTAGTACTCTCTCCCCCTCTCTTCTCCTCCCTCTCTTATCCCTGAAAAACCATTGACTCAGAGGTGGAGATGGACAGGGAGACAGAGGCAAAGAAACAAAGAGATATGGAGACAGAGACAAACCCAGAGCAAAGTGAAATGGAGAGAGAATGATATGGGTTTCACAGGGTGCGAGCATGAAATGGAGCCTGGATCATTTTATGCCTAGTCACACACCTCTCCTCTGGGACCGAGAAATGCTGTGATGCTACCAGGGATGTCATTATTTATTTATTGTCATCTCTGTGCCAGACACTGAGCTATGTGCTTGACAAGCAGGGTACTTCTAACCCAAATGTCCACCTTACAGGATAGGGCGTATGGACAATGCTATACCAGGGACAGCACTCTGACATGTCTGGAGACTGACTTACATGAAGCCCCTAGGAAAGTGAGCGTCCCTCTTGGAGGCTTCCTCCTCTGTATTTGGGAGATGACAATAGTACCTCCCTCATAGTGTTTTTGAAGTTTGGCACAGGATGAAGAGCTCAACCAATGTGAGGTTTTTAGCACCATCGGACAATTGTAAAATGGCATGATCCTTAGATTCCCTTAGATTCCTTGGACAGTATCTTGCCTTGGTTTTACCCATCTGGAAAATGGGGTAAATGATTCTATTGATCTTTTAGGGCTTGGGGGACTCTTCAGTGAGTTATGGCACACAACAAATACTTAATAAATATCAGTTCAAATGAAAATTAGAGTGCCGCTGGGCACAGAACCAGGACCAGGAAAAGCTGGGTGGAGAAAGGACATGGAAACCTGGAGAAATCTACTGCTTCCCTTTTGGCTAGAGGGGAGAATACCTAGAAGTGAATTTTTTTTTTCTGAGGAGGCAAGATAAGGGCCTGGAGATCTTCATGCATTGTCTAAGAAGGCCCATTATGGGAGGTGTTTTATGGGATCATTTCAAGACTGAGCTAAACACCCCCCCAAGCTGGCATTTTTCTAAGATTCTGTGTTTCTCAGAATCTGTTGTTCTAATGTTTGAGGATTCCAGAATTCTATGATTTTCAGCTTTCAGTGACCTACAGGTTCTTCTAGCTGGGAATGGGGGTGAGCTTTAGAAGCGGGAAGAGCTGTGGGGAGAGGGGTGGGATGACCTCTCACCTCCTTCTGGATGTTTTTGTCAGGAGCAGAAAGGTATAGTTGGTGCATACCTGTCACTCCAGTCACACCAAAATAAACTTGTAGAGTCTCAGGAACCAAAATCTAGATGGTGAATGTGGCACAGGGATAATTTTTCTATTAGACAGTAGGAAGGATAGTGAATGGGGCTTCTGGATTTCTTTCCTTCTGCTAAGAAAAATTATTCAAAACATGCGAATAAAGAAAAAATGATTCTTTTTCATGTCAGGCAAGGCATATTATCTAACAGGTCCTTTTGAAGATAATCTCATTCCAAAAATGGATTGTTATTTTGTTTACACAATTAATCAGGGTCTAAGCTTTTTACAATTCTGCAAAACTGCTAAGTCATGATGGCAATCTTTTCTGTTGAAGGTGACCTTCCACCAAAAATTTTAAAAAACAGTAACACCATCAAATCAGACATTAGCCAGTTTTGTATTTAACTCAGAACTTCTTTTTTTTCCCCTATAAAAAATCCTAGTGTTTCATTTGTCTTTAGAACCAGATTTTTATATCTGGCTCCCTCGTTAATGGATTAAATAATCTTTGACACATATACATCTATTTTGAGAGTTATGTTTTTATCATTTTGAGAATTCTCCTTCCTTTATTCCCTCACTTTCTTCTTCTCTTCCTTCCTGTCTCCCTTCACCTTCCCCCTTCCTCTGTTTTTTTCTCATCTCTTTCTCTCTCTATCCCCCTTCTCCCCCTCTCTTCCCTCTTTCAAAGACCCTCCCCTCTCTATCTTCCTTCTTTCTTCCTTCATTCTCTCTTTCATCTCACTGTTTCCCTCATTTTGTCTTTTCTCTTTTCTTTCTTTCTCCTCCTCCTTCCTCTATCCCTCCCTCCATCAAATGGTGTGTGCATGACTGGAATGCCAGAGGAAGACAAAGAAGAGAGACATAATGGGACAGTGGAAATACTACCAGAAGGAATGGCTGGGTTTTTTTTCCAAAAGTCATGACAGACACCAAACCACATATCCAAGCAGCTCAAAGAATACCAATGGAGTAAATACCAAAAACCCTACATGTAACCATATTATATTCAAACTTCAAGAAACCAAAGACAAAGAGAAAATTTTATAGGCAACCAGAAGAAAAAAATCCACCTTGTTCCTCATGGAAAAAGGATAAGTATCATAACAAACTTCTCTTAGAAATCATGCAAGCAAAAAAAAAAAAAAAAAAAAAAAAAAGGGGAAACTGTCAACCAAGAATTCTATATACAGCAAAGACATCATTCAAAAGTAATGCAGAAATTGTAATAGGATGTATGGTGACAGATGGTAGTTACACATGTGGTGAGCAGAGCACAATGTGTAAACTTGTTGAATCACTGTATTGTACACCTGAAACTAATGTAATGTTGTGCATCAACGATACTCAAAACAATTTTTTTTAAGTTTTTGTTTATTTATTTGACACAGAGAGAGAAAGACAGCCAGCGAGAGAGGGAACACAAGCAGGGGGAGTGGGAGAGGAAGAAGCAGGCTCCCAGAGGATGAGCCTGATGTGGGGCTCGATCCCAGAACCCAGGATCATGCCCTGAGCCAAAGGCAGATGCTTAACAACTGAGCCACCCAGGCACCCCTCAAAACAATTTTTTAAGTAAAAGAGAAATGGGGAGTTATTATTTGATAGGTCCTGTTTCAGTCTGAGATGATGAAAAACTTCTGGAAATGGACGGTTGCACAGCAATGTGAATGTACTTAATCTCACTGAACTGTACACTTAAAAATGACTAAAATGGTAAATTTTTTTTTAAGATTATTTATTTATTTGACAGAGAGAGAGAGACAGCCAGTGAGAGAGGGAACACAAGCAGGGGGAGTGGGAGAGGAAGAAGCAGTCTCCCAGTGGAGCAACCTGATGTGGGGCTCAATCCCATAACGCCGGGACCACGCCCTGAGCCAAAGGCAGACACCTAATGACTGAGCCACCCAGGCGCCCCTAAAATGGTAAATTTTTATGTTGTGTTTATTTTACTAAAATGTAAAATGAAAGACAAAGATTCTCATAGACAACAACAACAACAAACAAAAAGCAGGGTAGGGGAAGGGAACTTATTGCTACCATATTGCCCTTGTAAGAAATATTAAAGGCGTTTCTTCAGTCAAGGGCAGAGAGAGAGAATCTTTAGCCTGCTCCATGCTCAATGAGGAGCCTGATGTGCGTCTCCATCTCATGACTCGGAGATCATGACCAGAGCCCAAGTCAAGAGTTGGATGTTTAACCAACTGAGCTACCCAGGACCCCTGCACAGAAAATTATTCTGGCAAGAAACAGAATCTTTACTGTCTAGGCAGATTACACAGGAAGTAAAGAACAACAGTTTATATTCTAGACAAAGGTATTAGTGAATATGCCAAAGAAGCAAGCCCATCAAACCTGAATGAACTTGGCTAATATTTTAACATACTTCATAGCATCCTTTCGGACTGTAGAATTATAAACGAAGGCAGGGAAAAGTCACTTTCCAAGTGTTATCCTTCATTTTGCTCTTTCGTATTCTGGAGCAAACTGACACTATACCCAAGGAGAGCAAGTCTCTCCGAGGCGGTCCACAGGTCAAAACAATACCAAGATGGCATTTATGCAAATACGCCATGCTCTCATTGTTATCTTCAAATGGATCCATAAATATTTAAAAATTTCCTCAGTCTCAGGGTGCCCGGGTGGCTCAGTCAGTTAAGCGTCTGCCTTTGGCTCAGGTCATGATCCTGGGGTCCTGGGACTGAGCCCCATGTTGGGCTCCCTGCTCAGCCGAGAGCCTGCTTCTCCCTCTCCCTCTGCCTACTGCTCTGCCTACTTGTGCTCTCCTATCTCTCTGTCAAATAAATAAATTTTAAAAATCTTCAAAAAGAAATTTCCTCAGTCTCAACTGTCACTATAGTAAATATAAATAGACCTTGCCCACATAAACAAATCTCTTTGGGGTCCTCCATAAGAGACTAAAGAAAAAGTAACCTGGGAAACACTGCTTTGGGCAAAATTACTTCTTTCCCTAAAAAAACAAAAGCACATACACAATTGTATTTCTCTGTCATTATTGATCCTAGTCTGAACCACTCGTATATTTTATTTATTTATTTGGTCAGGGCTGTTGCAGACCGAGGGGGAAGGAGAGAGACTCTGAGGCAGACTCCGTGCTTAGCACGGAGCCCGACATGGGGTTCGATCCTCCCACAGAGAGATCATGACCTGAGCCAAAACGGAGTCGGACACTAACTGACTGCACCACCCAGGCACCCCTGAACCACTCCTATTAATTTTAATGCTTAACCAAAGTAACTAGTATCTATTTCACAGAGAAAACTGGTGGTGGGAAAGGTGACAGCTGAGAACTGTCTCTCTCATACCAGCATTTCAGCAGACCAGCGAAACTTTCAATACAATATCCCTTTTACACCTTTTTAAAAGTGACAAAATGGGGGCATCTGGGTGGCTCAGTCAGCTAAGCGTCTGACTCTTGACCTCAGCTCAGGTCTTGATCTCAGGATTTTGATCTCAGGGTTTTGAGATCAAGCCCCATGTTGGGCTCCACACTGGGCATGGAGCCTACTTAGAAAAAAAAATTAGAAGTGACAAAATGAACATGTTCATTAAAGTGACTATAAGTCAGAATATTTCCATAGCATGTAAAAATAGATCTAAAATTTATATATGTTTACAATTATGCTTAGTCACCACTGTTGCAAGATTGTGTTGCAATCCACCAAATTTTAATGAAGTCCAAGGTTTCAAGACCTTGGAAATTACTTCAAACTGACATACAAAAGACATAATTACTATTGAAATAAAGCTTTTCAGAATAATGACTCAATTTGATTGAACAAAAACTTACATTTTAAAATATCTTAACCATTATGTGGGAAGTAATGTTAGTTTTGATCCTCAGGGCTACGTGCCTGGATCAGCAAGTTATTCAGCTAGTGGCTCTAATAAGCCCCAAATCTCATTAACTTAACACAAGAAGGTTTATTTCTTACTTACATGAGACACATGCTGCTGTTCCTGTCCTAACCTAGCTACAAGGGATATTGGGAAATGTAAACTTATATGCCCAGGAGAAAAAAACAAGGTTGGTGAACACTTAGCCAGTTTCTGTCAGAATGCCTATTTTCTTTTCCTTTTTTTAAAGATTGTGTTTATTTTTTTGAGGGAGAAAGCACGAGCAGGAGGAGGGGAAGAGGGACAAGCGGACTCCATGCTGAACCTGAAACAGGGCTTGATCCCAGGACCCCGAGATCAGGACCCAAACCAAAGTCAGATGCTTAACAGACTGAGCCACCCAGGTGCCCTTCTTTTTTGTTTCACTGCCATCTCTTTTTACTGTCCTGATAGAAAGACAAATAACAGTTGCAACATGCTTTTAATTAATTTTGAAGCAGGACTATGTTTTCCTGAATGTGACACTATTTCCAAACTGGACTGCGTGGATATTTCTGCTAAGGGGGTTTGCACACCGTTTCAGGGGTCTCACAGAAGCCCTCTCATCCTAGTTATGTACCCTGGGTTAAGATTTCCCTGGCAAGAGGAATTTTAACAACCCTTCCTATAAAGAGGCATCCAGGGGCTCTAGCTTGTATCCAGGAACACCAGCCCCAACCTTCCCAAGGAGACCAACCTGCCTCCGACTCAATGGGAACCCCTATCATGTGGTCTAAGCTTCTCAGGGCTGAACCCATAATCCCCATATTAGTTTCCTGGGGCTGCGGTAAGATAGTACTACAAACTAGATGGCTTAATACAACAGACATTTATTCTCTCACAGTTCTGGTGGCCAGAAGTCCAAAATCAAGGTGTCAGCAGCGCCACGTTCTCTCTGAAGGCTCTAGGGGATGACTATTGCTTAACTCTTCCTAGCTTCTGGTGGTTGCTGGTAATTCTTGGTGTTCCCTGACTTCTAGAAGCATGATCCCAATCTCCACCTCCATCATCACATGGCATTCTCCCTGAGTGTCTGTGTTTGACTTCACATAGCATTCTCCTCTCTGTGCTGTGTCTCTGTTTTCTCTTCTTCTAGGATGCTAGCCATTGGATTAGGGCCCACCATAGTCCAGAAGGACCTCAACCTAATTAATTGTGTCTGCAAAGACCCCGCTTCCAAATAAGGTCACATGTTGAGGCTCTGGATGGACATGAATTGGGGGGTATGTACTATTCAAACCGGGACAATACCATATCCTTCTTCTCATCCTTTAGTTCACCCCATACACATAGTCTCCTCGGACACCTCCAATAGGAAGCCAGCCTCCTCCTGGATCTGCTCTTTTTCCCCCAACCTTAAGTCTTGCAGAAAATTCAAGATGTAGCAAAAGATCTTCTCATGTTCCCTGTTGACCAGGTGCACCTGCTAACCCCTTAAGGTCTGGTTTTGCTTCCTCTTACTCATTGGCCAGGGTTGGGGACAAGTGAGGAGCAGTCCTGGGTCCTTCTTTTAAGGAGTTCCCTCTTTCCTTCATGTGCCCACCTTCATGGCGAGCCACGCTGTAGGGAGAGTGGAGTGGGTGCAGGGCCAGACCCTCATGTCAGATTCTTGTGAGGTCCCTTCTTTACCCTCTTTCTATCCCTCACAGCCCCGGAGGCTGAAACCCAGGATAGGAGCATGTCTAGTTGAGAACATGGGGTGGTGGCTCAAGCAGTGATAGGGAGTGAGCATATGTGTTGGGAGGAGACCAGTGTATGAGTGATAATGAAAAGCCCAGCCTGGGTCATCTGGAACCTCCCAGAAGCCCATTTTTTATTCTTCCTGCTGTGCCTTCTCCCCATAAGGGCCCAGCTCATTGTTCCTTCCCTCCCTTCCTCTTTTCTTCTAAAGTTGGACAAAGAGATGAGATCTCAACTTTTTCACTCCTAAAAAAAAAAAAGTCAGAAGATGGCTCAGGACTCAATGAGTGGGTCACACTGGGCAGCTGGGGAGGAGGGAAAGCGAATCAGTCAGTGTGGAATTTCCTGATGAGGGTGACATGGAGAGGGAGGAGGATCAAAGCTGATAGAGATGGATCCAAGCAACGACTGGGTGGAAGGACACATGACTGAATGATGGAAAGGAGGATGAATAGCTGGGAGGATGGATGGGTGGACAAATGGAGAAGAATCACTGGATGTGGGTGGATTGATGGACAGGTGAATGGGAGGGTGGCAAACATGTGGAAGGTGGCATGTGCTGGTGAAGGGAAGGATGAAGAAATAAATGCACTGAGAGATGGATAAGAGGATGCAATGATGGACAAAAGAGTGGATGGATGGCTAAATGGAGGCCCAGTAGGAGAGAGGAATGGAGAAGCACAGGGTGAATGTATCAGAGGACAAAGGATAGAAGAATGGCTGGTACTGGAAGGGTGCATAACCAGACTGTGAGATTGGCCTTGTTGGATGTGAATGAGAGGACTGAAGGGAAGGTTGAATGAACCACCATGGAGGGGAAGGGTTTTCTGAAACGGGTGCAGGGCAGTGAGGGATGAATGGATGGATCTTAGACGGGCACGTCTCTCTGAGGCTAGAGCTATATGGGTTCTATACATTTGGGGTTAGGGGCGATTACTTTGCAAAGTCACAAGAGAAACAAATGTTCTATCTGTTAGTATCAAAGACCCCAAAATAGCAGTGGCTTAAGCAAGATAAGTATATCTCTGACATGCTAGTCTGATTGTTAGCAGTCAGAGGCTTATACGGCAGCTCCAGTGCTAAGAACCTATGTTTCTTTTGTCTTTTGCTCCACAATTTCCCAGGGCAATGCCCTCTCTGATCCTCTCAGCTCACCACCTCATGTGCTGGGTCTGCATTCTGATCAGTAGGATGGTGGGGCACGGGAGTGGAAGGCAAAACCTGGAAGTGGTCACACGTCACCCTTCGCCTCTCATCTGGGCACAGTCTTCATGTCATGCCTAGCTGCAAGGGTGGCTGGAAAATGTAGCCTTATTTTGGACGGGCTTGAGCTAAGCTCAAATTTAGAGATTCTATTACTAAAGAAAGAAGGGATAAATGGATGTAAGGGAACAATTACCGGCATCTGCCATGGGGATCGACCCTGGGGTTGATAAGGAAACCAAAGAAAAACAATCTACAAACAGCACAGTTGATATTCAGCTGATGCACTCATCGTGATGAAGGTCTGGGATAGGGAGTGGGGTCCTAGACAGGCTCTCAGACACGGCAGAGATGAATACTTTGGGCATCTTGCTGCTTTTTTGTTCACATGCTTCCAGATGATAAAGCTCACCAGGACGGACACGTGGTAAACAGGAAGAGGGTGAGGACCTCTCGGATCTCCAGGTCACCGGGAAGAAGGAACCGTCCTTGGCCGTGGGCCCTGGCTACAGAGATCCTGGGGCTCAGCTTCTTTAGTAACCTGAAAACCTTTGGATTAGAATCCCTGGGGGTTGGATCCCACATGGGAGCTCACGACGGCTATGGAGCTTAGGTAACTTCTAGTCTCCTCTGAGATTCCCGTTGAGTGCGGTGTCTGCATCCTTTCAGTCCCTCTTCACTAACGTCTGCATCCTCCATGTTTGTTCTCCAAGAACACGTTCAAGGTCATGGACATTCTAGGGTCAGGGAGAACCAGGTTTGCGTTCTGCCTCTGCTCCTTTCTTGGTGAGTGTCATCTGGAACAAGACACCTAATTTCTTTGAGCCTCGGTTTCCACTTGCATAAAATGAGACTACCCATAACAGTACCTCCCTTGCCAAACCTGGAGGTTTGTTCGGATTCAATGTATTAAAGCCATCATTCAACAACCAACTCTCTAACGCGGGCTCCTCAGCCCTTGGAAATCTGTGCTCAGGGAGGAATTTGCTGTAAGTGGGGTGATGGCTAGGGCAGCGAGGCTGAGCAAGGCTGGTGCAGTCTGCGGTAGGTGGCAGGTCATGGGCACACTACAGGATAGACTGTCAATGGGAGCTGGACTAGCAGGGAGAAGAGGTGGGGGCTGCCCATTCCTGAGCCTCTGCTGTGCACCAGCATGGTGCGAAATTCTTGACTGTCACACTCTCATGGATCTTCACGTCTTTGTTCCTCATCCCCATTTTACACACAGCCAGACTGAGGCTCACCCAGGTTACTGGGCTCTCAAGGGCAGAGTTAGGATTAGCATGCCTGTTTGCCCATCCACGAACTCTTTCCCACCAGTGACTTGCCTGGGGGTCCTCTCCTTGTTGGGGGAAGGTTTGGGGATGGGACCAGCTGGTAGGTGTCAGAGAGGGGGTAAGAATAAGGGAGACTGTCAGTGGAGGGAGGCGTCCCTGTTGCTGAAACGGAGTTGTGGGAATGGTGTTGCTTACTGTTTTTCTCCGGTGGGTGGGGCCATGACCTACCGAATTCTCAGGAGCACCATGGTGACCAAGAGTCCCCAGGAAGGGGGGAAAACCTAAAGCACTGGCTCCCTTGCTGAAGTCCCAAATCAGTGGGCTGGGGTAGACACCAGCCATCCTTCCTTTTGTCCTCAGAGTCCTCAGCTCAGCCGAATTGGATGGTTCCCCCAACTTTCCATTGCCGCCTTGTTTGCGCTGCTTTGCACTTTTTCTAGGGGCTGTGGGAAAGCCCTAGTGCCTGCCTGTCCCCTCCAGGAAGCTCCCCGTGACTGCAGCCTCTGACCGGTTTATTCTGTTTCCAGGTGAGGGAGGCAGTTATCTGACCCTTGCACCCCATCCAGAAAGAATGAGCTGGGAGAGCATCTATGAGGCCGGGTTTGTGGGCTGAGAAAGAAAGACAGAGCTAAGGAGGGTGAGAAGAAAGAAAATGTTCCTCCTGGCCTCCTCCTTACCCCCCACAGCTGCAGCTGCTATTCAGGACAAACAATTACATAACCAGCCCCGTCCAAATGAGCAGGAGCTGGAAGGGGAGGGGTCTGGGCGAAGAACAAGTTCAGTAAGAAAGGAGCAAGAAAGTGATCTCAGGGGTGACGGAAAGCAAGAGAAAGCGTGGCAGGGGACAGAGAGAGAGAGAGACAAAGTATGATCTCTCTCTGATACTTTTCTCTCCTGCTGAAGCCCCACATCAGTGGGCTGGGGGGGACGGCGGAGAGAACCAGAGGGAGGTGTTGACTAGGACCCAGAGCAAGAGGGAGAAGGAATCAGAAAAACACAAGATAGGGAGCCTGGGAAAGACACAGACAGAGCAAGGAAGAGCTAGAGCTAAGGGACACTCACTCAGAAATGTGTAGACAGAGAGAGAGAGCTGGACACGGGGAGAGATCTAGAGAGCAAGAAATAGAGCCGCAGAGGAGAGAGTCAGACATATACCGAGAGCCTGAGATAGAAGGTCAGGGAGAGGGACACAGAGACACAAAGAGCCGCAGGAGGCCAGGGAAGGAGACAGAGACCTGCCTGAAGTAGAAACAGAGAGATGATCGCATCAAAGGGGGGGAGACCTGGCCAAGCCTTGTGAGCCGCCAGCAGACATTCTTTTTCTAGTCCGTGTTATGTGTCAGGCCCTGACAGACCAGATCCCTTGGAATCCCAACCACAAGCCTCAATGACAAGGGCATCAGCTGACACTTACAGAGCACTGACTGTGTCCCGGGACGGTCTAAGCACCCTGCACACACCCACCCGGTCCCACAGCAACCCCACTCGGTAAGGACAACGATGAGCTCCATTTCACAGAGGAGGAGACGCAGAGGGTTAAGTCAAGGTCAATAGCTAGGAGTCAGGAGTTGACATCCAGGCAGTCTGGCCCCATTTTAAGTTCACTCCTGAGAGAGAGCCGGGGACCCTAAAGACATGGCTGGGGACCCTAAATTTGCAGAAGTGAGATTTCTTAGCCTGGAGTCCAAAAACTGATGGAAGGAGTCTCTGAAAGCCCCCACATGATCCTGCATCGTGGGGCTCTGTCATGCCTCCCGGGGGAAACTGAGTGCAAGTACTTTGGATAGGTACAGGTGGAGTACAGCTCTAATTTATTCCCAACGTGGTTATTATGAGCCCTATGACATGTCAAGCACTGTTCTAAAGGATGGGGGTCCACAGAGACCAAAGCAAACAATCGCAACAACAATGAATAAAGCAGTGCTCAGATGTTATTTGGATGGGAAGATGCATTGATCAAGTGCTCTTGCCTCCAGCCTTTTGCCCTTGGGTGCCCCCTGCCAGGAATGCTTCTGATGAGGGAACAGAAGGCAAGCTGAGGACAAAGCAGAAACTGACACCCCGCCACTACCACCGCCCCCCCCCCATGTCGGTGACATTCCTCTGGCACTCCTGGCTGCCCTAAAGGAAAAAGAAACAGTTAATCTTTAGAGACCACAATTTTGCAAGACTTAGGTCTCCCTCAGTTTACAAATGTCTTAGCAGTTTAGAAGAACAAAGCATTTCTATCAATAACCTAGCTTCCGGAAGGGAATGTAGATACAATTAAATGTCCTTATAATCTGCAGCCTCCAGAGAGTTCCCAACCATCTTCATGTTAGTGCCTCATTAGAGGGAGGGACAGCCTTGGCTTGACATAACCAGATATCCAGTGTCCTGCGAGTCTTCTTGAACATATGAAACCCCATGGTATATAATCAGCCACCCCTCACAACTCGGGGCAGCAGCTCTTTCTGCCCACAGGTCCTGTCCCCGTGCTTCAATAAACCACCATTTTGCACCAAAGATGTCTCAATAATTCTTTCTCGGTGGTTGGCTCTGGACTCCACCCCACCGAACCTCACCTGTATTCCCCAACCCCATCACTTCTCCCCACACCTTCCTAAGCTGACTCTCAGAAGTCACCTCCTCAAAGCAGCCCTCCCTGACTACCCAATCTCTAGCAGCCCCCATCAGTCAGCATCCAACATATTTCCTTGTTTTATTTTCTTCGTGGTGTTTAGCACTCGCTGACGTCATCGTATTTATTCAGTAGGTTGCTTGCTTTTTGTCAGCCTCACCCGCTAGCATTTATAGCCTTCACAAGGGGAGGGATTTTGATTTTCATGTTCTTTCCTTTTTTAAGATTTACTTATTTATTTTTGAGAGAGAGAGAAAGAGCGAGACAGAGCATGCAAGACTGTGCGCAGAAGGAGGGACAGAAGGAGAGGGAGAGAGAGAGACTTTCAAGTCGACTCCCCACCAAGCATAGAGCCTGAGGCAGGGCTCGATCTCAGGACCCTGAGATCATGACCTGAGCCAAAATCAGGAGCCAGCTGCCCAACTGGCTGAGCCCCCCGGGCGCCCTGATCTTCATGTTCTTTGCTACATGTAGCCCCTATGCCTACGTTAGTACGGAGTATGTGCTCACTAAATCTTTGTCGAGTGTCAAGGACAACAAACTCATGTGTAATGCTCCCTTTGGACCACTAGAGGCTCTCTCTGCCTTCTCGTAAGTATTAACTCAGTTAATTTCCTCTGCAGGCCTTGGAGGAGGGGACTGGATGGGGACAAAGAGCTGAAGAAACTCGCTCCAATTCACAGCACTGGATGATTCAAATTCAGGCACAGACACAGGCGTTAAAAAAAACAAAACAAAACACAGAACAAAGGTTAAGAACCAGATCCCAGGGGTGCCTGGGTGGCACAGTGGTTATGCGTCTGCCTTAGGCTTAGGGTGTGATCCCGGTACTCTGGGATCGAGCCCCGAATAAGGCTCCTCCGCTGGGAGCCTGCTTCTTCCTCTCCCACTCCCCCTGCTTGTGTTCCCTCTCTCGCTGGCTGTCTCTCTCTGTCAAATAAATAAATAAAATCTTTAAAAAAAAAGAAAAAGAAAAAGAAAAGAAGAAAGAAAGAAGAAAGAAAAAGAAAGAAAGAAAGAAAGAAAGAAAGAAAAAGAAAGAACCAGATCCCAAAATATGGTGAATTAACAGAGTAAAGAATGCCAGGCTGGAAATACTTTTGGGAGGGAAACTTCCTTCCTTAGACTTCACCAGAATATTACAGTTCTGGGTGCTGGGAACACAGCAGTGACCTGGGCAGCCCAGAGCCTCCCTCCCAGTGTCCCTGGTGGGGGAGACAGCTGTTCCCCAGGCAGTTAGCCCCCGCTCCAGGTGTCGCTCCTGCCGACACACACTCATGGACTCTCATCCCAGCCTCACATTTCCTGGCTGAGAGAGGCGTGCTTGGGGAGGGTGGGAGCGAACTGCCACTCAGCTCAGGACATACCTCCAAGGAAACCGGGGGAGGAAAGAGATGGACAGTGACAGGAGGGAGGGGGTAGAGGAGACAGGAGGGCGCGGAGGAACAGAGAGAGGCTGGGTGTCCAAACGCCGGCACATCTCACCATCCTGGCCCAATCCCTCTGCCGGTGCCGCCCATCCCAGCCCCTACCCCTCTGCTCTTGCAGGCAGGTTTGTCTCTCCCACCCGACTGTGTGCTCTCTAAGGGGACGAACTCCGGCTGTCTGTCTTTGCTGTGTCCCCGCTGCTTCACAGTAAATACTAAGGGACAGACAACTTAAAAACAGCAGGCTACTGGAACATTCCTAGGGAGAGGTCAGGAGGCCTGAGCTGGGGCTGGAGAGGTGGGCAGGGGTGAAGGCAGCTGACCCTCTCTTTTCCTCCTCCCCCTCCTCCCCTTGCTCCTCTTCCCTGCTCCCACGCACCCCCCTCATATCTCCACACCCCTCCCCATCCCTCCTGCACCGCTCCCCCCTCCTCAGGCCCATTCTCAACAAGGCAGGACCTCTGATTTCATAATCTCAGTTCTGGCTCATGCTGCTGACACTGTTTCCTTTAGAAACAAAACAACGGCCAATATTGGCCGAGGCTGGCCCCTTCCCCACCCACACACAGATCTGGCCCCACCAGGAAGAGAGCGGAATCAGGAGTGGCGGGGTGTGCCGGACGTGAGCTCGCGGCAAGGCGGGTAACCCCGGGCTGGTGCGCCCCCTGCAGGAGGAGGGCTGCAACAGCAGGGCCCGGGCGGCGGGGAAGTGGCTGGGGAGGCTGGGGAGGCTCCTCGGGCGGCTGAGTTGGGACTGCCAGGATTTCCCCAAGTAAGCACCACCGTCTTTGCTGTGCCCTGATGTTTAGAAGTCCCATACCCGACTTCTTTCTCTGGGGTCTGCCTTCCCCCAAGTGAAAGGGCCATGGGGTACGGGGCGGGGGGCGGGGAACGACCATGAGGCCACAGAAGGGAGAGGCTGGCAGGGGCAGCGAGGGGAGGAGTGCTGGACACTGTGACTACCATAGGACCCAATAAGTTTATAGTATTTTATTTTTTTATTTTGGCAAAATACACATAACACAAAGTTTACCATTGTACCCACTCAAAAGTGTACAATTCAGTGGCGTTAACTATAGTCACACTACTGTGCTACCATTATCACCACCTAGTTCCAGAATATTTTCACCACCCCAAGTAGAAATCCCAAACCCATCAGGCGGCCGCTCCCCAGTCCCCTCCCCAGCCCCTGGCAACCACTAGTCTAAGGTCTGTCTCTATGAATTTGTCTACTCTGGACATTTCGTGTAAATGAAAGCATACACAGTTGACCCTTGAACAACGGGTTTGAAATGCAAGTCCACTTATATGTGGATTTTTTTCCCCAATAAATACGATACAGTGCTGCAAATGTATTTTCTCTTCCTTGTAATTGTCGTAATAAGATTTTCTTTTCTCTAGCTTCCTTTACTGTAAGAATACAATATATACTGCATATAACTCACCAAATATGTGTTAATCAACAGTTTATGTTATCGCCAAGACTTCTGGTCAACCGTAAATATTAGTAGTTAAGTTGGGGGGAAGTCAAAGTTATATATGGATTGGTGCCCCTCACCCCCACGTGGTTCAAGGGTCAACTATGATATATGGTCTTCTGTGACTGGCTTCTTTTACTTAACATGTTTTCAAGGCTTTTGACACATTTCAGTGTTGTGGCATGAATCAGAATTTTGTGCCTTTTCATGGCTGAATACTATTCCATTGTATGGATAGACCACGGTTTGTTGTCGATGGCTGTTTGGGTTGTGTCCACTTCTTGGCTGTTGTGCATAGAGCTGCTACAAACATTCATGGGAAAGCTTTGGTTTGAACATCTATTTTCAAGGCCCCGATAATTTTCAAATTATTATGTTGGGTGAGTTGGCAAGTGATCTCACTGATGCTGATATTAGTTTCTATGTTGTTATTTCAGTCTCTTCCTTGTTTTCCTTTACTTTGGAGCTAATGCCGACTGCCTGTCTAGGTTCAAGTGCAGGAAAATAGAATCAGTAAATTCCATTTATTTTACCTCCTTTTCCAGCATCGTGTTTGTTTCTACAGCAGTAGTCTACAGCAATCTCTCCTGTATATTGCCTCTTTGCTAGAACACGTATGTTGAGTCAAACTTTCTATAAAAATCAGAGAGGCGGGCCGCCTGGGTGGCTCAATTGGTTAAGCGTCTGGTTTTGGTTCAGGTCATGATCACACAGTTGTGAGATCGAGCCCTACACCAGACTCTGTGCTCAGTGCTGAGTCTGCTTCATATTCTCTCTCCCTCCCACCACCCCCCAAATGAATAAATAAATAAATAAATAAAATATTTTTAAAAATTAGAGAGAGAGGGAGAGAGAGAGAGAGGGCCACCTCACCCAAGGTCATGCCCTTCCTAGGACAGCCCACTTCAGTGAATAATGGGGATGTGGGGCAATTCTAATGGTCTGTGTTTGCTCCACACACCCAGGGAGTTGGCCAAGGCTGGTGCTGTATCTTCAACAGAGCTTAACGTCTCCCTCCACCCACTCCTGCTTCCTTCTCTCCCTTCTGCAGTTGTTGGTTGATCCCAGTAACACTCCCTAATAAATACCCTGCACATAAAACTCTGTATCAGAGTCTGCTTCCCAAAGAACTCAACTTGCAACAGCCGGGAACTGCATGAAGACAGTCATCTAAGTAGACAGAAGTGAACGGCGTGTTCCTCTGGGAGAGCACCCAACGTTGTGGATGCATTAAGAAGTACACTCAGGACACGCCTACCACCTGCTGGCCATCTGTCACGTGTCTTTCAGGCTGTTATGTGCCACGTCCACTTCATACACCACGGAGGGAACCATAGGCAGAACCTGGAGAGAGAGTCAGAACTGGAACCATGTCGGGAGCTTCTAAGACCTCTGAGATTCTTCAGATGCTTCCAGTTTTCCTTGGCCTGGACCATGATGGTCCAAGTGGATGCAGGTGAGCCCAGGATATCTGGGCCAAGGATATCTCTTCTGTGTTGTTCTGTTCTCATAAGCTAAGCCGTGTAAACTGTAAAGCCACAGTAAAGCGGAAACACGGGAGACTAGGTAGACTGGGTAGCTAGGATACAGGTGGAAATTCGACCATCACCATGCAGACAAACGTGCCCAGTGGGTACAGTGAAACCACAGCGGCCTGGCCTACTTCATCAGGTTAGGGTATGAGCCTGGTGCCCATTGTAGTCAGCTCCGCTGCCATCACAACAAAACCACAGACTGTGTGGGTTAAACATTTATTTATCACAGTTCTGGGGGATGGAAAGTCCAAGCTCAAGGTGCTGGCAGATTCATTTCTCAATGAGCAACTTCCGGCTTGCAGATGGCTGCCTTCTCCATCTTCACACGGCAAGAGAGGATACATGGGGCCTGCTATTTCTTCCTCTTCTTAAAAAAAAAAAGATTTCATTTATATATTTTAGAGAGACAGAGTGTGCACATGGGGAGGAGAGGCTGAGGGAGAGGAAGTGTCTTTAAGTAGACTCCACACTAAGCATAGAACCCAACATGGGGCTCAATCTCACGACTCTGAGATCCTGACCTGAGCCAAAACCAAGAGTCGGACCCTTGACTCACTGTGCCACCCAGGCATTCTACTTCTTCTTCTTATAAGTGCACGAATCTCACCCTGGGGGCTCCACCCACATGACCTCAACTAAACCTAATTTCCAGGGATGCCTGGGTGGCTCAGTCAAGGGTCTGCCTTCGGCTCAGGTCATGATCCCAGGGTCCTGGGATCGGGCCCCACGTTGGACTCCCTGCTCAGTGGGGAGCCTGCTTCTCCCTCTCCCTCTGCTTGCTGTTCCCCCTGCTTGTGCTCTTTCTCTTTCTCTGCCAAATAAATAAATAAAATCTTTTAAAAAACCAAACTAGCTAGTTTCCTCCCAAAGGCCCCATCTCCCAATACCATCACATTGGTGGTTAGGGCGTCAACGGCTTAATTTGGGGAAAACATACACAGTACACCACCTTTGTTTTCTAGTTAATCACTTGAGATCTCACATGCCTATATTAGCAAAAATCCAGTGTTTACCTCTCCTTCCCAAATTGTCGAGGAATCCAGGGGCTTTCTCCCAAAGATGTCAGTTTTTATTCCAGAAGCCAGGCAGAAAGAGAACAGGATTCTCCCCTGGGTTCACTCCCAGGGGGTGTGCAGGTCGGTACGGCTGTGGCAATGCCTCCTCCGGCTGCATCCGCCAGCCTACAGCATGGCATAGATGGTGCCCCTCCTATTTGTTTAGTTAAGAAGCATGACTTATGGGCACCTGGGTGGCTTAGTCAGTTATGCGTCTGCCTTCGGCTCAGGTCAAGATTCCAGGGTCCTGGGATTGAGTCCCGTATCAGGCTCCTTGTTCAGCGGGGAGTCTGCTTCTCCCTCTACCTTTGCCTCCTGCTTGTGCTCTCTCTGCCTCTCAAATATATATATATATTGGTGGGCAGGAAAGCAAGGTTTATTGAGTGATAGCAAAGTGATAGTACAAAGCTCCCAAAGAGGGAGGGGACCCAACGGAGTTGCCCTAAATAAATAAAATCATAAAAAAAGAAAGAAAGAGAGGAAAGAAAGAAAGAAAGAAAGAAAGAAAGAAAGAAAGAAAGAAAGAAAGAAAGAAAGAAAGAAAGAAATGTGGTTTATGGGGCACGCGGGTGGCTCAGTCGGTGAAGTGTCCAACTCTTGATTTCTGTTCAGGTCATGATCTCAGGGTCATGAGATTGAGTCCCATGCTGGGCATGGAACCTGCTTAAGATTCTCTCTGTCCCTCTCCCTCTGCCCCTCCCCTCTCCCTCTCTAAAAAAATAACGAGTAAAAAAAATTAAAATCAGGAGATGTTTCAATATTAAGAAATGTATCAACGTAAGCCATCACATTAATAGATAAAAGGGGAAAAAAACACATGCTCTTACTATGGGCCAGGCCCTGCAGATGCCGTAGGGAGTGACATCACAGTGTGGAGGAAGTAGACAATAAACAAAGTACCACATAAACAAGGTGTTGGCTAGTGAGTGTAACCAAGAAAATAAAACAGAGTGAGGAAATGAAAAGTAATTTAATTGGAGGGCTACGTTAAATACGTTGATTCAATCTTACGAGGAGCATTTATGCAGAGGTCTGGAGGATGAAAGAGAAGCCAGCTGAAAAATAAAGAGGAAAGAGAATTGCAGGCAAAGAAACAGCAGGTGCAGCAGCTCTCAGCCCGAAAGGGCATCTGGGGTTCAGGAAACAGAGAAGCCGGTGGGACTGGGGTGTGGTGCCTTATGGGGGATGCAGTAGGAGGTGAGTCTTGCTAGGTCTAGAAGCCATGGTCAGGAGTCTGGGCTCTCCTGTTTGAATCATTCGACCACTCAAAATCCAAAGTCCAGGGAGGAGTGCTTGATGGGGTCATGTGGGTCATGTGGCCCAGGGGAACTTGCACGGGCAACTTGATCAGCCCCCAAATAGATATTTCATCCAGTAGGGATGGGGAGATACCCGGAGCTAAGTCCTGAAGAAGGGGGAATGGGAGCTGGAAGAGCCAAAACAAACGATAGATACACATTGTACCAAAACAGTGGCACAAGAGCTTCACCCCCAGTGAGAAAAAATACGTTATCTCTTAATAGGAGCAATTATTGGAAGATGGTGTCAACATGAAGTTCTACTTCCTCCTGGCTCTCTGTGAAGCTGCCACCTCCACAGCTTTTGTGCATTTGTTTCTCCCTCTGTTCAGGCGCCCTTCCTTCTCTTTCCATAGAATTCCTTCCTCTGCAGCATCAGACACCTTGGAGGTTTGTGGAAGTCTCCCCATTTCTTCAGCTCCAGGAGGAAGAGCCACACGCCAGAGAGGCCACCACTCCTTAGCAGCGCGAGCAGCGGCCCACGACCTCCTTCCCTCCCAAACCTTTTCAACTTCATGTTGGTTTTTATAAATGCCTCTGAACACTTCGACACTCCTCCAGTTGGAGCTGGAGTCTGATGCCCCTTCTCTTGAGTATAGGTCTGACTTCCCGACTTGTCTCTATTTGAGTCTGGTGGATGAAGGGTCTGATTCGGCTGCTGATGAAGCAAGACCCATCTAGAATACTCTCCCTTTTAATTAAGCCAGTTAAGGAAATGCAAGTGAAAATACAGAAAGTACTTTCATGGCGCCCATTATGGGAATTAAGGTTGTATCTCAGTCTCTCTCTCTGGGCACTCATAGCCTGTTTTGCTTCACTCAACATGCCTACTTATTCCCCTTTCTGTAGATCAACTTCTTCTAAATGGCTTTTAAAGATTTTATTTACTCGTTTATCTGAGAGAGAAAGAGAGAGTGCAAGCATGTGTAAATGAGGGGAGGAGCAGAGGAGGAGGGAGTGGGAAGGAGAAAGAATCTCAAGCAGACTCCCCGCTGAGCAGGGAGCCTGACATGGGGCTCAATCTCATGACCCTGAGATCATGACCTGAGCCAAAACCAAGAGTCAGACACGTAACCGACTGAGCCCACCCAGGCACCCCTTTGTAAATGGCTTTTAATGTGAACTCACAAACTATAGAATGAATGTGTCTCCGGCTTTCCCTGGCATTGTGCCTTACTCAAGCAAAGTGACTTTGGGTTCATAGTGTCAAAAAAAGAGAATTTGGTTGATATAACCCATGGATTGTTTCCTTGTCCTCTCACCGTGTGAGAAGATCATCCTTAGTCCAAACCACTGTGGCCAAGAAGGTGAAGTAATATAGTAAAAATTATATGACTGCTTAACACATCCGTTTGGAAGAGACTAAGGGCAGGGAATAATTTCAAAATGTTCCTCTGGCCAGATTTTTGTCAATCTCATTGACCACCCATCCAGCCTCTAGAAAGCTGCCCTCTTTTGGTGCAGATGTGGAAACTTTGGGCAAGGGAACAGGGTCCCATGATATAAATCATGGAAACTTATGCAGAAGGAACCAACCAGCCCTCTTCTCAGAGGCAAATACTATCCGGTGTCTTCCCTTCTGGAACACTTTTCCAAATATCTTCTGGACTCTCTCCTAAGTACTGAATTCTCCGGGGTCCCTAAAACTGTTGTAACAAGAAAGGCCTGAGGGGAAGGGGTCTACAAAGATGGACTCTGGCAGAACTCATGTTGCTGACGGCTTAAATGAATGTTTGAATGTGTGGATTTAAAAAAATAAACTACCGGATGACTTAGGAAGAATGGATACTCTAAGTAATGTACAGGGCGGAACGGGTGGAAAGTGTGGGCCCTTGGAGAAGAGTCGCTCTAGAGGCAAGAAGTGGCAGAAGCTCTTAGTACAGGTGGTAGGCTTGACTCTGCTATCCTGAGCAGAGAAAGAGGCCTTGGAAGGCTGTAAATGAGTCATAGAATCCACAGGTGCTGATGGCTGACCTCCAAATATTCCATCCTTCCTTGTCAATCACTGGAGACTCAAACAAGACTCAACGAGCACTTGATGAATATAGATTAGATTAGTTTAGGTGCTTGCCCTCTGGCTCTATGGTGGCTGGGTAAGGAAAGAGCCTTACTCTCTGAAGGAGACAAAGTTGTTCCCAAATTTTCACTCTTCTGTTGCAAACCTATACACCCACTTCCTTTGCCAAGTACCTCTGCAATGCCTTCCATTGGGGGAGGAATATATAGCCCAACTCCACTGATGTTGGGCTTGATCACGTGACTTTCTTTAACCAATGGAATGCAAGCAGGTGCTTTAAATTGGCTGGGCCAGGTTGGTTAGCTTCTTTTTCCTTTCTTTTTTTTTTTTTAAGATTTTATTTATTTATTTGAGAGAGAGAGCATGCGCACGTGCCCACGAGTGTGGCCGGAGGGATAAGCAGACTCCCTGTTGAGTAGGGAACCCCATGTGGGGCTCAGCCTTGGGACTGCAGGATCCTGACCTGAGCGGAAGGCACACGCATAACCAACTGAGCCACCCAAGTGCCCCAGGTTGGGTAGCTTCTTATGCTGCTATCATCTGCAGCAGGGGAGCATGCCTCAAGTAGCTGCTTCCCCATCAGCCTGGGCCCCAGAGAGACTGAGGGACTCCAGACTTTCAGTTGGATTAAGGTCTTAAAAAAAAGATTCTCTGGCATTTTTATATACATATATATGTATGTGTGTGTGTGTATATATATATAAATACACACAATCATATATATATATATATATATATATATATACACACACTCTCAAACCATATGAACACACCTACTACATTGCCTGGCACATAAAAGTTCATTTCATTCATTCATTCATTCATTCGTTCATTCATTCACCATCTTCCTGTGTATCTTTGTCACACTATTACCGACTATTCCCCCTCCTTCTAGTCTTGCCCTTCCTTTCCTTTGCCTCTCCTCCTCTCTGTCCTCTTTCCCCAATTCTTTTCCTCACACATTCCCTTTGCTCCTGTGTCTGTCTTGTCATCCATTCTCTGACACCAACAAGGTGTTCTGCAATCCGATTCCATTCTGACATTAACCGCCTGGGGTTAGGGTTAGGGTCAGATTTCACAGATTTAAGGGCTCCATCCCACAAGACTGCTCCCACTTCAGATGCTACCTCCAAGTTTCGGGTATCCCGAGGCCACCCACGCTTCTGCCTAACTGGCTACAAATTAAGGGCTTCCTACAACCTTCTCATTAATTGACTAATTCACCAGAAAACTCACAGAACTCAGGAAAGAACCATACTTTTTTTTTAAGATTTTATTTATTTATTTGACAGAGAGAGACACAGCCAGTGAGAGAGGGAACACAAGCAGGCGCAGTGGGAGAGGAAGAAGCAGGCTTCCCACTGAGCAGGGAGCCCAATGTGGGGCTGGAGCCCAGGACCCTGGGATCACGCCCTAAGCTGAAGGCAGACGCTTAACGACTGAGCCACCCAGGCACCCCAGGAAAGCACTATACTTAGGACTAGTTTTACTCTAAAGGATACAACTCAAGAGCAGCCAAATGAGGAAAGAACAAATAAAGCAAAGAGATGCAGAAATTCCATGCCCTCTCCTTGCAGAATATGGGCACCCTCCCAGCACACCAGTATGTTCATCAGCCAGGTGAGGATAAACCAGTTTTTGCCTGGGTTTCATTATACAGGAGTGATTGATTAAATCATTGGTCATTTGATTGAACTCAGTCTCCAGCCCCCTCCTCCCTCCCAGAAGTCAGACTAGCTTGAAGTTCCAATTCCCTAATCATGTAGTTGGTCATTCTGGTTGACCAGCCACCATCCTATCTCAGGGCCCACCAGGAATCAACTCATTAGACTAACCAAGTCTCAGGAATCAGGAACAACTACTAGATATATATTTTTAAATCATATTTCATCTCTTTCTTATATGTAAAATTTGTCCACTTGTTTCCCATAAGAAGACTGAAAAAAATACAGAACAAAGGCCCAGTGCCTCTCCCTGGTCCAGTGGGAGAAGTCAGTCCCAACACCAACTCCCTGTGAGTGGAGGGTAGAGGTGATCTGCTTACCTCAAGAGACGGGATTAAAGACCAGATCCTCCTCTAATGTCTCTTCCTCATCTAGGCTAAGAGAGAAGATGTCTAACTCCTCACAACAGTGAAACCATAAAGGACTGAGGTTAGGGTAGGGTGTATCCTGGGATTGAGCAATCCTAGGAGAGTTACGCAGTCTCCTTCCAAAGAAAGCCTGGGAGAAAACCCTCGGTGCACGTCAGTGAACAACAGAGTCTCTCAGGATAAAGACCTTCATTCCAAGTTTTCCTGGCCCGAGCTAGTCTTGTCATGGGGGTGAATTATTGCTAAAACTGAGACTAAATGGGATGGCAAAGCACTTCAACAAGGGGGATGTTACAGGGTCTCTGGATCTCACGAGGAACAGCTTTAGTTCAGACATTTTTTCTAGGTCATCAAGTGCTTGTGGGTGAGCAGGACAATCACCTCATAAACCTCTTCCTGTACTTCTCTTTAATGAAGTAAGTCTTGGGGAACCTCACTGACAAGGAGCAGCCTTCCAAGAAAGCCTTAGAAGGACTGGTGAGTCTGGAAAAATTGGTACCAAATGGTTGAGTGCGTGTCCATTCCATACTCTAACCCATAAGATCAAAAGCCAGGTCTCAGACAGCCACTATTTAGTAAAATCAAGTGTTGTATGAATAAAAGTCCTATATGGACATTCCTTTGATTTTTAATTCCAGCTCATTTTTGTAAACATGTGCTGTGATGGAGTGGGGGAAGTCATGAAGAGTCTGGAATCCTGGATTCCAAGTTTTTCCCACCCTACTGATCTCTTTTGAGATACTGGATAACCACCTCCCTCCTTAGATCCTAATGTCTGAGATATAGGGTTGGTCTAGAGAACATCTTCCAGGATCAAGACTAGTTTATGATATTTACTTATCTCCCAGAGGTATCTAAAGAGTCAAGTGTGACGATGACTTCAAAAGTGCTTTGTAAACAGGAAAGCACTTTGTAGATGGCCAGTTGGTGGGGGGTGTCTTTTGCAGTGTTCTGTGACCGAAAACTTTTGCTCTAAATTAGCTCCCCACCTCTTCCTATTTGTTTCCTATCTTCTCCAGTTCCAAGCTCTCTTCATAGCGCTTATCACTGTCTGCCATGATTTTGTTTATTTATTTTCTCCCCCACTTGATGTCAGTTCCAGTAGGGCAGGGACGTCTCCCTGGTTTGCTACCTAATCCCCACCTTAGCATCAGATGAAAGCTGGAGGGCTTGTCAACTGCTCCCCAACTGCTTTGGAAACGTTTAAGCCTTCAGCAAGTGCTGTTCTATTTTGACTTGTTCTATAGGTAGAAATAAAGCCCTTTGCGAATGGCAACTTCTCTGTGAATGTTACAAAGGAACTAATAAATGTGCACTTTGTAGAATGGAAAAATCACTGTATTACAATGCACCCGGACACTCTGCTAAGATCTTTTGTAAACAGAAAAATTTTTATGTAACAAAATGCTGTACAAATCACACACAGCGTTTACAAATACTCCATCCCATGTGCCATCTGGAATCTTTGTAAATGGTAAAGTGCTTTGTAAATGTCAAGCTACTTAAAAACTACAAAATGTTCTGTAAACAACAAGGAGTTCTGTATACCTCAAAGAGTTTTGCAGAAGGCAAATAATATTTTTAAATGCAAAACAACCTGTCCACGTCAAATTCCTTTGTAATTATAAAGTCCTTTTAAACTGCAAAACACTTTATATTTTGGGAAGATAAACTGCTCCGTGCTTTAAAATAAATTATTGACAAGAGGCAAAATCTCTTACACAGTGTAAAGTACCGAGCACACTAAACAGTAATTTGTAAATAGGTGCGTGTTTGTTCTTGGTCACCTGCTTTGTTAAGTAAGTAATTTGTTGGCTATGCAATGTCATCTCTTTCTCTCCTCTGGAATCAGGGTGGAATACATAGCTGCCTTGGCCCATGGAATTCAGAGGAAGTAACACTGCCGGACTTCCAAGGCAAGGTCCTAAAAGGCCGTAGTTTCTACCTGGCTCTCTCTGTTCCACCCTCCACTCACTGATTCCCCGTGAGCCTAGTGCCAGCAACCCAATCTCATCCCTGCTGGAGGATCCCCGGACTGTTCTTCCACCAGCTGCTCTTGAATAACCTCAATCCCACACAGCTCAGCCACCGGCCAGAGCCCTTGAAGGAAAGACCAATGCCCTGTTTTCCTCCTAAAGTATAGAGTATAAAGTTAGAGCCTGGGTGGCTCAGTTGGTTAAGCGTCTACGTTTGGCTCAGGTCATGATCCCAGGGTCCTGGGATCGAGTTCCGCATCGGGCTCCTTGCTCAGCAAGGAGTCAGCTTCTCCCTCTGTCTGCTGCTCCCCCTGCTTGTGCTCTCTCTCTTTTTCTGACAAATAAATAAAATCTTTAAAAATAAATAAATAAAGTTAGAGTGTAGCTTCCACAGCTTCCTTCTGGCCACTTGCCCTGGTTGAACCTGAATCTTACTGTCCATGGCCCCAGTAGGGAAGGGAAGGAACACTGATTAGCTCCACGTGTGACGTCAACCATGACCCATCCCTCATCTGTGAAGGTGTAGCTCAGACTGTCTAAAGACCATAACCTGAGATGCAGTAAACCCCTCACCCACCCCAGACCCCAGTCTCCCTTTTTCTGAGCACTGAGACAAAGCACCTGCCTCGGGTTGAGACAGAAAAGATGGAACAGGGAAGGGGAGTTACTTTGGTTGACTGGGACCCCCTGTCCCCACATCCATCTTCTCGGGCATAGGAGCTAGCTACCCCTCCCACCCTTTTCCGTGAAATAGTTTCACTCCAGACATGCCTTGAGTGGCCCCTCAGCATGGGACAGGAGGAAAACCAAAGCACAGGGCTGATGGGACAGCACCCCCTCTTCATGGCACCCCAGTGTCAAGAGCTCAGCCTTGGGAGTCACTGGGCTCTGGTATGTCAGGCTCTGCCTTCAGGACAGTGACGTCACCTTCTGGGGGATTTATTTACTTTTTTTAAAGATTTTATTTATTTATTTACTAGAGAGAGAGAGAGTGCAAGAGACCACAAGCAGGGAGAGAGGCAGGCAGAGGGAGAAGCAGGCTTCCCGCCGAGCAGGGAGCCCGGTGTGGGGCTCAATCCCAGGACCCTGGGATCACGACCTTAGCCAAAGGCAGCCGCTTAACGACTGAGCTATGCAGGCGTCCCAGGATTTATTTATTGTCAGACACTTCAATGGTACTCACTTGGTGCCAAGCCCTGTTCTAGCCACTCTGTCCGTACTGTCTCATTTAATCTTCAATGCCACCTGTGAGGACTGTCTGGGAGGGAAGGCTGGCCCTGTCCTTCTGGAGTCTCAGGTCTGAGGTGGAAACTGAACACCTGCCTTCCATTCCCAATGGAGAGTAAAACAAATGCAGGGCCACCCTGCATGCAAATGTCCACAGTGGCACCGTTCACAAGAGCCAAAAGCTGTCAAAAACCCACATGCCAGTTACCAGATGAAGGGATAAACTAGATGTGGTGTTTCCATTTGGCAGAATATTATTCAGCCCTCAAAAGTACAGAGTTTCCTTTGTGGGGATAAAAATGATTGGACGCTGGACAAAGACAATGGTTGCATGATACTGTGATTGTACTAAATGCCATTGAATTGTATACTTAAGGTGGTTAGTGGTTAATTTTCTGTTAGGTGAATTTTAGCTCAGAAAAAAAAAAAAAGAGTATGGCAACACAGATAGCCATTGGGTCCAGAAAGAGTGGAACTTTATTTTGATCTCACTGGTTTTGATGGATAAGATCAGAGAAATATGGGAAGTGTTTTAAAGTCACACAGAGCAGAGGCTGAGGGCTGAAGTGGCCTTTTGAACTCAAGGAAAGAACCGGAGGGTTGGGGGGGTGGTTGGATATAGGTGTGGGCCTCAGTTTCCCCAACTGCACTATGGATGGTGATGACTCCAAGTTACCGAAGGTGTTTCCTGGCCCTGAAGCCCAAGGTTTAACCCTCCATCAACAGTGCAGGCCATCTGGGGATGAGCAGTGAAGACAGCAGGCTGGACAAGGGAGAGACTACAGAAGGGACTTTCCCCAGGAGAGAGTGAGCAGGGAGGAGTCAGAACGCCTCCACAGATGCCCTGTGGGTAGAGGTGGGGGCTAGATGGAAGGGCTCTTAGGGGATCTGCGTCCCTGGTCCCACTCCCTGGCGGGGCAGGAAGCAGAGCTTGAACTCAGGGGGCATTTTCAGCAGCCCGTTCCTCTGGGACGTGATGTCAATGTCTTCCAGGGCCTTGGGAGATCCCAAGGTGAAGTTCTGCAGCACCGAGGTCAAGATCAGGAAGAGCTCAGAGCGGGCCAGGCTCTCACCCAGACAGAGGCGTCTTCCTGAGGACGTGAAGGGGGGGATGTGTCATTGGGGGAGCCCTCAGGAGCACTCAGTTGCCCTACTTCCATTCTCCCAGGACATTTGCATGCTTGTTTATGTAGATTTACATGTGAGGTATTTCTATTCTTGTCCTCAATACCAGCAACAACAGTGTGTGCATTCCTGTTTCTTTCTGGTCCCACCTCTCTCATCCTGTCCTATACTGTGCCCTCCTCTATCTCTCTCGACCCACAGTCCTTGCCTGTTAGGAGTTCTTTATCTTTCTCTGTGTATCTCTGGTTAAGTATATTCTCAGCTCAGCCAGTTTTTGGAGAAAATGTGCAAATAGTGGGAAAAATCTTGCTAGTGTGCCCTGGGTATGAGAAATCATGAGAGAGAGGTAAAGGGGAACTGAAGCCTCTGAGGTCCTGGGCCTGGGGCAATATGCAGTAGGCGGGTCCCAGTACTGAGCAGGCTATTAAAACATAGAACTACTTCTGAACCCTCAATGTGCAGCCGCTGCTCCAAGCTTCTGAGTGTCCCACTCTTCTGGTCACCTTGGCAGATCTACCCACCATCAGCACTTACAGCATAAGCCTCCCAGACCCAGTCCCCACACCCCAACCAATGGCAGTTCCAATTGGTTGGTGGGCCCCGTCATGCTTGATAAACATTCAGAATCGCACCCTGCCTCTTCTATCTCCCTGCAGGATGGGGTCAACCACCACAAAAGTGTCCCATCCAGATGGAGCCCTCAGTGTCGTCCTGACTTCAGCACAGGCTTGTGTCTACTGGCATCACTAAGGGTGGGCAGGAAACATGTCTCTGGGCTGGGCCACAGTGTGTCCTGAGTCCAGATGGCCCGCACCCTCAGTGGGAGAGGGTGGGGGCCCAGAAAGCTGCCTTTCACAGTGTGGTAAAGTGAATGATCGTTCACAAATCACCATGGCCCGTTTTTGGGTGCATGAAACATCTCTGCGTGTTGGGTTTGGATAGGGCTTGCTTTGTCCAGTGAAATGAGGGCTGAATTGATAGGTGTTGCTGATGTATGCACATGTCAGGATAGGCTCCAATTGCCCCCACCTCTACAGGACTGTGATGGCCTGGGGTCGGCATGTTGCCTGAGCGTGAAATTAACCTGTTGGCCTTAAGCTGGGATATTCAGGTTGTTTATCACAGCCTCACATGTCCTGCCTTGCCTCTCTCATTCCAGCTCTATGGGACCACGCGATTCAACACTAAGACATCTACTAGTTTTTAGACAGATCAAAGGAGAAAAACAACTTGACCATCATGACAGGAGCTGAAAAGATATTTAAGAATACCCAAACCAAATCCTGATTAAAATGTGTAAAAATGGGGGGCGCCTGGGTGGCTCAGTCAGTTAGGCATCCAAGCCTTGGTTTCGCTCAGGTCGTGATCTCAGGGTCCTGGGATTGAGCCTCAGTCAGGCTCTGTGCTCAGCACGGAGTCTGCTTGAGATTCTCTGTCTTCCCCTCTCTCTACCCCTCACCCTCCTCAGGCAAGCACGCACTCTCTCTCTTTTAAATAGATAAATCTTTAAAAATGAAGAATCTGATGTAAAACAGAGGAGAAAAGGGTCTTTCCTTATTTGGATTTAAAAATTGAGAAAGAGATATGATAGAAAAACCAAAAATATCTGGAAAGGGCCATAGCCAGCAATAAGCTTAATAGAAAAAAAGAAAATATTCCTTCTTAAAGTTAAGAATTAGACAAGATCGCTCACTATTGCTACTATTATTTAACATGATTCTGGAAGCATTAGCCCATGACATTAGGAAAAACAGGACAACATACGGATTTAACATAAGAGAAAATTACATCAAAATAGTGTCATGCGCAGATGCTAACACCAATTACCTGGAAAACCTAAGAGAATAAATGAAAAACTGTTCTCACTAAAAGTAATATAAGGATATTGTCCAGTTTTGACAAAAATATCCTGCCTAAAAAAACTCACTGGGTTTCTGATATACTAATTAGAACAATTTAAAATACTATGTTAAAAGAATGCTATGGGCTGAATCCCAACCCCCCCCCCATTCATATGTTGAAGCCCTACCTCCCAGTGTGATGGTATTTGGAGAAGAGGACTTCCAGAGGAATCTGTGTTTCAGTGAGGTCACAAGGACGGGGCCTGTATGATGGGATTAGTGTCCTTGAGAAAAGAGGAAGAGACACCAGAGCTCGCTCTCCTGCCGCAAGCCAAGAAGAGAGGCTTCACCAGAACCCAACCATAGTGACACCCTGATCTCAGACTTCCAGCCTCCAGAACCGTGAGAAAATACGTTAGCTGGTTAAGTCCCCCAGTCCTTGTCACTTTGTTATGGAAGCATGAGCTGAGGAAGACAAAGAGGCTCGATGAACAATAGCCACCATCTCCTCCTGTGTTTCTTAGAAATAAATTTAGCAAGAAACATGCAGAACTTAATTAAGAAAACAAAATTCCAAGATGCCACCAGGTCATACAAGAGTTGATTCAGTGGACACACTCTCTAGTTTTGTCTGGGATATCTCAAGTATCTGAAGTTTCTCAAGTTGTCAAAGCTATCCAAATTACTCTGCAAATTTAAGTTAATCCTAGTAAAATTCCAGTGGGATTTTTTGAGACCTTGAAAAAAATTTCTAAAGTATTTCCCGGAAGAAAAACAAAACATGTTACAAGAACCATGTAACTATCGGAGAAAGAAGAGTAATGGAGGGGGACTAGACCCTGTAAAATAATAGAAGTTATTATACAGGTATAATAATCCAAATAGTGTGGGATAACTAGAAAAGACCCATCAGTGAATCAGTGTGGGTATGGGTCAGTGTAAGTAAGCCAGGAATAGACCTAAGGAGATGTAAAATGTTAGCATATGATAAATTTCAAGTCAGTGACTAAAAGTTGAATTAATTGATGGGTGAATCAAGGCACTTGCATAACTATAACAGTGAGTGAATATTCCTTATATTTTTTTGTCCTAAGTGCCTCCTGGGCCTCATTCTAGTCTGAGGCTTGGATTTTAACAACTGGCTAAAAAGAAATAAAGCAATTCCCTTTCCTCTTTTCCCTTCCCTATTGTTCTCTTTTTTCTTCTTCCCTTCCCTTTATCTACCTACCTATTATCTATCTATCTACCCATCATCTACCTTTGTGTGTGTATATATTTAACAAAAAATTTGGAAGGACATCCTCTGTGATATTAACATTTCCGGGTTTTGGAGCTCTTCTCTACTTGCTAGATGGGATGCTTCCCAAGTCATGAATCAGTTAATAACACCTATTAGACTTTTTTTTTCTAAACCAGTCTGATTTTGGTAGTGAATTACAGGTGATTTTCACTTTCAATTTTATTGTTTCCTTGCTTGTATAAAAATTAGAAATAAACAATAAAGTTCTTTTTATTTTGAAAGAAAAGCTCAAATGCCTTTCTCAATTCTAGGCACACAGCAGATGCTCAATGATGGATCATTCGTTTGTCTGTTCTTTGTGTGAGAATGTGAGGGCATGTGTGTCTTTGTTTCTCCCTTCAGCTCCATCATTGACTTAGTCTCTCTGTTCCCCATTATACCCCCTCCTTTTCCTTCTCCCCGCACCATCTTTGTCTCTGTAGATTTCTTGCTTTTCCCTTCCTTCAGAATCCTCATCTTTTCAAAAATCTTCACACAGTGTTTGGGGTTGGACAAAGGGAGAAAGTCACACAAAGGGGAGGTGGTGAGCGGGAGCTCTCAAAAGGTGAGGAAGGACCCAGCTTACCTAGGGAGAATGGGATAAAGGCTCCCTGCGTCCTGAAGTTGCCCTCTGCATCCAGGAAGTGGCCAGGGTGGAAGGCTTCTGGCTTCTCAAAGTGGCATGGGTCATGGAGGACAGAGCTCAAGATGGGATACACAGTAGTGTCCTACGAGAGTGTCAAAGCCAAGAGTACCCAAATGGGCATGAACAAGGAGTGGCTGAATCAGCTAGGGTACATCCACAATTGATTAATAATCACCATCATCCATTGTACGGGTCTACATTTGATGGTTGATATTTTGAATAATTTTGTCCCATTTGGTTACTAGTTGTGTCTCAAGCCTTCCAGGTATCCCCACCAACTACCCCGTCCCCTCTTCCCCAAGACCCATAATCCATCAACTAAAAGTTTCACGTTTGGCTCAGCAGAAGCCTTCAAGGATCCAACTCAAAAACAAGAGCGGGGATCTACCGGCATACTTCAGACATGTTGCACGTGTGCTCCCAGCCTACTGCATTAAAGTGGGTGGTGCAATAAAGTGGATCAAATGAATTTTTTGATTTACCAGTGCATATAGAAGTTATGTTTATACTATGCTATGGGCTATCAGGTATGCAATAGCATTATATCTGAAAAAAAGTTTAACAATTAAAATTAATTAATTTCAAAATACTTTATTGCTAAAAAAAAATGTTAACCATCATTTGGGCTTTCAGCAAGTCATAATCTTGCTGACGAAGGGTCTTGCCCAATGTTGATGGCTGCTTACCGATCAGGGGGGTGGTTGCTGATGTTTGGAGTGACTGTGGTAATTTCTTCCTCCTTTCTTCCCTCCCTTCCTCCCTCCCTCCCTCTTTTCCTTCCTTCCTTCCTTCCTTCCTTCCTTCCTTCCTTCCTTCCTCCCTCTTTCTTTCTTTCTTTCTTTCTTTCTTTCTTTCTTTCTTCTTTCTTTCCTTCTTCTTCTTTTTTTTTAATTAAAATAAGCTGTATGCCCAGCATGGGGCTTGAACTCATGACCCTGAAATCAAGAGTCGCAGGCTCTACTGACTAAGCCACCTGGGTGCCCCTCGTTGTGGCAATTTCTTAAAATAAGACAACAATGAAGTTTGCCTCATTGATTGACTCTTCCTTTCACAAACAATTTCTCTGTAGCATGTGATGCTGTTGGATAGCGTTTTACCCACAGTAGAACCTCTTTCAAAATTGGAATCAGTCCTCTCAAACCCTGCCACTGCTTTATCATATAAGCACAGAGTATAAGAATATGTGATATTCTAAATCCTTTGCTGTCATTTCAACAATCTTAACATGTTCATCAAGAGTGGATTTCATCTCAGAAAGCCACGGATCATAGATCACGATAACAAATACATTAATAATGAAAGAGTTTGAAATATTTCAAAAATTACTAAAATATGACACAGAGACATGAGGTGAGCAAATGCTGGTGGAAAAATGACACCGAGACTTGCTCGATGCAGAGTTGCCACAACTCTCAATCTGTAAAAACGCAATATCTGCAAATTGCAATAAAGCAACATACAATAAAACGAGGTGTGCCTGTATTCTCACGGGTTAGTGCCCATTAGGTGATTAGATATTGTGAATATTACCCCCAGGTATACCTATGCTTGGGAACATGTGCAACCACGGAAAAAGTGAGTTAGGACTATAGGTATTGACAGCATACTATTGTTATAGCATGAAAAGAAAGACACACACACACAAACACACAATAAAAGATAAGTAGCACATTGCAATGATATGCACTTGAAGACAGGAGGGGAAGGAGACCGGCACGCTGGACACACAGGTTTCAAGGTGATAGGTAAAATATGAACCAGATCGGGGCACCTGGGTGGCACAGTTAACCATCTGACTCTTGGTTTCACCTCAGGTCGTGATCTCAGGGCCGTGAAATGGAGCCCCACATCAGGCTCTGCACTCAGCCCAGAGTCTGCTTAAGACTCTCTCTCCCTCTCCCTCTGCTCTTCCCCCCATGTGTGCTCTCCTTCTCTCAAACAAATAAATAAACCCTTAAAAAATATAAGCTCATCTGTGTGTGTATATATATGGAGTACATGTCCATATAAACTTAAAGAAATTATGGAAAGAGAAACACCAAACTTTGAATGTCTTCTCATGAAGGAGGAAGGTAGAGGAGATGACAAAATAGTTTTTTGTTTTTAAAAGACAGCTCTATTGTAATACATATTTCAATAGTATATAGTTTTTTTCCCAGTGTATCCAACATCTAATAAAGGTTAAAAAAAATAACAGAAGGGAGAGGACTTTTCTACATTTCTAAATTCTCTCTCCCTCCCATAGAAATCTGGAAAAAATTCTCATTGTGATCCATCAACCAGAGACATGAACCATAAGACTAGACCAAGATCCTGTGGCCTCACCTTAGGGAGATGATATCCCCGGAAGTGAGTGTCCTTGATGACAGAGCGGGGAATACCAAGGGGGATGACATCACCCAATCTCTGAATTTCGTGGATGACGGCATCTGTATAAGGCATTTTTGCCCGATCTTCAAGGGCTGGGAGGTGGTGTGAGCCAATCACTCTGTCAATCTCCATCTGGACTTTCTCTAAAAATGATAAGGATGGAAGGAGGGAGTAACACCAGTGAATGCCAATAATAGTGGGCTCAACAAAGTCACACAAAAGATGACCTGCAGACTGGGTGGGGAGGCGTCTTGTGAACTCTTTCCTAAGATGTTGGGTTATCGTTCCTTCTCAATGAGAGGATAGTGAAAGAAAGTCAATGGCTTCCTTGCAGGTAAGTCTTGTCTGATGTTTCCACTCTAGGTACGAGTGGGGATCACTTGGGTAATGATGGGTGGTTGGAAATTCATTCAACACTTAAGGCTACCTTTTTCTTTTTTTTTTTTCTTTTTTTTTTAACTAAAAATGGGTGTGGCTGGGACTGGTGTCATATCCTTTTGTCCCAGTGACTTGTTATGTGATCTTGAATAAGCCACTTCCCCACTCTGGCCCTCAAATTGATTACCTGTAAAATAGGGGCATTTGATTAGATAAGAGTTTCTCCAATCTGATCTGCAGACTGTCTGCCTGAGAACCAATGCAGGGGCTTTTTAATTAGTTGTAAATCAGCAATATATACTCCAAAGAGTCAAGTTCTTTGTTAACCTCAAAGTGTTCTGTCAAGAGCCATGTGCTTTTGTAGACTGCAAAATGCTTTGTGAGTGGTACTCCTTGTGACTGGAGCATGCTTCCTAAACCATAAGGCATTTTACAACTCACCTTATATACTTTATAAGAATGAAAGCACCTTTCAAACCATAGGGGCTTCACTGAATGAAAAACAGTTTGTAAACTGTAAATTACCCTGTCGACTTCAAAGTGTTTTGTTAGCAGCAAAGCTTTATAATAAGCTACCAGTCTCTACAGGGGTGGATCTTTGACGACAGTCGTCTGTCTGCACCTATCCCACGACCAGCCCCCAGCATGGCTGCAAGACCCTCAACTCTTTCTGCCCACCCCCCAAACCCTCTACCCCCCNTTACAACTCACCTTATATACTTTATAAGAATGAAAGCACCTTTCAAACCATAGGGGCTTCACTGAATGAAAAACAGTTTGTAAACTGTAAATTACCCTGTCGACTTCAAAGTGTTTTGTTAGCAGCAAAGCTTTATAATAAGCTACCAGTCTCTACAGGGGTGGATCTTTGACGACAGTCGTCTGTCTGCACCTATCCCACGACCAGCCCCCAGCATGGCTGCAAGACCCTCAACTCTTTCTGCCACCCCCGCCCATAAGCCCAGCTCACCTAAAACATCAGGGTTCTTAAGAAGGAGTAGTAACCCATGCAAGAGAGTGTTGCTGGAGCTCTCCGTGCCGGCGAAAAACAGCGAAAGAACCGTGTAGACAAGGTTCTTATAGTGGAACTCACTCTCAGGATCAGAGCTCTCCTGGGAATAGCCACAGACAATCCTTAACATCTCTCCTTGCGAAGATGCTCAACTTTTGGGTCTTTTCTCCCTGCCCACTTCCATCTTACTCTCAACCAGTTCTTTCTTTTTTGTTTTCTCTTTCTTCTTTCTTTCTTTCTTTCTTTCTTTCTTTCTTTCTTTCTTTCTTTCTTTTTCTTCTTTTTTTTTTTTCCCTCTTGGTATTTCCTTTTTTCTCTATTCAAGGCCAACAATGTGGCAAGAGGCTGGGCTCTGGAGTTTAACCTCTCTATGCCTTAGTCATCATCTGGGGTTGTTTTGATATTATGTTTGTAAATACTCAGTAAATGTTAGGGATTAATATTTTTTGGTTGTTGTTATCCTGTCTTCGAGTGTCTTGCTTTCCTTGCAGTTGTCCACCCAGGGGTGATACTGAATATATTTAACGACCAGCAGGGCGCTTACCAGACCAATCAGAACGGACACAAGCCTCTGACCAATCAGAACAGACACAAGCCTCTGGCCAATCAGAACAGACACAAGCCTCTGGCCAATCAGAACAGACACAAGCCTCTGGCCACAGAACAGACACAAGCCTCTGGCCAATCAGAACAGACACAAGCCTCTGGCCAATCAGAACAGACACAAGCCTCTGACCAATCAGAACAGACACGGGCCTTTGACTAATTAGAATGGGAGGAGGTGGAGAAGGGTCTCGAAGACCCCCTGTGGGGGGCAGGTGGTAGCGAGGGCTTTTAGCTGCTACTTCATAACATGCGTTCCAGGAGAGCCTGGGGAAGCTGAGGAAGGTCTGAGAGGTGGGAAGGGAGGGTGGACTAGTGGCTTTCTTACCAATCTGTACGGAAGTATTTCAACGTTTAAAAGTCACACACATCATACCCAAATATATTAGTTCAGTGTCAGTGGTGTGCCCATCACTCTGTTTCCCATCCACTTCCCCCATCCAGCTCGGCCCTTGCCTTGTCCATGCGGACCAGGAAGGAATCAATGAAGTCCTTCGGGGTGCTGGGGTCCAACATTTCCCGGTGCCTCTCGATGCTCTCAACGACAAAATCTTCCATTTCTTGAATTTTGCTGTACAAGCGAGTGTGGATGCCAGGAAAGTGTTTCAGGATGCCGGAGAGGAGTTCAAACATCTACAGGGAAGCGAGGAGGTCCCAGAGTCTGTTCTCTCTGGGCTGATGCTGCAGGGTTGAATTTGTACCCTGCATAGCACAGCAATATCTGAAGGGCTTAATTCACCCCCTGGTCTTGGGGAATGTGCCTCCCAGTTGAGCAAACATGCACACAGATACACACGCTCAGTGGTGCGTGAAGAGATGCCCTCTCCCCCCATCATACTTTCCTCTACTGGGATTTCTTCTCTCATAGGCCTCCCTTTCCTGAGGCCTATTTCCTCCCTCCAGTCTGACTTCTTACCTTTTGATGCCTTCTTGCACCAGTGTTAGGACAAAAAGCATCTGATTTTTGCCCAGGGTCCACCCACCGCAATTCCTGGCCCACCATGGAAACTTTGGCTTCACCTGGCCGTAGAAAGAGCTGCTAATATCGGAGAGATCATTCATTAAATGTAGCAAGTGTAGGAATCTGGGGTCCTGGTAATTAAAGCGCTGGCCAAGGATGATAGTACAGATGATGTTAGCCATGGCGGAGTGAAAGAAGAAGGTGGGATCCAGATAGGCCCCTGTGAATAGGAGTTCTGTCACAGTGGGGCCCTACATGGTCCTTCTGGGAGGCTCTGACCTGACTGATGCCATCTCAGCTTGGTTGGTTGGTTTCTTTCTCTTTCCCTTGGCCAGCCTGACTTTCGCTGGGTCTCTTATCACGCCTTTTTCTGGACATCTCGGGCTCTGCGTCCCGTGGTTTTCTTGGGCTCTGTCTGGATCTGACTTCCTTGGTGCACCTGTGTCTTTCTCTGGTCTTGTCTCTGACTCTTTGTTTGAGAGTCAGCCCCTTCTCTGTCTTCTCTCTTTCCGTGTCCCTGTCTTCATGGCCCTCTCCTTGGCCTTGCTGTCACTTTGTGTCTCCCCTGACTCTATGCCTCTCTTTACCCTTTTCTTTCTAAGTCCTTTCCTTATAGTTTCTTCTTCTGGATCAATCTTTGTCAGTGTCCTGGGTTTTCCCTCTGACTTGCTTTCTCTGTCCGTCTGCTCTCTCTGCCTTTTCCTCTCTCCATCCCTGTTTTCTTCATCCTCTTTCTCTTTTTCTGTCTCTGTCTCCTTCTCCCTTTCCCTGAACTTGTCTCTGCATCTCTCTGTCTCTGTCTCTGGGTCCTTCTGTCCCCATCTCACCCACTCCCTGCCTGCCCGTCCACCCCCTGCCCTGGCCCCTGGGCTCACCCCGGGATTTCCGCAGCTCCTCCACCAGACACTGAGCCTCCTCCTGGATTCGCTTCTCAATGCTCTGCCTCCCCATCCCGAAGTCCCTCATGGTGAGCTGAGAGAATTGCCGAAGGGCCTTCCAAGACTTTCCATTGGCGAAGACCACACCTGATTGGTGGGGCATGGAGGGAAAGGTTGGAAGGACACCTGAGGGGTCCCCTCATCTTTTCCCCACTCCCCACCCCCATGCCCCATGCACCTTTTCCCCTGAGGATGGGATCAATGATGGCGATGTGCCCGCGGCCGGAGAAAGCCTCAGCCTGACCCACCAGAGCCTCTTTCACTGCCTTGTACCCGCACAGGATGACAACAGGCCGGGGTCCCAGGTAGACTGTGAAGACGTCCCCGTATTTCTTCCGCAGCTGTGGAGGCAGGGTCCAGCTCTCAGTCTCTCACTCAAGAGAAGAGTCTCCCCTCTTGGCCCTGGCTCACACCCTCAGCCTAGCCTAACCGCCACCACCCGTCCCCACTGAATCCTTATCAAGGAAGAAGGGAGACCCGAACTCTGTGGCCTCATCCAAGCCTCTCTCATACGCCCTTGCCTCAAATGTTCTCCTCTCTCAGCTTTTCCAAGACTCTCCCAGCTTGGAATTTTAAAAATGACAGATTTGGGGCACCTGGGTGGCTCAATCGGTTAAGCATCTGCCTTCAGCTCAGGTCATGATCCGGGGTCCTGGGATCGAGCCCCACATCGGGCTCCTTGCTCAGCAGGTGGTCTGCTTCTCCCTCTCTCTCTGCCCCTCCCCTGGCTCCTGCTCGCTTTCTCTCTCTCAAATAAATAAATAAAATCTTTAAAAAAAATAATGGAGACTCCTCACACGTGACCTCTAGTACTCTCCCTCCCAACTGCTGCTGGACACAGCTCAAAGCCTCACATCTATCATCATAATTTCTCCCTCCAGTCTACCTTCCTTGCATTCCTTCTTATAGGAATTCCAGAAGCTTCTCTCATGCACATATTGGGCCAGATGGCAGATGGAGGCTGGAAGAAGACAATGCCCAAGCTGGCCTGCAAAGTCCCAACCACAGTTTGAACCCCAACAGCCTTACTGCCTGTGAGCTCTTACCTGTCCACTCACCTCCTGCTTTCCACCCCCTTTCCCCTCCCCATCTCACCATCTGGAAGGTCTTGAGAAAGCCCTGGTTGTCTATTTGCAAAATGTTCCCCAGGAAGGGCAGGGGCCAAGGTCCTGGAGGGAGGCGGCCCCGGGAGGCTGGGTAACCCCAGAGAAGCAAGAGGCCAACGAGGACAGTGAGAAGCAGGAGGGCTGACAGTGCCATGGTCCTGGCTGTGTCTGCCTTCCATCCTGCTGTCCCTCTTTAAAGGGAGGCTGCTCTGTTTCTTGTCACTTTTTCCCGTGTGGTTGGTGGGGGCGGGTGTGTCATAAATCTGCCTTGAGACAGCTCTTGGCAACTCTCCCATGGCAACAGGGAGCCCAAAGGTGACAGGGGCTACAGAAGCCAGGATGTTTAACATCTCACATGGTCCCAGAGCCAGCTTTCTATTGGCCTCTGGCTGGCTGGAGGTATCTTAGCAGGCAATGCCCTTGAACCTGGAATACCTTCCTGAAGGAAGGGTAGTGGTGCCAGGTGGTGGAACATGTAGGGGCTGGTGAGGGATCATTGCACCGCAAGGATGGCTCTTGGCCAATTTTCTCAGAGGGTGCCATTGCATCATGAGGGACTGAGAATATCTGGAAGGCAGAATTGGTGCATCTTGTTCTTGGGAACAGGGATTTGTTCTGGGCATCAGAAGAAAGTGAGGTATAAAGAAAAAGGTAAAGTCTGATGGGGGAAGGCTAGCTCCTTGTTGGGTGCATTTGGGATTGCCTGATTCAACCATCCATCCATCCATCCATCCATCCATTCATTCTTCAGCAACCATTCTGCATTCTTGGAGCTGACATGGCAGCGAAGAAGTTCTCACTTTCCAGAAAGATCCCTAGTGACCTGACAATAAAAATGGCATGGATCACCATCTGACCAGGGGATGTCAGGCTTTGGATGTTTATTTGAGTGTCAGGGGGATTGAAGGGCACTATCAGGGAATCCAAGGCACCAGTTCAGAATCATGCAGCTCAGGTGGCCATGGGCCAGGGAGGCCCTTACCCAGAGGGAAGCAGTAGGGAGAGTCAGTGGGAATGAGGACAGCACGACAGTGCACAGCAATGGTCTACAATGTGGATGAGCCTCAAAGATGTGCTGCGGGAAAGAAGCCAGACACTACAGAGTGCATAGCGTATGATTCCATTTACATGAAATACACAGAACAGGCAAAGCCATAAAGACCGAAAGCAGATTGGTGGTTGCCAGGGGCTGAGGGGAAGGAGGAATGGAGAGTGACTGCGAACAGGTACAGGGTTTTCTTCTTGGTGTTGAGAATGCGTGGCGCTAAAGAGTGGTGGTGGTTGTACAACACGGTGAATGAACTCAGTGCCGTTAAATTATACACTTTAAAATGCTTAGTTTTATGTTATGTGAATTTCACTGTAATTTTCAAATATATTGGGGAGGGTGAGCAGGGCCGGGTGAAGATTTGAGTTTGCGAGCCAGGGAGAGAGAGCGTGAATCTTGTTCCTCCACTCCCAGCCACGTGACCTGAGACAATTGCTGCCAGTGCTTGGCCTTTGTTTACTCATCTGTAAAATGGGCACGATCATCGTCCCCCCCACCCCATGGAACTGCTGGAAGGAGGATTCAAGTGAGATCGCGTATGCACAGCTCACGGAGCACAAACAGTTGCTACACTAAGCAGGTGGTAGTTCTGAGGAAGGGAGGTGTCACTGGGGGAGGCTGTAGCCTGGGAGGCAGACCTGAGCCAAGTCCCCATCTCTTAGCCCCCAGCTTTTCTATATACACCACATCCAGAGCTCTGTTAACAGAGGAAAGGAGACACTTGCATGAGTCTTTACAAGAGCTGCAGAATGATGGGCTGAGATGAGGTGGCAGAGAGGACTTTCCCAGGGACGTGGCACCAAGGAGGGGAAGGACACCAGCTGGCTGTGGGTCTCCCAATGGCAGGAAGATGCAGAGAGAGGCAAGGAGCTGTTCTCTGCAGAGGTGGGGGTACTTCATGATCCTGGAATCCTTTGAGCCCCTTCCCTCAGCAGCCTCCACGAGCCAGAAATCTGATCTGGTACACTGGGGGCACTTTGCCCACACCACTCTCCCGGGGGGTGAGGTCAATGTCCTCAGGGGCAACGGGGCTGGCCACAGAGAAGTTCTGGAGTATGGTAGTGAAGAAGAGAAATAACTCCATGCGGGCGATGCCTTCCCCGAGACAAATGCGCTTCCCTGTGGGCACAGAAGATCACCAGTGTGGGCAAGGAGCCAATGCACAGCCTTTGCCCTTTCACGTCCCAAACCCAGACGTCTGTGTCCATTGCAACAGATTTGTATGGGATTGACCTTGAACCTGCAATTCAGGGTTGACTTTTAGGGCGTTCCTGGGCCCTCTAAACCAGGTGCAAACATTTGGGTGGATGGGCCTTGCACATTTTTTTTTAGGAGAGAGTCTGTAGCTACTGTTAAGATTTCCAGAGGGTTCAGTGGCCCCCAGAAAAAAAAGACACATGTCTCATTGGGTGTGTGTGTGTGTGTGTGTGTGTCCGTCTGTCTGCCTCCACTATGTAAGTGTGTGCACATTTCTGAAAACATTTTTAATGTCTTTCATTTCTAATATGGGGAGAATAGTACCCATCAAATAGGGCTCTTGTGAGGCTAAAGAAATTAATATTTGTAAAAATTCTTAGACTAGCACCTGGCTTGCACTACGGATACTATAGGTGGTTATTGCTTTGTGTTTCTTTCTGGGTGTGTGTGGTGGGGAGTGTGTGTGTGTGTGTGTGTGTGTGTGTGTCAGGGAGCATGTGTGTCTGGGAAGAGTGCATGTGAGGTAGGGAATGCATGTGTGTGGTGGGGAGTGTGGGGGGAGTGTAGGGAGGAGTATAGGGGGGAGTGTGCATGGTGGGGAGCGTGTGTGGGAGGGGTGTGGGGGTGTATCTGGCACTGTGTGTTTGTCTATCTCTGGGCTGTCATCTTATCTCAGTCGGAGAGCCATGGCTTCAAGAGTTTTGGGAAAAAACTAAACTGCCCATAAAATTGTGAATGAGCCTGGCGCAAGTGAGAGGGGAGTCTGTGGCTTCCAGCAGACTCTCAGAGGTGTGAGAGCCCCCCAGTAAGTTATAGAGCACAGGCTGGTTGAGAAAGGAGGACACAGAGAGTGGAAACTTCAGGCAGACACGCCGAAAGCCTCCTCCTTTACTTCAGGGGCTCTTATTCTGCAAGCTGACCACCTTGGAAAGTCCGTTCCAGACCATTCCTAGACTTTTCATTGGGCCTCTGTGAAGATTTCTGGGAGGAAGTGTCCACATCTTTCTGGCACACCAGAAGTTAGGAAATATGAACTTAGGAATACTTACAGCAGGGCTCGGAGCTGTAGTTCTCCTGCAACTGGTTCTGCAACCCAGTTCTTTCCAGAACATTCTGACCCTATTCTCTCCCTCTCACCCCATCTTCTTCATCCCTGGGGCTCTCCATTGCGACACCTTTGCTATCCTTTTGGCTCTAACATCTTTTTGCTTTGGTTCATCTTTCTTTCTTCCCCCATGGCGATCTTGCCTCAGTCTTTTCCTCTGTCTGTACCTTATCTCCCTCCTCTTTTGCCCACTTTCTTCAATTTTAAACTCCCTGTCTCTGTCCAACTGCATCTGATTCCATCTGAAACTCTCTCTCCCCTTTTCTGTCTCCCTCTCCTCTTCCTCACTCTATTGTCTCATGCTCACTCTGTCTCTTTCTGTCCCTGTGTCCCCTGTCACTGTCTCCCTCTGCGTCTCTCTTTGTCCCTCTCTCTGTTTCTCACTCACTCCTTCTTTGTCTGTCTCTGTCCTTCTATCTCTACATCTCTGCCTTGGTTCTGTGGTCCTCTTTTCTCCCAAAGGATGAGGGCCCAGGGCATTGGGGTTTTCTCTGGATAGGGCCAAAGGCAGAGAATGGGGATAGAGACAAGCCAGAGCATGTCAAGACCCTTCCCTCTTCCCCAGTGCCAGCAGGATAAATCCAAACACTCTCCAGCTTTCATGGCCCTCCAGCCGAGCTCTTCGCCCTTGTCCCCTTCTGTAATCTACACTCCAGGCTCCCAGGGTTCATCTCGCTTCTCAGATACACCATGCTGTCTTCACCTTCAGGCTTTGACCTTGCTGTTTCTTCTGCCTGGACCACTCTCTCTAGTGGCCAATTGATATCCATCCTTGTCTTAGCTTAGAAGCCAGTTCTTCAGGGAAACTTATCCTCACTGAATCACCAGTAGTCGTCGGTCCTTCCTATTTTGTGTTCCCAAAGCCCCTTTTAGAACATTTACCACAATTATGACTCACTGTAGTCACAGTCATCACTTCTGCGAGCACTTACTTTGTGGCAAGCAGTTCTAAGCACATGGAAGCATTGATTAATTTAATTAGGTACTGTTTTGTGGCCAAATGATAAGTGCCCACCTTCCCTGCCGGACTGTAAATTTCCCGGGGCAAGAACCATGTCTCCACGTGATTTGTCCAGGGCAGGGCTTTGTTTTCAGCCCCCAGCAGAGCACTGAGCTCAAGAGTAGTGCTCAACAGATAGTTTATCTCTTGCTATAGAGATATAATCTCTCTAAATACTTTCCCACGGTCCAGTTCACCAAGATGTGTCTTTGGGACATGATCTTACTTCGTAAGCCCTCTCTAGGGTTACAATGAAGATGAAGCCGATTAAAGCAGGGAAAGTGACTGGCATATTCTAACTGCTCGATAAGCAAAGATCTCTCCTTGATTATCTCAAGGAGGGGGTGGCACCTGCTCTCTGGTGTCTGGGAAAGGGAGTGCAGGCCTGGCTTACCTATGGAGAAGGGGATAAAAGCTTCATTCTTCTTCAGGGCCCCATTGGCATCCAGAAAGTGGTCAGGGTTGAAGGCATATGGTTTTTCAAAGTAATGTGGGTCATAAAGAGCAGAGTGCAGGATGGGAAATACTTCAGTGCCCTGAGGGAGGGTGATAAGGTCAAAAGACATTGCCATGCCCTTCCTCAGCCCACCCCTTAAAAAACAGAAGTAAAAACAAAAGGGACCTAGTGACAAAACCAAAACAAACAAACAAACAAGCAGACAAAAAAACAGGTCAAGTGCAGAGACTAAGAGAACCCAGACTGGCCACACAGGAGAGATGTGGGAGCCCAGCTGACCTCACCTTGGGAATGATGTACCCTCTGAAGCAAGTGTCTTTGGTGACCATATGGGGCACGCCAATCGGGAGGAGGTCCCCGAATCTCTGCATCTCATGGATGACTGCATCCGTGTATGGCATTTTGGCTCGGTCATCAAGGGATGGAAAGCGGTGTGGGCCAATCACCTGGTCAATCTCCTTGTGGATTCTCTCTGCACAGAAGAGTGGGGCCAGGGAACCTCACTTTAAAAAGACATTTCAGCAGGGACATTGCTTTCTATGGGCCAGTGAGCCAGGGAAAACATATAATAAATGGTTAGGTCATTGACACCCCTCAGGGCAACCAGCCTGGGGAACTGGTGGAGGGGGAAGCAAGAATTCTCACCCTTTGAAATCTAATAAATGTTATGAATTCTCCCCCACAGGGCACAGGTAAACACACACACACACCACAATTTTGCATAGAATTTCAGATTAAGAACTCAAGGCTATAAGCCTGTCAAAATTCTCCCTGTAAAAAGAGTCAAAAATGAACTAATAATTATTGTGTGTGTATTATAGATGGCACACTGAGCTAGGTCCTTGGGAATATAACAATGAAATAGATCAATAGATTAACCCAGGAGCAACTGGATAAATTAATGAATACATAAATTAATCAACTTATGAATGGAAAGAGTGATGAATGGAAGAACATTACTGAATGCCTGTATGTATTTGCTTATTATTCAATAAGTGAATTAATGAATCGTTAAACATTAATAAATGCCCCATAGGCAAATAAACTATCCTGATTAACCAATAAATCATATAAATGTCTGGCTGGCTAGATCTATAGAGGAATAAGTAAATAAATTAATGAAGGAATAGGTAAATAAAGGAATGGATGGATGGATTGAATGATAAATCAATAAATCAGTGATGAATAACTGAGTGAATTAATAAAAGAATAATAGATGGATGAAGGATGGGTTGAAGGAATGATGGAAGGGGCACATGGGTGGCTCAGTTGGTTAAGCATCTGCCTTTGGCTCTGGTCATGATCCCGGCATCCGGGGATCAAGCCCCACATCAGGCTCTCTGCTCAGCAGGGAGTTTGCTTCTCCCTCTGCCCCTCCCCCTGCTCTGATGTGCTCTCTCTCAAATAAAATCTTTTTTTAAAAAAAGAAGAAAAGAAAGAATGATGGAAGAATTCGGGAATGAAATCTAGTTCATAGGACAGATGGATGCGTGCATGAACGAATGAGCCAATGAATCAATGACAAATAGTTCATTCGATTAATCACTGTTTCCAAAGACCAACAGATGAATCAATTAATCCAAATAAAGAATGGAAGTCTCCGTCCTTGGATTAATCATTAATAAGTAAAAGGACAGATGGGTGGGGGAATAGATGGCAAGAGCCGTAGGGGAACACACTGACACATTGCTTATCCATCCACCCACAGGACTGGCTTAGTAAGGGGCGCATTCAGTACCTGCAGGGCTCCTGGTAGAAGATATAAACACCACCTCTCTCGTGCAGGAAGGACGCCAGCCCCACCTCCCGCAGCCCCCAAAGCGGTCAGAAGATCCCCCTCCGTGGGCTGTCCCCGCCCACTCACCTGCGACGTGGGGGTATTTGAGCAGGAGGAGGAATCCGTAGCGGAGCGTGGTGCTGGTGGTCTCCGTGCCAGCGAAGAAGAGCGACAGCGTCGTGTAGATGAGGTTCCGCTGGTGGAACTCGCTGCTGGGGTCGGCCTTCTCCTGAAGCCAAGGGGAAGGCGGAGGGCTTTGCTGCACGCTCATCCCTCCCTCGGCGCCCCCCCCCTTCCCCCCGCTTCTAGGATTCCTCTCCGTCTCTCTGTGCTCTGTCTCGGCTCCAATGCATTTCCCATCTCTCTGCGGTGTTTGTCTCCCCCCCCCACCCCCCCCCCCCAACCCCGGGCTTCCAGCCTCTTTAGGCCTCTGTGAGTCTTGTCACCTGTTGCCGTCTTTCGGTCCATGGTCCATGAGTCCTGCGTTTTCCGTTTCTCTCTCTCTCCCTCTCTCCTCCTGACTTTCTCCTTTTTCCTCTTCCCCTCATTTCCCTTCTGCATCTCCCCTCCCTTTTTCCCCCATTCTCCTTCCTTACCCTGCATCCTTCCCTCCTTCTTCCCCATTCCCTCCCCCTCACTCCTCCCTTCTTCTCATCCCCCCAGTCTTTTCCTCCCTCCCCGCCCCTCCCATTTCCCTCCCCCAAACCCCACTTTGTCCATGCGGATCAGGTAGACATCAATGAAGTCCTGGGGCGAGTTGGGGTCCAGGGTTTCACGGTGCTTCTCCACCGCGCGGGCAATGAAGGCGTTGATTTCCTGCAGGTTTTTGTAGACTTGCCTGTGTGTACCGGGAAAGTACTTCAAGAAGTTGTGAAAAAGCTCAAACACCTGCAGGAGAGAAGGGGCTGTGAGGTCATCCTGGGGCTGAGCTGTGGGTCCCAGGAAGGGGGGCCCTCCTGGGCCCTAACATCTGGGGCAGGGGAGGGGATCTCTTCTCCTTGTGTCTCTCTCTGTTTCTGTGGCCCTCTGTCTCTGTCTCTCACTCACTGATTCTAAGTCCCCTTTGATCTGTTATTCTTCCACTTCTCCTTCTGCATCTTCCTCCCTCATCCTCACGATCTGCTTGGTTGCTGCCCCACCTCTCCGTCTCTCTCCTTTGCTCCTCTCCTTACCGCTGGGTCTCTAATTATCCTGATTTTTTTTTTTAAATAAAGTAGTCACTTCACCCAACATGGGGCTCGAACTCACAACCCTGAGATCAAGAGTCCCAGGCTCCACGGACTGAGAGAGCCAGGCGCCGTCTCTGCCCTTCTCTTGTCTACCTCAGACAGTTGATCTGTTGAGCTCAGGCCTCTCTGACTCTTTCCACCTGCCACATCTCCCTTGCTGCACCCAAAACGCGATGCTTACACAAGAGGAACTTCTTGACTACTTAGGACTATATTTATTTTGAAACATATTCCTACCGTATCATCTGACGATTAACGTAATACCTAATTTGTTGCAAATAATTGACAAAGCAATGTGGGAACAGCGTACAATGTAAAATTCTTTCTTAATCCCTCCTTCTAGGCCTAACCACTGTTAACTCTGGCGAATCTCCTTCCAGAGTTTTCTCTCTCTGTGGTTTTCTATGGCAGGAGAAAAGTGAAATCACCTGTTAGGCTTCTCGAAAATACTCACCCGGGGCCCCATTCCAGATTTTTGGAGGAGACTCTCCAGTAGGAGGTCATGGGAATTTGTATTTGTGACGGTCCCACACATGCATCTGACATACATTCCTGCATAGGGCTCCGAAGTTTAATTTTTTTTTTCTTAAGAGAGAGAGGGAGAGAGAAGTGGAGAAGGGGCAGAAGGAGAGGGAGAAAGAGAACCTTAAGTAGGCTCCATGCTCTGAGTTGAGCCTGATGTGGGGCTCGATCTCACAACCCTGAGATCGGGACCAGAGCCGAAATCAAGAGTTGGAGACGTAACCAACTGAGCCGCCCAGGTGCCCCTGCAGTTTAATTTTTTTAACTTAATATACAATTGAGGGTATTTCCAGGTTCTGTGAGAAAGAGAAACTATATACTATTTTGTTTTAAAAGTGGAACGTATTACTTTATAATCTGGGAGACATTTTTAAAGAAAAACGAAAGAGGAAGGAGAAATGGCAAAAACAAAGAAATGTCATTCCTTATTTTCATGTGTCTTTTGAATTGCTTCAAGCAAGGGACTTTGCCAAAGGCAGAGGTGAAGATTTGGAGAAATCAGGGACAGAAGAGGAGAGAGCCTGACAGTCCGCCTCATATTCTGAACCCTGCCTCTTCATCTCTGCCTCATCATACTAGGCTCTCCAGTCCCTGTCTCCCGTCCCCTCCCAGTTGTCTCGGACCCCTTTCTAGCCGGAAGCTGCATTGTTGGGCCCCCAAAGCAGATTGTCCCTCTCCCCTGCCCTAGATGGCCACCGCATGCCCATCCTCCCGCACCCTCTCCCTAACCTGGCTGGAGAAGGAGCTGATGAGAGCGAAGGACTGGTAGAACAGGTCCAGCAGCCGCAGGAACTCAGGGTCTCTGTAGCCAAAGCGTTTTCCAAAGACAATAGAACAGATGATGTTGGCAGTCATGGAGTGGAAGAAGAAGGTGGGGTCCTGGAAGGCTCCTAGGAGGAGGAGGCACGGGTCATGGGACACAGACTCAAACAGAGGCCTTGGGAGCATTTGGCTACTGCCCCCTCTCTGCGTGTTTGCCCTACCTCGCCCAGTGATGGGAAAGAAAGGGAGACAGGAACAGCTAACAGGCACCAGCCCAGAGATGTGCCAGGCCCTATTCTAAGCCCTTCATGTATTATTTTATGTATTATTTTATTAAATTCCCACCACAACCCTGCGAGGAAAGTGCCGTTCTGTTATTATTTCCATCTCACAGACGGGCAGCATTGCCCAGCTCCTCATCCCTGGGGTTGGGATTCAGACCCAGGAAGCCCAGCTTCAGAAGCTGTGCCATTAGTCCCTCTCTGGTCTCAGCTCTGACCCTGGGGGTGGGGAGTTCCGTCCCAGGGGCAGGTGTTCAGCCAATCACAGGCGCAAATGAAAAAGCTATGCTCTCCCTTCCCCTTGTCTGTCACTCCCCCTTCACCTCTTCTCTCCACCTCTAGGGCTCTCTGGCGTCCAGGGAATTGTCCTGTACTTGCTAGTTGATGTCTGTGAACATCCTGGCCTCCCTGACCGTGTGCCCAGGAGCAAAATGTCATCAGCCTCTCTCTGCAGGCCTCACCTGTCCATCTTTTGTTCCCTAGCAGACCCTTCCCTGAGCCTGTCTGTCTAATTTTCTCTGCCTTGGTTTCTTTCTGCCTCTCCCAGGCTCTTCCGGTCTCTCTCTGTCTTGGTCCCTCCACCTCTGCCTCTTTCTCCTTCCCTGTCCCTCCATCTGGGTCACTCTGTTTCTTCCGGTCTGTCTTCTGAGTCCTCTGTCCCTATTCTTCTATAGCTCCCTATGCCTCTGCCTCTTCCAGCCTCTACATTTACGTCTCAAAATCTCTCTTATGGAAGGACCCTGTCATCTTTATGTCCCCTTTCGCTCTTTGCGTTCTTTTTATAAGTCCTGTTTTCGTCCTTGATAAATACAATTAATCCATGAGTTGGTTTCCCTGAATCCAAGTAAATGGCGTGTAAATATCTAAGCTTATGCCTTTGAGTTATTCTCGACACTGTACGCCCCACAACTCTCCCGGCTCCCTGTGTTCCCCTCCTACTCATCTCTGTCTGTCCCTCTGTCTGATGATCTCTCAGGAGCATTCTCGATCTCTACCTCTCTTCCTCTGCCCACGGATACCCCTTCTGTCTTTCTGCTGCCATGCGCTCCACATTCCCGGGGACTCACCCTGCGTTTTCCGCAGCTCCTCCACCAGACACTGAGCCTCCTCCTGGATCCGCTCCTCCACGCTCCGCCTCCCCATCCCGAAGTCCCTCATGGTGGCCAGAGAGAATCGGCGAAGGGCCTTCCAGCGCTCCCCATTGGCAAAGACCACACCTGGGGGTGTAGGGAAGGCATGGGTTGCCGAGGAGATCGGAAGGGGACTCTGGGTCCCTTTGCACCTCCTTATCTTCCCTTCCCGGATTCACCCTCCCCAATGCCCCTCCCCCATCATTCCCCCCCAGGTGCCTCTGAGGCCCCTACCGTAGCCCTGGAAGACGGGCTCTACTATGGCGATTTTCCCACGGCCGGAGAAGGACTCAGCTTGGTCCACCAGTGCCTCCCGTATGGCCTCTATTCCACATAGCATGACCGCGGGCCTCGGCCCCAGGTACACCGTGAAGACATCCCCGTATTTCTCTCGGAGCTGCGAAGCATATCCACACTGAGGGTTGCTATTAGTTCGTATGCTCCTACGCGGTCATCCCCATAGTTAAAGGATAAAGACACTTACGGATAGACTGATCTTGCTGCCCCCAAGACCCTCACCCCAGGCAGCCTTTCCCTTTCCCAGGACGCAGCAACTAAAGGACTGACCCATGACCTGCCAGGGTCTCGTGATTGCTGCCCTAAGCAGTACAGATGGTTAAATATCTCTTCCTCCTGTCCGTACCTCTGAGTCCAGCCAGATCTCCCCAGCATTGAAACTGAAGGGCCATCAACCTGCGGTCTGCCTCCTATTTCCCCCACCCTGAACCACCCACGTGGTAGACATGAAGGGAAGACAATGGCTTCTGGGATGACCATGAAGCCTGAGGAACCTGAACATCAGTGCAGCCACTTGCGAAACAGCTCGGTGGTGTTTACACCATTACAACACTAAGCACACGCAGGCTCAGTGACTCAGAGGCTCCACTCCCTCCCAGATACACACCCGACAAAAATGGGCGTGTAGACTCACCAAAATACAAACAGGAAGATTCAGGGAAGCCCAGAAACACGGGTAGAGAATAAATACATAGTGATATCTTCATGCCATGGAATACTGCGTAGCGATTAAAAAGAAGGCGCTCCACAGCCAACGATGTGAACGAAACTCCCAGGCATAGTGTCAAGTAAAAGCAACCAGACACAAAGTGTCCATAGGTCATAATTCTATTTATTTATTTATTTACTTACTTACTTATTTACTTACTTACTCAAATAATATTTTAGAGATAGGGCAATCATGCAAGCAGGAGGGAGCGGGGGAGGAAGGGCGGGGCAGAGGGAGAGAGAGAATCTTAAACAAGTTCCATGCCCATTGTGGAGCCCCGATGTGGGGCCCTATCTTACAATCTTGAGATCACGACCCGAGCCGAAATCAAGATTCCGCTGCCTAGGGACGCCTGGGTGGCTCAGTCGGTTAAGCAGCTGCCTTCGGCTCAGGTCATGATCTCAGGGTCCTGGGATTGAGTCCCGCATCAGGCTCCTCGCTTAGCAGGGAGCATGCTTCCCCCTCTCCCTCTGTGGCTCCCCCTGCTTGTGCTCTCTCTCTCTGTCAAATAAGTAAATAAAATCTTAAAAAAAAAAAAAAAAAAGAGCCCGATGCCCAAAAGACTGAGCCACCCAGGAGCCCTGGTCATAATTCTATTTATATGAAGTCAGGATAGTGGGAGGGTGGTGACTGGAAGGGGACTGGAAGGGGGTTCCTGGGGACAGAACATGTTGTTACTTATCTGTATGTCAATTACATGAGTACGTTCCGTTGGGAAAATTCACTGAGCTGAACACTTAGGGTTTGTGCACTTTTAGGAGTGATGTTAAACCACAATTAAAGTTGACTTAAAATCATAAAAAAGTTAAGGGCTGCCTGGGTGGCTCAGTCAGAAGCATCCAACTCTTGATTTCAGCTCAGGTCATGACATCAGGGTGGTGAAATCGAACCCCAAGTCAGCTCCAGGCTGGGCATGCTGCCTACTTAAGATTCTCTCTCTCCCTCTCCCTCTGCCCCTCCCCCCCCACTCTCTCTCTTTCTCAAATGAATAAATCAATAAAATCTTTTAAAAAGTCATGAAAAGGTTAAGTTTACTGCAAAATCTCTCACACTGATCTCTGCAAAGCCTCCTTACTCATCTCCCTCCTTCCATTCCCATTCCTTTATAATTCCTTTAGGGTTAGGGTTAGGGTTAACCCACCCCACCCTACCCTGAAGTCAGAGTAATCCCATGAAAATGTAAATGAATCAACACCTCTAACCTGCTCCAAACCGTCCAGGGCCCCCACTGCACTGAGGTTAAGATCTGAGTTCTCCACCATGGCCCCATGACCCATCGGCTTGTCCTCCCCCTCACCCCTTCGCACACTCAGATCCAGCCTCCGTGCTGCCCCCCAAACATGCTGAGCTTGCTCCTGCCTCTCACTGGCGCCTTCCTCTTGCATCTTTCAGAGTCTGCTCACAAAGCGAGACTGAGCCCTGACTCCACCATTCAATCTACAGTAGCTCCACCCCTTTCCCAAACAGCACCTGCTTTCTCTTAACCATAGCTCTTGTCTACCTCATATCTCCTTATTTGCTTGTCTTGTATGCCCTGTCCAAAGTCACATCATCAACGCCTAGAATATCCCCAGGCACACAGAAGGTGTCCAGTAAATTATATTGAGTGAGTGAATAAATAAATGAGTGGATCAAAGTAGCCGCCATTTAGGGGCGCCTGGGTGGCACAGTGGTTGAGCGTCTGCCTTCGGCTTAGGGCGTGATCCCGGCGTTATGGGATCGAGCCCCACATCAGGCTCCTCCGCTCTGAGCCTGCTTCTTCCTCTCCCACTCCCCCTGCTTGTGTTCCCTCTCTTGCTGGCTGTCTCTATCTCTGTCGAATTAAAAAAAAAAAAAGTAGCCGCCATTTAATGAGCACTTACTATACCCCAGGCTTTATGGAATACGCCACCCAGTCCTCAGCAATGTTATGAAACACACGTTCTTATCACCACCTTATTTTACAGAGGAGGGAACTGAGACTCGATGAGTAAGGGTTGATCTAGAACCCAGAATCCATGTCCGTCTGACTCCAGAAAGATCTGGGAGCAGGGCCACCCTCCGCAAGCTGTCCCATCATGACACCTACTAGCCCATTCTCTCCCTCTGTATCTCCAAAGATGATATGAGAATGGAGGATCACGGACCCCTAGGGAATCCTGGAAGGTCCACAGAAGAGCTTTAGGGGGTTTGGAACTCTTGAAATTGTATGCAAAAATGTTTGTGGACGTTTGAAGGGAGGGAGCCCACAGCTTAACCAAATTCTCAAAAGGTTTTATCTTCCCCCCCATTGTTAGGCAGTTCGGCCTAGGAGGGCATTGGAGATGAAGGCACTCGATGCCAGACCCCAGTGTTCCCTCTGTGCAGTCCCAGCTGTGTGACTGCAGACAAGTGACCTCCCCAGGCTGAGCCTCACAGTCCCTAGCTGGAGGATGGGGATGGTACCTCACCTAGCCCGCAGGGCTGTGGTGAACCAGACCTAGTGAATTCCCACAGCAATGCAGATAAATTCTAGCCGCGTAATTCTGAGCCAGGAAATCGAGTCTGAGAGTTTACAGGAAAGCACCGTGCCCTTGTGATGCATCGCAGACAACGAGAACTAACTCATGTGTACTTGGGGCCTCCACGTATGTGGGAAAATTCTCTCTAGTAAAAGCAAAGGGATGGGGCCAGGCCGAGATTCAGGCGTGTGGTCACCATGGGGCAAGGGGTAGACAAAGGAGCAGGGGGCAGCTGGAAGTTACTGTCAGTCATCCTGTTCCTCTGTTGGGAAGTGGGTCCGTGGGTGCGGACAACATTATTAATAAATAAATGGATCATCAGACAAGAAATCATGCCTGGAAAGCAGTGATCCGGGGCCTGGTAAACTCCAACGTTAGCTATTATGGCTCATTCATGGTCATTATCGCTAAGCCCTCTGTGCCTGGCCTCTCGTTCTCCTCTCCCCTCCTCCTCCTGACACCGACACGGACCCGGGCCAGTCTTTGACCTCTTTTGTTGACAGAGGAGAGACCTGTTTGATTGGTGGCACAGCCCCTCTTTCTGTCTCTTCCAGTGCCAGGCAGACACCCACCAAAGAGTGGCAGAGGAATGAAACCCTACACCATGGCTCACACCCAGACAAACCCACTTGCTGGCTCCAGGGACAGTGCCCACACACTTCACCTGAGCAGGGGCACCTGACTGACCACCATCCCGCAGGCTGCACCTCCACACCCCCGCCTCACCCCGCCCCCGAGCCTGAAAAGATGCCTTCGCTCCTTCTGGTGAGTGCTCCCCAAGCACAGAGGCAGGGAGCACCCTCAGACCCCACCCCACCTGCATCTCACCCTGAGGAAGGATTTGAGTAAGCCTCTTCTGTCCATCTGAAGAACGTTCCCCAAGAAGGGCAGAGGCCGGGGGCCTGGCGGGAGGCGGCCATAGGCCTTCGGGTGGCCCCTGACCAGCAGAAGCAAGAGTCCCATGAGGAGAGCAAGGAGGAGGAGGACGCTGAGCTCCATGACTCGGTCTGGCTGCCGTCCTCCCAACTGCAGCCTCGCGCTGGGCCTTTTATCCCGAACCTCCCTCCCTACCAGGTTATGTAACTTCATCCCCTCCCCGCCTCCCTTCTCATCACCGCCAAGAGCGTGAACTTGAGAGAGTGGTACTAACAGACCCATACTTCCTGCTCGGGCAACCCTACCTGTTGGCAGAGACAATGTGGTAGCGATTCCAAAGTCCACATGAGTGTGTGTGTGTGTGTGTGTGTGTGTGTGTGGCACACATGCTGTATTTTTCTGGCGGGCTCAGGGGAGCCTGCACTGTCCACTCGTGCGCACACGCTCACACACGCTCCCCGGTGCCTCCTTGCGCCCGTGTGTGCGCACGTATGACTTTACATGTGAAACGGTGTTTGTGTGGATGTGAACGTGCTGATGTGTGAATCCGTGTGTGCATGAATGAATCATCTGCGCATGAATCCGTGTGAGGCTGTGTATATAGTTCTGCATGTGTACGGGCTTGTATGTATTTATGTGGCTTCAGATGTGAGGCTGGGTTTGCATTTGGGTGGCGGTGGCCGTTGGGGGGGCGGTGTGCGTCCCTGGGAGTCTGTGTGTGCCCGGGGATTCGTGCATCTCCCAGTCCCTGTCTCTGTGGGGCCTTCCGGCGCTCCGTGGTTACCTCCAACCCTCCATCCTTCACCCTCCCTGGGCAACAGCTACAGATGGGAGTGACGGGGCAACAGGACGGGGGGGAAGGGGAGACATGGAACTGGCGAGCCTCAGAGGTGCAGAGACAGAGACTGAGGCCCCTGGCTCTCTGATGGCTCTGAGCAGGGCCGGGCGCTTCTCGCTCTGCCTCCAGCTCTGCCTCCACACTGTAGGATGGTTCTCCGACCCTCTCTCTGTGACTGTCTCTCTCTGGCTATCTCTCTCTGTGTCTTGGTGTCTTTAGACTCTGAGCTATCTAAAATAAATAAATCAATCGTCAAAAGGGAATGGGGGTAGATGAGGCAGCAACGGTCTTAAACCCTTTGTGGGACCCAAGACCCTGACCCCAGCAGTTGACTTATACCCCTCTGACCCAGGAGAAAAGGACTGATAGTTCTGATATTTTGAATTCAGAGGTGGAACCTGAACTTTTCCGACCTGGGAGAGGCGCCACGATGGACTTTCCTGACCCAAGTCCTGACTCCTGCTCTGCCCTGTGATCTGGCACAGAGCTTGGACCCCATTCCAGCTCCAGGGAATACCGACGGGGCCCCGTGGAGGGCTTTACACAGAATAACTAACTCAATGCTCACGCTTTGAGGTAAGTATGGCTGTCATCCCCACTTTATAGATGGGGAGGGCAAGGCACAGAGAGGTTTAGGGTGTTGCCCAAAGTCACACAGCAGGTTGGGGTTGTATTGTTCAATATGGTAGCCACTTGCCGCATGCAACTATTAAGCACTCAAAATATGGCTAGTAGAAAATGTGAAATTTAATTTTAAGTAGAAATGGATACTCAATTCAGGTCTTGGAAACTTCTAAGTACATTTGGAACAACTTGGATATGTGAATCTACTTTTTTGGTTCTAAATCTCTTGAAATCTAAACACAGATCAAGTATTTCTGAAGAAAAGTCAAAGTGTCAACAAAGATGTTCTGTAGGTACAAAGCACATACCGGGTTACAGAGACTTATAATGAGAAGAAGATATGTCATGAGGCAGAGGCAAGACAGAGAGAAGCCAAGAAATAGACGAGGCCTGTAACATGGGGATGGAGGCAGGGGGTGGGGGGACAAGAGAGACAGCAAGAGAACAGAAGAGCAAGAGAGGGGCAGAGATGCAAAGACACAGGGACAGGGTCTGTGGGGGGGCGCAAGCAGAGCTCAGGTGGGTGAAAAGAGCTGGTTTTCGTATGTAAAAGTATAGTTACTTTTTTTTTCATTTGTAATAGCTTTCCCGGGGTATAAACGACATACGATAAGCTGCATGTAAAGTACAATTTGGTTGATTCTGAGATATTGGGCACCTGTGAAACCATCATCACAAACAAGATGACTGGCAACGATCACCCTGAAAGTTTTCTCACTACCTTTTGTAACGCTTCCCTTCCCGTTTTTAATCCCCTCCCCAGGGCAACCGCTGATCTGTTGTCACTAGATGTTAGTTTGCACTTTCTCAATTTTATGTGACGCAGAGTCATGTGTTTCGCACTATGTTTTGGCTGTCTTCTTTCCACTCTGTATCATTATTTTGAAGTTTGAGGTAAGCTGGATAGTGGCCTCCAGAATATATCCTTGTCCTAATCCTTGTAACCTGTGACCGCTACCTAATATGGTAGGAGGGATTTTGTAGATGGGATTAAATGAAGGACCCTCAAATGAGGAGTAGGCCATGATATAATCACTTGGCCAATTATAAGGAGGCCGAGTACATGAGCTCCCCACTCGTCATCATTCATCACGCATCATCAAGAAAATGCCGTTCAAAACTACAATGACGTATCACCTCACACCTGTTAGGATGGATTTTATTACAAACACAAGAACAGGAGCGTCTGGCCAGCTCAGTCGGTAGAGCATACGACCCTTGATCTCGGGGTTGTGAGTTTGAGCCCTGCATTGGGTATAGAAATTACTTTAAAAATAAAAAGACAAGAAGTTGATACAACAAGTGTTGGTGAGGATGTGGAGAAAAGGGAATCCTTGTGTACCATTGGTGAGAATGTAAGTTGGTGCCGCCGGGGTGGAAAACAGTATGGAGGTTCCTCCAAAAATTAAAAATAAAACTACCTGGAATAGGAGCTTGCTCTGTCCACGCCAGACATTGACCTGGTATGGTAATACTTCCAGGAACGGTGCACCCCCTCAGGGGCAATACTAATGGTGGAAAAAGAAAAAAAACAAACAAACAGAACTACCATAGCATCTAACAATTGCACTTCTGGGTATTTATCTGAAGAAAATGAAAACATTAACTTCAAAAATACCTGAACACATGAACACACACACACACACACACACACACCATTTATTGCAGCATTATTTACATCAGCCCGAACATGGAAGCAATGTGTACTCTGCTATTGCAGGGTACTATATATTTATAGGTGTGCTATAAATGTTACTTCCTCAGGTCAAATTGGTTGATAGGGCTGTTCCCTGCTACTATATCCTGGCTGAGTTTCTACCCACTTGTTCTATAAATTATTAAAAGAGGGGTAATCAAATCTCTGAGTATAACTGGGACTTGTCTATGCCACCTTGCGGTTTTATTTGTCTTTGCTTAATGTATTTTGAAGCTCAGTTATCAAGTGCATACACCTTTGTGCTTCTGACCCCACATGCATGGGAGTGAGGCAAGATCAATGCTTTATCTGAGTCTGAAAGTCAAAACTGCCTGGCCCAACTTCTCCACATACACTTCTAACCCAGGAGGAGGGGACTGACAATCCTGATACCTTGAATTCAGGGGTGGAATCTATACTTTCCTAACCTTGGAGAGGTGCCACTGTGGACTTTCCTGACCAGAGGTCCTGGCTCTTGCTGTGCTGTGTGATCTAGCACTGAGCGTGGGGCCTCATTTCAGCCCCAGGAGTCACCGATAGGGAGCATGAAGTGCTTCACACAGAGCAACTGGCTTAAAACTCACCCTCTTGGGGCGTCTGGGTGGCTCAGTTGTTAAGTGTGTGCCTTCGGCTCAGGGCGTGATCCCAGAGTCCTGGGATCGAGCCCCACATCAGGCTCCTCCACTATGAGCCTGCTTCTTCCTCTCCCACTCCCCCTGCCTGTGTTCCCTCTCTCGCTGGCTGTCTCTCTCTCTGTCAAATAAATAAATAAATAAATAAATAAATAAATAAATAAAATCTTAAAAAAAAAAAAAACCAACAACTCACCCTCTCAGGTAGGTATTGCTGTTATCCCCATTTTACAGATGGGGAAAGTGAAACCCAGAAAGGTTAAGACCATGCCCAAGGTAACACTGCACTCTAGAAGTAAAATCAGGTGTCAAACCCAGTCTCATTGCAGAACATGCTGTTCAATCACTTCACTCTACTGCCTTTCTGAGAGAGACACAGAGGCACAGAGAGAGAACAGACAGTGAGAGGCAGAAGGAAAAAGACCCAGAGGTGAGAGGCAGAAGAGGACAGTAAATTCCAGGGAAAAGGCATTCTTTGGAAAAATAATCAAGGGAGAGACTGGATTGAACAAAGGCAAACTGGTTCTTTTCTTGCAGGACTTCTCAGGGCCTTTAGAATGCTAATTTGCGCTAATAACCCAGCAAAAGGGGAGGAGGGTTGACAGCAGCTCCTCAGTACATCTGACTTCATTTTTTTCTTTCTTTCCCTCCTTTTTTTTTTTTTTTTTTTGGAAGACCCATCACCACCTCCAGGTCTAGGACTCTGAGGGGACACACTCTAGGAAGCGCTCATGTGTCAGAATAAAGCACTAATTTTTAGAGTCAGACAGACTTAGTCTCAGACTTCAGCTTTGCCCTATACTTGTCATGCCAAAGACACCTAGGCAAGTGTCAGCTCCTCGTGAATCTCAGGATGCCTCCTGAAAAGTGTGGGTACCTAGCCCATGGGGTCACTATGAAGATGGAGATGAGACCCGATACACATGGCCTGGCACATAGTAAGTGCTCAGTGAAAGTGCAGTGGCCACAGGAGAGACCCAGAGGCCCAGAGGCCAAGGCTAAAGGGCGTAGAAGCTCAGACAGACCCAGAAGGAGGCACTTGTGATGTGACCAAGACGGCAAGAGAGTGAGAAATCTGATGGTGAGACAGTGAGACACATGACAAACACTTACTCATTCCTTCAACAAACGTTTATGGGGGCACTTGTGTGCCGGGCCCTCACAGAACTAACGTGCTAACGGGCGGGACAGACGACAACGAGACAGAAATAAACACAGAGTAATTCCGAGTGGCAGGGTGCTATTCAGGCATCGCGCCCTCAGTTGTCCGCCCTGGTTGTTTACACTCTAGCGTTCGTTGTGGTCGGTCAGGGGCTACGCGTGCTGAGAGTAAGGCAGGTGAGCCTCTCCATGGAAGTTTCGCTCACCTGATACCTGAGGCTGATGTGGCAAAGAGGCAGGCGGAGAGACGACGACGAGATGGCCGGAGAGACACGAGAGCCCAGAGACTGAGGACAAGAAGACAGACAGACTCGTGGAGACCTGAAGTCTCACTGAGAGGCAGAACAGGAAAGACATGGGTGCTGAGAGACTAGTGAGGGCCTGAGGGTGTAGTGAGGGTCAAGAGAAGCTAGTGAAGGGCTGAGCAACTAGTGAGGGGCTGAGTGAGGGAGTAGTGAGGGGCTGAGGGGCTAGAGAGGGACTGAAAGGCAGGAAGCACTAATGATGGGTTGAGGGATTAGGCAGGGACTGAGGAACTAGTGAGGGCCTGGAGTACTAGTGAGGGGCTGAGGGACCAGTGAGGGGCCGAAGGGGAAGGGGGGAGCTAGTGAGGGGCAGGGGAGGTAGTGAGGAGCTGAGGGACTAGTGAGGGGCAAAGAGAGTGAGTGCGGAGCTGGGGCAATGAGAGTTAGGAGCCAGGCTGAGAGGCTGAGAGAAAGGCCATTCGATGCATCATGGCCCAGTGGTTAACTTGGGTTCAAGTCCCAGCCCCAACACTTTCTATATGACAGCTGGAGGGTTACTTAACCTCTCTGGGCCTCTTTTCTCATCTGTAAAATGGGTATAATTATGCTCCTTCCCTATCCCCAGGGATGCTGTGAGATTTCAGTCCATTATGTGTATAAAGCACTTAGATCCTGGCATATAGTATGTACTCACTGAGCATTTGTCTTTCTGCTAAAAGCTAATTCATGTGACAAGAAGTTTGCTACAAATCCTCTTTGGCCCATTTACACATCACAGTGCACTATGGTGCCATGGGGGCTCTTAGGATAATGTTCTTGACTGCATAAAATTGAATACATGAAATAAGCCAGACATAAAAGGTCGTGGGGCGCCTGGGTGGCACAGTCGTTAAGCGTCTGCCTTCGGCTGAGGGCGTGATCCCGGCGTTGTGGGATTGAGCCCCACATCAGGCTCCTCCACTGGAAGCCTGCTTCTTCCTCTCCCACTCCCCCTGCTTGTGTTCCCTCTCTCGCTGGCTGTCTCTCTCTGTCAAATAAATAAATAAAATCTTTAAAAAAAAACAGTCACATATTGCCCATGATTCCATCTGATAGGAATTGTCCAGAATAGGCAAATCCACAGACACAGAAAGCAGAGCTGTCTTTGCCGGGTACTCAGGGAGGAGGAATGGGGAGTGACTGCCTAATGCTACAGGGTTTTCCTTTTGGGGTGTTGAAAAAGTTCTGGAACTAGCTAGTGGTGTGGTCATACAATATCATGCATGTACTTAATGCCACTCAACTATACAATTTCAAATAATTGAAATAGTAAATCTTATACGTATTTTACCACAATTTTTAAAAAATCAATTCATAGGATTCCCACAAAAATTAATTTTATTGAAAGTTATCAGATTTTTTTAAAAAATATTTATTTATTTGAGAGAGAGGGCACAACTGGAGTGAGTGGGGAAGGGGCTGGGGGAGAAGCAGACTCCTCACTAAGCAGGGAGCCAGAGGTGGGGCTTAATGCCAGGACCCTGAGATCATGACCTGAGCCAAAGGCAGACCCTTAACCAACTAAGCCACCCAGGTGCCCCAAAAGTTATTTGGTTATTTAAAAATAAACAAAATGTGTGATGACATCTGACCATGTCACTCCCTTGCTCAAAATCATTCTATGGCTCCACAGTGCCCTCAAGACAGAGTTCAAGTTCTTAACATGAATAAAAGGACCTCACATGGCTGGCCCCTCCTGGCCACTCCCGCCTTGCCTCTAACCGCCTCCGTAGACTCCAGCAAAATGCAACGTTTTCCAGTTTCTCCAGGGCACCAAATTCTCTCATCTCCAAATCTTTGTCCATGCTCTTTCTTCTTCTCTTCTCTTCTCTCTCTAAATTGATCAACCTCTACTCATCTCAAATATCAGTTCAGACTTCTCCAGGTAACCTTCTGGAAACCTTCCTACTTGTCTTGGTCAAGAGCCTCCTCTGGGTTTTCCCCCATCATCAACCAGAAGAGTCTGTGGTATAGGGACGCCTGGATGGCTCAGCTGGCTAAGTGTCTGCCTTTGGCTCGGGTCATGACCCCAGGGTCCTGGGGTCAAGTCCCACATTAGAGTCTCCAAAAGGAACATAACCCTGCAGACTCATTTCACACTCTGACCTCCAGAACTATAAGGTTAGAAATTCATATTTTGGGGCACCTGGCTGGCTCATTCGGTAAGATGTGCCCCCTCTTGATCTCAGGGTCACGAGTTCAAGCCCCACACTGGGCATGGAGCTTACTTTAAAAAAAAAAAAAGGTCCATGTTGTTTTAAGCCACTGAGTTCATGATGATTTGTTACAGCAGCGACAGGGAACTAACATCATGTGACTTTCCATCTGGAGTCATCCCAGTTTATATTAGTTTGCTAGGGCCAGAAGTCAAGGTGTGGCATTGTTGGGTGTGCATTTCAGAGAGCTGGGGGTGGGGGGGGATAGAGGAGGGGTGAAAGGGAGAAAGGAGGGAAGAGGGGGAAGAAAGGATCTCTTCCAGGCCTTTCTCCCAGCTCTCTGAAATACAGAGCTTCCGGTGGTTTGCTGGCAATCTTTGGTGTTTGGTCTGGATCTCAAACTATAAATGGGCTTCATCTCATGTGTCAACTTTGTTCATTTGCTAATGGGAGTCTGAGGAGGATTCTGAGGTTTAGTGCACAAGAGTGCTGGGGTTGATTGGTGATGCCTGCTGTGGACAAAGACCAAGGAAGTGGAAGTCTGCTAAGGAGTGCCTTGTGTCTGTCATCCGTGGTCTAGATAGATGGCCTCTTTTAGCTCCTCTCTGATTCTGACATTCTGTGTTTTTGTATGTAGGAGCAAGGAGACCCACACACAGAATCCAACCAAGAGAATTTGCTCAGTTCTACTCCTGATACCTTTTTTGCCAGGATGGAGACAAATGACACTACCCTCAGATATGGGCTCTGGATCCCCTGAAGTACCCACAGGTTACTCCACATCTCTCCCTGATGTCTTCAAGCTGGGTACAAGGACCTAAGACTCCTAGCATGTTGCTTGGGGGATGGGAGAGTATCATCTTAGAGGATGCAGGCTGACTGCCGTTAATGCAATCCTGGGCTTGAAGTCTGAGAAGTTGAGGGTGGGGGGATAGATTCCCAGGGCAATAAGCCTTCCCACGGTCAGAACTTTCTCCCACCCTTTTCTGAATGGAGCAGGGCTCCAACAGTGAGAGAGTGACTGAGTGGTGAGGCGAGAGAGACCACTCTGCCTGGGGGACAGGGCCTGAATGCCAGACACAGACGTTGTCCGCCATGAGAGCCTGAGGTTCCCAGACATCATACCTCTGGGTGTGCCCCATGCTGTCCCAAACAGAAGCAAGGGGCTGGCTTCATTCCCCTGCATCCACCAGTGGCTGGATGTGGATTTCTTTGGGAAAGAGTGCCAACTTGGTGAGGTAGCTTCCTTTGGCCAAAGGCAATTCTCAGAAAGCAATCAGCTCTGAGCCATTAGTGGTGGACACTCCCAAGAGCTAGGAATGAGTGTCTAGAAGGCCACCAGGGAAGGTCCAGATTTCACGAAGTATTTGGCAATGTCACATCAAACGACAACCACCAAATAAAACATGGTTTCTCCTCCTTCCCTGGCAAAGAAACCTTCCCAACAACCTGGAAAGCAAGGTTTGATCTGGATAGTTTTCTCCAAGTTCCTCAAAGGATTGTGACCATTCAGAGAGAGTTGCCCTGGCCCCAGGTCCACCTCTGTTTCCTTCCCACCCGCAGCTCCATCCTGTCCCCCGGTCCACATGTGCCAAGCTCCTCCACACCCATATCCAGCCACCCCTCGGCCAACGCTCAGGCCAAGGTGTGCACGCACTACGGGCGCAGACTGCCCATGGAGGATGGACCTAGGGAAGAGGCATCTCAGGCTCTGGACGTCGACTTGAGGCCATCAGACAGGGAGTTCTGCAGTTGCAGAGGGGCAAGGGGAAGTCCGGAGCAGAGTCCGGGCTCCAGGAAAGCAGGAACCCTCAGCCCACAGACTCCTCCTTCCTCATGGGCATGGCTAGAGGAAGGTCAGAAGGCCTAGATCTACTTTTTTTTCTTCTTTTTTTTTTTACTTTTCTTTAAATTGTGGTAAAAGACACACAACATAAAATTTACCATTTGAACCATGTTTACGTGTACAATTCAGTGGCATCAAGTACCTTCACAGTTTGTGCATCCGTCTCCCAAACTCATCATCTCGCAAAACTGAAATTCTTGCCCATTGAACACCATCCTCCCTTTCCCCCTCCCCCAGCCCGTGGCAACGACCACTCTTTCTGTCTCTGTGACTTTGACTACTGTGGGGACCTCATATAAGAAAACCATACAGTATTTGTCCTTCTGTGACTGGCGTATTTCACTTAGCATCATGTTCTCAAGGTCCATCCGTGTTCCAGTGCATCTGAGAAAATCCTTCCTTTTCAAGGCAGAATAATATTCCGTTGTATGGATGGGCCATATTTTGCATATCCATTCATCCCTGATGGACATCTGAGTTGCTCCCACCTTTCAGCTGTTGTGCATAACGCTGTTACGAACACAAGTGTACAACTATCGCTTCAAGTCTCTGCGTTCCCTTCTTTTGGGTACATGCCCAGGCCTGGGTCTGTTCTTGAGAAGCCCCCTCAGACACCCTCTCCAGGCCTGAGTTACAGCAGAAATACAGGCATACATCAGATACATTTCAGGTTCGGTTCCAGGCTCCCATGATAAAAAGAGTCAAATTAATATTTTGGTTTCCCAGCGCACGTAAATTTACATTTACACCACACTAGAGTCTGTTAAGTGTGCAATAGCATTACATCTGAAAGAAATGTACAGCCCCTAATTTAAAAATACTTTATTGCTAAAAAATGCCTGCCATCATCTGAGCTTTCAGCGCATTGTAATCACAGATCACAGACCCCACAGCGAATACAATTATCCGGAAACAGTCTGAAATATTGCGAGAATTACCAAAATGTGACACAGAGACACGAAGCGAGCATATGCTTCTGAGAAAATGCACCAATGGGGCGCCTGGGTAATTCAGTCGGTTAAGTCAGTTAAGCGTCTCCCTTCGACTCAGGTCATGATCTCAGGGTCCTGGGATCGTAGCCCCACACTGGGCTCCCTGCTCAGTGGGGAGTCTGCTTCTCCTTCTGCCCCTTTCCCCCCTTGTGCTCGCTCGCTCTCTCTCTCAGGTAAATAAATACAATCTTTTTAAAGATTTAATTTAAAAATTTATTTATTTATTTATTTATTTATTTGACAGAGAGAGAGTGAGCACAAGCAGGGGGAGCCGCAGGCAGAGGGAGAGGGAGAAGCAGGCTTCCCACGTGAGAGGAATACCAGGCCAGCCACTAGTGCCCCTGTGTCAGAAAGGCACCTCCTTCAGGCAAGTGGCCTATTGAATGCACGGCATGAAGAAGAAGGGCCCTTTTGAGATTTCAGTCCCACCCGTGCAAGGCACAACCTTTGTTACCTCATGCACCAATCGCGGGGAATAGCAATCACTTCCAGAATGCTTACTATGTGCCAAGAGATCTCACTACTTCAGCGATTGTCCTGAATAGATACTCCTATGCCCATTTTGCAGATGGCTATACTGAGGCTCAGAGAGAAGTCTTCTGCCCGGTCACCAAGCTGGGAAGTGAAAGAGCTGGGACTCGGAGAATCCCACAGTCTCCCCACCCTGCTGTTCCTAAGGCCAACTAGACCGGGAAGCTTTGGGCCATGGTGTCAGAAGCACACCTCTGGGGGCTCTCCTGGGTGAGCAGCCGTAAACATCTGGACGAGCTCCTCCCACAGGGCACCATGGTGTTCCTGTGGCTCCGCTCTGCCCTCCGTGATCAGGTCCAGGACTCCCTCCTTTCAGCCCAGGAGGTTTCTAGGGGCCAGGGGAGCTTTTCAGAGGAACTCCACCTCTCTGCCCTTCTCTGCAGTTCAGTAGCCATGATTTTGTCCAGGCCCGGGGCGGCGGGGGCGGG
>NC_048229.1:35774662-35809198 GCF_002007445.2 Ailuropoda melanoleuca | reverse complement strand
GGGGGGGCGTGTGGCTCCAGGGAGGACGCCTTCCTTCTCTTTAACATAAGCAAATGGTTTGGAAGGCAGATGTTACAGGCCAGGCTCAGGTGAGGAAGGTGGATGAAACTGTGGATTGTACCAGGCCTGTGAAAAACATCCCAAAAAAAGCTTAAAAATTTTTTCCGTTCGCTAAAAACAAAAACTTTTAAAAAGTAAGTATAACCCTCCAAATTCTAAAGAAAACAAATAGCACATTGAATCCAAAATAACAAATATTTTTTAAATGATCACCTCTGTTACAGCTATCTGAAAATTAGAAGCTATGTAAACACTGGCTAATATTTTAATCTAAACTAGTTTTTAATTATATATAAGGCAAACACCTGCTAAGAAATAAATCAAAAGCAGAGCAAGAACATAAAATGAAAGTAAAGTCCTCCTCCTTGATCCTGTCATATTCCCTAGATGCTAAGTCCTACAACCTAGCGATAGGCACGGTTAATGGTTTCTTGTGTATCCTTCTAGAATTTGCCTAAGCAAATGCAAGCGTCAATGTGAAAACACGTGTGTTTTACAAACATCCACTCAGCCGCATGTCTTGAACAGCGCACCATGGCAGCACGTAGAGTTCTAACCCGTTCTTCCTAACCGCTATATGGCATTCTACGGTGAATGTACCATAATTATCCACTCACGCCTCGTCATGGACATGCGATTGTTTCCTGTTTCCACCTGGCTCCAGGGTACATCCTTCTGCATGGGTCTTGGGCCACATCTGGGAGTATTCCCGAAGGAGCAATGGCTGGGATTTCTGGGTCATACCCATCCATTGAAGAAGCCCCTGCCCGATTCTACCGACCACTCTTGAAAGACAGAAGGACGCAGACCCAAGGATGATCTAAAGCAGGACCACGAATCCATGGTATCGCATCTGACTTTGTGGCATATTTGAAGCATGATGGAGTCTGGGGTCTTTGGAAGCCACAGCACATCAAATATGGCCACTCTGGGAAGACACCCCAAGTGCCACTGTCTGGATCCTCCTTGGAAGGAGGGGCGGCTTCGCTTCTCAGATGGAGCTGTCCACCGGCCCTCGCAAGTAAATAAGGGAATGTGGCATCCTGGCTTACGGGAGAATGAAGGTATAGATTCAAGAAGGGAATCAGGAAAGATTTAGCTGTGGGGCACCTGGGTGCCTCAGTCGGTTAAGTGCCAGACTCTGGGTTTTGGCTCAGGTAGTGATCTCAGGGTCATGGGATGGAACCCCACCTTGGGCTCCTCTCTCCTCACTCAGTGGGGAGCCTGCTTAAGATTCTCTCTCTCCCGGGGGCGCCTGGGTGGCACAGCGGTTGAGCATCTGCCTTCGGCTCGGGGCGTGATCCTGGCGTTGTGGGATCGAGCCCCACATCAGGCTCCTCTGCTGTGAGCCTGCTTCTTCCTCTCCCACTCCCCCTGCTTGTGTAACCTCTCTCGCTGGCTGTCTCTATCTCTGTCGAATAAATGAATAAAATCTTTAAAAAAAAAAAAAAAAAAGATTCTCTCTCTCCCTCTCCCTCTGCCCCTCACCCCAAATCTCTCTCTCAAATAAATAAATAAATCTTTTTAAAAAGCCCAAAAGATCGTATTTTTAAGTCATCTCTACACCTAACATTGGGCTCGAACTCATGACCCCGAGATCAAGAGTCCCAGCCTCCACCCACGGAGCCAGCCAGGAGTCCACTGGCTTAATTATTTATAGCACCTCCTTGGTTTTCAAAACAATCCTGATGCAGACAATAAATTATATGCTTTCTGATTTAAATATACTTTGATTTTACAGCGCAGTTATCTGAGGTGGGGGGTGGGGGGAATGGATTTAGGGGCTATAAGAGTAAGTAACTAGCATCATAAATACGTTGAATCATGGGCTCTTCAAACAACAAAATAGCTGGCCTTTATTAACTGACTCTGTGCCAGGCAACATTAATATTTTACAGGTATTAATTCAATCCTTCCACAGCTTCAAGAGGTGAATACTGTTATCTCCATTTTGCAGTTGAAGGAACTGAAGCACAGAGATTACCTGCTGGTAAGTGGGGAAGCCAGGACTTGAAATGCCTGCAGTTCTGTGCTTATCTCAGCCTATCGATAATCAGTGTTGTGGTTGGACTGGCCCTGGTGGCTTTTATTACGATTGCAAGATGCCCTTTCAGCAGTAACCATCAGGAAACTTTGAAAATAATAAAGATTTATTACTTACAGTACCTGGGAGTTACACAGCACACCTGGGACCATACAGCAAGATTGCAAGAAGAAAGAGAGGGAATCCAATGGCCTGGGGTTCTGCTTTTATTGGGGGGGTCTTAAGGGTGGTGGCCTAGGGTTTTGTGGGCTCACTCTTTATTGGTGAATTTAGAGCAGAGATATAAAGTATGGGAAGAGAAAAAAAACAAGTGGCCCAAATGGTCAGTTATCAAAATCAACCAAGATCTCTAAAACCAAGGAGCCCGAGTAGGGGGAGGTGGTCTGACTCTATCTAGGTGTGTAGCTGGCACTGTGCTTATTTGAGAGAGATTATTGAAGTAGATGCCTCAGAAATCAAATCTTCAGTCAGGCACCTGCATTACAAAAAGGAAAAAAAAAACTGTCAAGGTTTACATTACAGTCCACCCCATGATGCCAAGGCATCATTGTCAATAGTGAGGACATTAACTGCCTGGGTAGCTAATGGGCTAAATCAGAGGTAGGGCACATTGTAACCCAGAAAGTTTTTTTTTTTTAAGATTTATTTATTTGAGAGAGGGAGGGGGGAAAGCACAGGGAGAGGGAGAGAAAGAATCTCAAGCAGATTCCCAGCTGAGCACAGAGCTGGACATAGGGCTCAATCTCCAGACCCTGAGATCATGACCTGAGCCGAAATCAAGAGTCAGATGCTTAATCGACTGAGCCACCCAGATGCCCCTAACCCAGAAAGTATTTGTAGTAGCAAATCCTATAATAATTATGCAGGGAGTAGTTTGAAATCCAGTCTGTAGACGCTGCCCTAAACTGTGCCTTGTTACAAAGAGAACAAATTCTTATGGAACTTATGCAAATAACTATATTACCATGAAAATAAGAATACTCACTGAGAGTTTCCAAATTCTGGAGGGATCAGGTAGGCAGAAAAAGTAACTGTCTCATCTTTGTTCCCAAAACTATACTTTACCAAGTTGTTGTACGTCATAGTTAGCTTAAAAGAAAAAGTGTTCTTAAATCTGGAAAATAAAAGAATAAAGAACCAGCAATTTTTCAAAGAAAACATCATAAAATGTTATAATCATCCTCATCACCCCATTCAGTCCTACATGATTAATTCTTTTTTTTTTTTAAAGATTTTATGTATTTACTTGACAGTGATAGAGACAGCCAGCGAGAGAGGGAACACAAGCAGGGGCAGTGGGAGAGGAAGAAGCAGGCTCATAGCGGAGGAGCCTGATGTGGCTCGATCCCAGAACGCCGGGATCACGCCCTGAGCTGAAGGCAGACGCTTAACCGCTGTGCCACCCAGGCGCCCCTATATGATTAATTCTTGATCTGGAACTTTTGCTAGCAGTTTTATGAACCCAGTTTTTCCTTAGAGTTCTATCAATTCTTACCCAGTGCAGTCATCTGATCTGAATGTTATCAGAAATCTGTACTTGTCAGAGGTCTTTTCATGAATCTCCCTGAAGAGGAAGCACTTTTTGCAAAAGCATCAGAGGAAAACAATAACTGTTTGTAAATGACAAAAGTCTTAAAAGTGCCCTTGGTTAAAGACCTGATGAGAGTTCATTATAATGCAATTGACAAGGAAATTTTCTTATTTCTGTGACAAATATTATTTTAAGATGATAATCGGAATTATGACTGATAACATTACATATCCAATTATGACTGATAACATATATCCAATTCATACAATTTCTGGAACATTTATACTAGTAACATATATCCTTATAAGAATATCCGTTAAGAAGGTTTGGCATTATTTCTTACTTGACATTGCTTCCTGTGCAATTTAGCATGTCGAATAAGCCCTGTTAATGTAATGTCTCTCTTTTTTTTAAAAAGAGAGAACAAATCCTTTGAGATGGTCCAGGGACCCTCTGAAACATCTCAAAGTTAGTCCCAGGTCAAAAAGACTATTTAGAATTGGATTTTGACAAGTTGAAAAATATCAAAAGTTTTCAGACACTTGACCAAATAAGATCACAGATCATTGTGAAACAATATTTAATTATCTACTTAACAAAAGTGACAAAATATTTTTTTAAGTAGGCTCCACACTGGACTTGAACATGGGGCTTGAACTCATGACCCTGAGATCAAGACCTGAGCTAAGATCAAGGGTCAGATGCTTAACCAACTGCACCACCCCAGTGCCCCCAAAGTGGCAAAGTATTTTAAAAGCAAATACAGATGGCTACATTGTTGTGAGCAAAACTTACCTCTTTTAATATTGAGAAGACTTGGCTTTCTTAAGTAATCAAAGACCTGATTAAGGCAACATGAAGCATAGGAAATTATTTTTAAGTTTTTCATTTACTTAAGTAATCTTTAGACCCAATGTGGGGCTTGCACTCACAACCCTGAGATCCAGAGTCATGTGCTTCTCAGACTGAGCCAGCGGGTGCCCCCACAGGAAATTATTTTGATAGGACACAAACTTTTTTCTTCCTAGGCAGATTACTTAAAATGTAAAGAAAACTTTTCACAATATTTTATCAGGAGCTGGCAAATACTACAAGAAAACTTAGTCCTTTCAGCAAATAAAAGAAAACTATATCCTCGTACTGTTGATATTAAAGCTTATTTTTTAAAAAAACACCTTATAATAACAATTCGATTTTGGCCAACTTGACCACAAAAGGTAAAATTCTCTCTTTCTCCCTCTCTCTCCCCCCAGCTTTCTATACCACTTTGTCTTTTATTTTTCTTTTTCTCATTCTGAAGAAAGCAGCTTTACTTTAGAACAAAATTACTTTCATTTCCCTTAACAAAAATGCATTTCCACACCTTTACCTTTCTTACTCAAAAAAGCATCCTACTTTCTTTGCATACAGAACTGTTTCCTTCATTATTTCTAGTAGTTTTAATTACATGTATTAATTAGAATTTTCAATGGCCAAAACCTTAATTTCTAGTCAAAACTAAGAAGTAACCAATTGTGAACTGCCTCTTACACCAGCATTCTTTAGATCAACAAATTTATTAATATACTTCATAATTTCTAGAAACATGAATTTCCTCAAGGCACAGTTTTCAGTGTGACACAAGACACGTTTACTAAAAGGCTTAAGTATTTTTATTTCCTCTGTAATAAGAGGTCAAAAGCAGGTAAACTTAGACTTGTTTAGCAATTCATGTTTTTGTATTCTATCTTATTTGGAAATGATCTAGATATTCAATGAACATCTCACCACTTAATTTAACTTCGCAAACTCCACAAAGTTTCAAGTTAAGCAAGAGATTTGGGAAACTATTTTTTTAAGATTTTTTTCTAAGTAATCTCTGTACTCAATGTGGGGCTCGAACCCACAACTATGAAATCAAGAGTTGCACGGTCTACAGACTGAGCCAGCCATGCACCCCTTGGGAACTACTTTTTTTAAAGATTTATTTTAGAGAAAGTGTGTGTGTGAGCTTGAGTGGGAGTGGGAAGAGGAGCAGAAGGAGAGAATTTTCAAGCAGACTCCCCGCTGAGTGTGGAGCCTGATGCAGGGCTGGATCCCAAGACCCATGAGATCATGACCTGAGCTAAAACCAAAAGTCAGATGCTCAGGCACCCCCTTGGGGAAGTATTTTTAAGTAGACATACCATAACACATAATGATTGCTGGAAAGTTTACCCAAATTCTTGTTCCATTTACATTTATCTGAACCAGTGGTTCTTGACAATTATGTCCCACTCGTGGAAGCTTCATGAAACATTAGACAAAGTTGGCCATCACTCCAAGTTATTTTTATTGCTGACAAATTTTGTAACACAGTTAAGACAGACTTATTTGAATAGTAAACCCAGATACAGCAAAAGTTGTATGTCTGCATTATATCATATCCAGTGTTCATAAATCTGAAGACTTGCCTATTTTGGTTAAACCAACAAACTTAAACTAGATTTTATTCACTGAAGATTCTCCCAGAGCACATGAACTTGAAAAACATTTGGGTTTTTTCTATATTTCTGAGTTTTAGGAATACTTAATTCATAAGTGCTATCCTTTAAGCCAATTAAATTGCATTCTTTTACAAATTAATATTGTCGGAGTGTCTGGGTGACTCAGTTGGTTAAGCACCCAACTCTTGATTTCTGCTCAGGTCATGATCCCAGGGTCATGAGATTGAGCCCTGCACCAGGCTCAGCGCTGGGCATGGAGTCTGCTTTGGAGCCTCTCTTTCCCTCTCCTCTGCTCCTCCCCACCCTTCTCTCTTTCTCTCCCCCTCAAAAAATAAAATAAAATAAAATAAAGTAAAATAAAATAAAATAAAATAAAATAAAATAGGCAATACCATCAGAGGCAGAAAAAAACATATACACAGCATACATCCATACATAAACATGTAGACAGACACAGGGATTACAGCCTTCGTTACAAAATTTCAGCCATAAATCAGGTAAAATAGAAAACTCACTACTTTCTTAATTATATTTGAATGTACTTTGTGTCCAGCAAACAAGAAATTAAGGCTATCCACTTCAATGGCTAAAGCTTTTACTAGTATTTGTGCAGAAGACTTTTACGATTTGTATTTGTCTTTGATGAGCAATCTTAAGGAGGCTGTGGACTAGATTTTGGGCAAGAGAGGGGTTTTTTAAATATTTTATTATTTACTTGAGAGAGAGAACACGAGTGGAGGGTGGGAGGGACAGAGGGAGAGAGAGAAGCAGACTCCCTACCGAGCAGAGAGCCCAATGCAGGGCTCGATCCCAGGACCCCGAGATCATGACTTGAGCCAAAGGCAGACCCTTAACCACTTAACCAACTGAGCCACCCCGGCCCCCCTGCAAGAGAGTTTTTATAGCAGTTCGCATTTTAAAAGATTTCTTTTTCTCTTTTTTTCTTTCCTTCCATCTCAAGCAGGATTGTAGGCAGAATTTTAGGCACCTCCTGGGGTGTTTACATTTCAAAGACTTGGTAAGATCTTCAAGGGAACTAGAGAAAGAATGCACGTTTCCTCCTAGGAGATTAGGGCCTTTGGGATGGTTTTGGCAGTCCCCCCTAAATGTAGTAACATGACCCTGTAATTAGGGGGAGCCCTCTGTAAAAATAATTCTCTGAACTCAGTGTCAAGTGGGGCCCTGTCAGGGTTGGAAATGAAGAGGGGGTCACTGGGGTCACTATGGTTGTGGGAAAGATAGACCCATTAGACCATGCCCTTTGTTGCACCCAGGAGATGGGCATCACCCTAATGTTTTGCATTCACTGTGAGCCTCAGCAATGATCACTGTTATGGCAGGACAGCCATGGTGCACGGTGGTGATGTCCAAGGGAAGAGAGGAAGGGCCCTGGTACCAATATCAGTGGTTCTGGGAGCCTTTGCCTTCACTTTCCCCTTTCCTTGTCACTAGAGGCCTCCATAACCCTGTCAGCTTTTCCAGGCGGGAAGGATGCCATTTCTTAGTTCTGCCCCATTCAGGGGAAAGTCAAGGGGACTCAACATCTGTGGTATCTCAGAGGAAATCAGCGCACGGCCTGGATGGATCTTTAAGAAAGTTATGGCTTTTATTTTTTTTTAAGATTTTATTTATTTATTTGACAGAGAGAGAGAGACAGCCAATGAGAGAGGGAACACAAGCAGGGGGAGCGGGAGAGGAAAAAGCAGACTTCCCAGCAGAGCAGGTGGCCCGATATGGGGCTCAATCCAAGTACCCTGGGATCACGCCCTGAGCCGAAGGCAGACGCTTAACGACTGAGCCACCCAGGTGCCCTGAAAGTTATGGCTTTTAAAAATAGAAGTACCCTACCACCCAGCAATTGCACCACTAGGCATTTATCCAAAGGATATAAAAATAGTGATTTGAAGGGATACACGCACCCCAATGCTTATACCAACATTATCAACAGCAGCCAAACTATGGAAACAGCCCAGATGTCCATCGTCAGATGAATGGATAAAGAAGATGTGGTGTATGTATAATGGAGTATTACTCAGAATGAAATCTTGCCATTTGCAACGATGAAGATGGAACTCAAGGGTGTTATGCTGGGGCACCTGGGTGGCTCTCTTCCTCTCCCGCTCCCCCGCTTGTGTTCCCTCTCTCACAGGCTGTCTCTCTCTTTGTCAAATGAATAAATAAAATCTTTAAAAAAAAAAGGGTGTTATGCTGAGTGAAATAAGTCAGTTAGAGAAAGAGAAATACCATATGATTTTACTCATATGTGAGATTTAAGAAACAGAACGTAAGGGAAGGGAAGGAAAAATGAAATAAAAAGAGAGAAGGAGGCAAACCATAAGAGACTCTTAACTGTAGGGAACAAACTGAGAGTTGCTGGGGCCAGGGGGGATGGGGTAACTGGGTGACAGGCATTAAGGAGGACACTTGATGTAATGAGCACTGGGTGTTACATGCAACTGAAAAATCACTCAATTCTACCCCTGAAACTAATAATACACTATATATTAACTAAATTGAATTTAAATTTTAAAAAAAGAAAGAAAGAAAGTTACGGATTTTTAAGGTCTTTAGAGAATACCAGCCAGATGACACACTTTGGCAGCTGTGAGTAACAATTCAGAGCCTGTTTCTAACAAACAAGAAAACTCAAAATAGCAAATTAGCTCCCCGTCTCTTCTTCCTGCTTCAAAAAATCTTTAAGAAAGATTTGAATGTCAGTTAAGGTATAGTTTTTGATCTCAGTTTCCTCTTCTTGTTTTTCTCCTGTTGCCTTAATCGTATGTGTTGTTACTGGGAAGTTTTGGATGATGTTACTGTGAGCCCTCTTGGTAAGTGGCCATTTTCCTTTCTAGGGTGTTCCAAGAGACCTCTCCAGGAGGGAGGGTCTGCCTCCGCTAGTGTGATATGAGCAGGGACTTTGCGGAAAGCCCCTAGACCTCTGGAGTCTTAGTATGCTGGTGTGCATGGCCCAGGGAACACCCATGGGGGTTTGCACTTACCAAGGAGCTTCTGTACCTCCCTGGGGTCCTTAGACGGCAGTGGCATCAGATGTTCAGGACATAGATATCTGTCCATTAATTTCTTAGCAACAGGGGTGACTGGATGGCTCCCTTGGTTAGCATCTGTCTTTGGCTCAGGTCATGATTTCAGGGTCCTGGGATCGAGCCCCGCATCAGGCTCCCTGCTCGGTGGGGAGTCTGCTTCTCCCTCTCCCTCCTCCCCTGTCCCCCGCTCCTGCTGTCTCTCTCTCTAATAAATGAAAAAATAAAATCTTCAAAAAAAAATTTTTTTAGGGGCGCCTGGGTGGCACAGCAGTTAAGTGTCTGCCTTCGGCTCAGGGCGGTGATCCCGGCGTTATGGGATCGAGCCCCACATCAGGCTCCTCCGCTATGAGCCTGCTTCTTCCTCTCCCACTCCCCGCTTGTGTTCCCTCTCTCGCTGGCTGTCTCTATCTCTGTCGAATAAATAAAAATAAAATCTTTAAAAAAAAATTTTTTTTAGCAACACCATGCCAGGGATCAGACCCATAAAATCCCATGGGGTCCAGAGACCAATGATTAATAGCAGCTTGTGAGGTGGTGGCAGGAGAGACCACAGGCTTTGGTCGCGCTCTCCCTCTGCTGGTGCCATTGACTTCTGGTCATAAGGCTACTTATTCCTCTTGGTTAGGACACATAGTCCATGCATGACCCACTGACTCAGTGACTGTGACCTTTTGGGATGGATACTGCAGGCAACACAGGACAGAGGCAAGATGTGAAAGCACAGAGCCGTGTGACAGGCGCCAGCAAGTGGTACTCCTTTCCCAGACAGTGTTACCCACCTGAGGCAGGTGGGTAGTAAGCAATTCAGCAGGTAAAGGGAATTCCCCTTCACGAATCACAAGAGAAGTTACACAATCCCACCCATTGTGACAATTGTTCTTGCCTATCAATAATCAGTATTGTGGTGGAACTGGCCCTTGAGGATTTTATTACGATTGCAAGATGCCCTTCAGCAGAAACCAGCAGAAACATTGAAAAGATCAAGATTTATTGCTTACAGGACCAAGATTTATTGCTTACAGCACACCTGAGGCCATATAGCAAGGTTGGGAGAAGAAAGAGAGGGAACCCATGGGCCTGGGGTTCTGCTTTTATTGGGGTCTTAAGGGCAGTGGCCTAGGGGTTTGTGGGCTCACTCTTTATTGGTGAATTTAGAGAGAAGAGTAGAAATTTAAAGCATGGGAAGAGAAAAAACAAGTGGCTCAAATGGTCAGTTACCAAAATCAACCAAGATCTCTAAAACTGGAGTGTCTGGGTGGCTCAGTCGGTTAAGCGTCTGCCGTCAGCTCAGGTCATGATCCTGGGGTCCTGGGATCGAGCCCCGTGTCAGACTCCCTGCTCAGTGGGGAGTCTGCTTCTCTCTCTGCCCCTCATCTTGCTCATTCTCTCCCTCAAATAAATAAAATCTTTTAAAAAAAACAACAAAACCCACCTTTCATCTTGCAAAACTGAAACTCTAGACCCATTAAACACTGACTCCTCATTTTCCCCTCCCCCCCAGCCCCTGGCACCCATCACTCAATTTTCTGTTTCTATGGATGTGACCACCCTGGGGACCTCATATAAGAGGAATCATGCAGCATGTGTCCTTCTGTGTCTGGCTAATTTCATTAACATAATGTGTTCAAGATTCATCCATGGTGTGTGTCAGAATTGCTTTCCTTTTTAAGGCTGAAGAGAATTCCCTTGCATGGCTAGACCACGCTTTGTTTATACATCCGTCCCCTATGGCAGTTTTATTCATTCACTCACTCGACAAATTTTACTTGGTAACTACTATGTACCTAGTGAAGAGGTTGTGGAATACAGGTGAGGTTCAGTGGGGTGGAGTCCGGAGCTGACGACCAAGAAAAAATTCTTGGGATGCCTTGGTGCAAAATTGGTGGTTTATTAAAGCTCCAGGACAGGACCCATGGGCAGAAAGAGCTGCTGCCCTGCATTGCCAGGGGTGGCTGATTATATACCATGGGGTTGGGGGAGGTAAGGAAAAAGGGAGGTTGAGAAAGTACTGTCATATATTAAAGAACTCGCAGGATACTGGAGACCTGGTTATTGTCAAGCTAAGGCTGTCCCTCCGTATAATGAGGCACGGACATGAAGACAGCTGGGGGTCTCCCAGAGGAACGTTACATTCCTCCTATCACAAGTCCTTGTCAATGGGCTTCAGGTTTAAAAGAAATTTCATTTTATTTACATTTCCTTCTGCCTCAGCCTCCCTCAATTTTATGGAGGGGACGGTAATGTTAGGGCTCCAGAAAACTGAATTATGGGTCTCTGCAAGTTAGGCTATTGATAAGAAAGCTCCTTCCTTGTAAATCACTGGGACATGTGTAAACTGAGGGAGACTCGGGTCTTGCAGGATTGTGATCTCTGTTAGTTAACTATTTGTTTTTCCTTTCCTTAGCTTTAGGGCTGCCAGGAGTGCCTGGGTAATGTCACATAGATCCCATGGGGGCGGGGGGGGGGTTGCAGGGTGTCAGTTTCTGCTTTGTCCTCAGCTTGCCTTTTGTTCCCTCATCACCTAGAACAAGAGCTACCAATAAAACTGACAAAATCTCCTGCCTTCAAAGTGTTTCTAGTCTGGAGTGTTTGGAAACAGATGATAAATAAACAAGTAAAGTATATGGTACATCAGATGGGTTGTAAGTGCTGTGGCCAAAAATAAAATAGGGAGGGGGCAAAGGAAATGCTGGGCAGAGGGGAGGTCTCCCTGAGAAGGAGAGTATTTGAGCAAGGACCCGGACGAGGGGAGGCTGGGAGCCATTTGGATATACTGAGGGAGAGCATTCCAAGCTCAAGAGCTAGCCAGTGCAAAGGCCCTGAGGCAGGTGGGCATGGTGTGTTCTCATACAGCAAGGGGGCCCCTGCATTGCAGCTAGAATTGAGTAAGCAAGAGGTAGGTGAGGAAAGGACTTTCTCAAGGTCACACAGCGAGTAGGCAGCAGACCTACAACTTAAATAGGGCCAGCCTGACCTCAGAGCTCAAGCTTTTAACCATAACATCATTTTGTCTCACAAATAACCCAGCAACCATTTCTGTGCAGTGGTCATTGACTTTGTGCTAATCCTGTGCTCACACATGACAAGCATTGTTATGTATGGCTTGATACATGATACAGGAACTCCAAGAGGTTAAGGAACTGGAAGGGCAGAATGAAGGCGAGGCTGTCTAAAGTTTCACTCCGTGCTTTTCCCAGGTATTGCTTCATTGACACACGGAGCTATGGAGTCCTTAAATTATGGAACTTCAGCATTTTAGGATCTTGGGGCCACAACTGACACGGCTACAATGTTGGTAAAATATCTAAGTACTTGCCAGACTGGTTGGTAAATAACCACTACCCCAAGAATTTCCCCACAGGGCTCCCGTATGGCTCTGGCCCACCCCCAGTACCTCCAGACAGCCCCAGAATCCAGCGCCTAAAGGGTTAACACTGGGTTCAGCCTCCGCACCCTATTCCTGCCATCTATTCAGGTGCCTACTTTTATTGTACAAGTGTCAGACCCTTGTAATAGCATCCCCACTTGGACCTATCATGTGTCATTTCTGGAAGGAGGCAGGATCTTCAGCTCAAAGAATTAACATCAAGTTCACCCCGCAAAGGTATAGAAAAGCCAGGGCGTCTTCTCAGTAGACACATTCCTGAGCGCAGGCCTCATCTGAACCCACCCCTAAGGGCAAATACATCCTGGGCACCAAGCCCTTAATCTCCGGAGGAATTCCTTTCAGAACCAGCCCTGAGATCAGACCCTGTGCCCCCCCACCCAGCACTCCGCCTTGCTGGAGCCTGCTAATATCTGCGGGGTTGTCCATCAAATTACTTCAGCTATCTGTCCAGTCCTTCCAATGAAGGGAAGGACGTGGGCTCCTGTCCTGCTGCTTCTGGGTGACCCTGGTCAACACACTACACACGCCTCTGAGGTTCGCTGTCCGCGTGGTTGAGGCTGGGGCCACCTACAAACACCAACGCCCAGCTTTCCTCCTCTCCCGGGGCACACGCCAGGACAACATTTCCCAGTGCCCCTTGCAGGGAGGCGTGGTCATGTGATACGTTCTGGCCAATGGGATGGGAGCGGAAGTCGTATTCTCTGCCACTGGCCAACCTGCTCTCCAAAAACCTCCCACAGGTGATGCTCTTTCTCTCTCCCCCGCAGTTGCTGGCTGAGTGGCAAGGAGTCTGTGAACCCGGGAGAGGCTGGAGCCACAAGACGGAAGGAGCCAGAGTCTCTGAATGATCGCATGAAAGTCCACCCACCAACTACAGACACCTAACTAGACTTTACATAAGTGAAGAGTAGAGTTTAATTGAGTGAAGTCAATGGACTTTATAGAAACTGGTGTTCCTTATCTTAACTAACTCAGTTTTGTCAGGAACTTGGCAAAATCATCTCACCTCTCATCTGTGAAATGGGAATAATGAGACCCATAGGTTATTGAAAAGATTAAGTAATATGGTGTATGAGTGGGTCGCCTGGGTGGCTCAGTCAGTTAAGCATCTGCCATCAGCTCAGGTCATGATCCCAGGGTCCTGGGATGGAGCCACCTGTTGGGCTCCCTGCTCAGCGGGGAGTCTGCTTCTCCCTCTCCCTCTGCTCCTCCCTCCCCACTGCTTATACTCTCACTCTCTCTTCTCTTTCTCAAATAAATAAAATCTTTTTTTAAAAAAAAGATGATGTATGAATATTTCTGGGACATAGACATTTCAGTTCAATGTGTACTCATCCTTTCCCTTCCTTCCTCTTCTGATTTGCCCACAAGAGAGGCTACTAAAAGAAGGGGACTTCCATAAGAGAGGTGTCACAGGAGTCTGGGGATGTGGTGCTCTCTGGGTGGGCAGGAGACTGTGGAGGCAAGGCCATGGCTTGAAGTGACCCCTGGGGAACTCCACATCTGATGCTTAGAAATTAAAATATCTCTCCTGGGTCTAAATGAACAGAGCCAGGACAATCTCAAAATAGCAGGTGACCAACAAAAAGTAGATCTTCCAATAGACTGGAAAACTAGCAGCCCTTGTTCTTATCCTGGCTCCAGAATGAGCCTCTACATTCCAGAACACTCAGCAGGAGAAAAGCCAGCAGGCATGAAAACGGATGGTGTTTTGGGGGTCTGGTGAGAAGCATGGGTTACTTAGAAAAAAGACAAGTAGGGAAGATGGGAAAAGGGGCTGGGGTTTGAGGATGCAAGCCTTCAGCATCAGGCTGAGAATGACTGTCATCCAAAGAATGATGGGGAGCCATGGACAGTTTTAAGCAGGGAATGACATGGTCTAGCTATGTTCTAGAAAATTCGCTGCGGGTGGGATCAGTGGATGGTAATTTACATGACTCCAACAGGAATCTGGGGAGACAGAAGCGGACAGTAGAGGAGCGACTGGGCATCTCAGTTGGTTAAGCATCTGACTCTGGATTTCAACTCAGGTCATGAGCTCAGGCTCCTGCAATCAAGTCTGCTTGTCTCCCTCTCCCTCTGCCCCTCCCCCAGCTTGAGCTTTCTCTCTGTCTCTCTCTCTCCCTCTCTGAAATAAAGAAACAAATCTTACAAGGGAGGGCAGTAGACAAGCATGAGCTCAGAAAACATTCATCTCCCTTTTCATATTAGACATTTGAGGTCCAGGGAGAGGAGAATACGCTGAGGAGGAGGAAGAGGGTATGGATAGGGACACAGACTGGGCAGCCCATTGTCATCACCTGAACAAAGACAGTTGCTGCTTCTGATCGATGATTACCACTCCATTAAGGGACTATTTTAGCTCAGGGGAAGCTGCGTGGGGCTTCCAAATTCTGGGAAGAATATAGAATATGGGTGCATGCCATGTTGGGAAGGAGGAGTCCTTTGGATGATTGAGTAGTGGCTGGTTTCCTGGCTCACCTGTGTAACCTGGAGAACTGGGGGGGTCAAGGGTGGGGAAGGAGCTCCGGCATAGCCACCTGCTGTTTTCATGTAAGAATCACTGTTTTAAAGAAACCCTCTGGGGCTAGAGCCTAATGGGGCAGATGATGGGAGAGGAACTCTGAGTCCTTGTAAGTAGGCAAGGGCTGGGAAATATGGCAGGAGAACACCATGCAACGCAACTTCTATTTGCCTTTGGATACACTCTCTGCCCTCCTCCACCTGCTCTGAGCCCCAGAAGCTGGTCTGTATGGATAGTCTCAGATTACAGTTGGGTGCAGCCAATGAGAAACCACAACACAAAAATCAGAGGGAAGGACGGAAGACGGAAGACGGGAAGGATTGGTGCTGTGGGCTAAATTCATAGGCGGAAGCCCTGCCCCCCAATCTCTCAGGAGGACCATAAGCAAAAATGAGGCCCTGAGGGTAGGCCCTAAGCCAATCTGGCTGGTGGTGTTATAAGAAAAGGATGTTTGGACACACAGAGAGACGCCAGGGGCATGTGCAGAGAGGAAGGAACACACAGCAAGATGTCTGCCATCTGCAAGCCAAGAAGAAAGGCTTTACCAGAAACCAACCCTACCCGCACCTTGATTTTGGACCTTCAGCCTCAAGAACTGCACAAAAATAAATTTCAATTGTTCAAGCCACCCAGTCCGTGGTATTTTGTTATGGCAGCCCCAGCGTGCTGACACGGTCCCTTTACGAAACTCTTCTCAGCTACCTGGCTAGAGGGTGCCGTTGTTTTCCCACCAGAACCCCGACCGAGTCAAACAGTAACCAAGATTTTGGCTCCATTTTATTTCTTCCTGTGTCTTTGGCCCTTTACCCATTTGGCCAACGAGGATATTTTGCAATTACCACTTCATGGAAGGGATGGTGCAATAGAAACAGAGGAAAGAGGAGTCATTTCTTTGCTTTTGAGTTTCTAAAAATCTAGCCCACAGTGAGCCCCATCTGGAGCCAGGCCAGGACTGGAGGCGTGTGGGTGCCATGCCCTGGGTCTCCCCATCTCTGTGCCCCGCTCCTCTGGGGCCTTGCCACTGGGTGTGGGCTACTCTGCCTGTCCGCCCCAGCTTGACCCCTTCCTTCCCTCTGGTCTGGCCCTGGGGGGTGCTGGTTGTGGGGGGGTGCACCATAATCCCAGCCTGTGGTAGCTGGGGAATGGCCCCCCAAGGACATCCACATCCCAGTTCCTGAAACTGGAGAAGATCTTACCTTGTGTGGCAAAAAGGCCTTCACAGCTGTGATTGGGTTAAGGGTCTCAAGGTGGAAGTTTATCCTGCATTATTAGATGGGCCCGGTGTAACCACAAGGGCCCTTGTCCCAGGGAGGCAGGAGCATGAGAGAGAGAGGAAAGGCGATGTGAGGACGGACGTGGAAGCTCAGAGTCAGCGGGAGAGCCTGTGGGTGCTGCAGTGCTGGCTTTGGAGATGGAGGAAGGGGCCATGAGCCCAGGAACACGGGTGCCTCTAAAAGCTGGAAAAGACAGGAAAGCAGATTCTGCCTGAGAGCCTCCAGAAGGAATACAGCCCTGCCAACACCTGGATTTGGGGCTTAGGAAACCTGGTTTGGTCTTCTGACCTCCAGAACCATAAGAGAATAAATGCGTGTTAAAAAAAAAAAAGAAAGAAGAAAGAAAAAAAGAAAGAAAGAAAGAAAGAAAGAAAGAAAGAAAGAAAGAAAGAAAGAAAGAAAGGAAGAAGGAAGGAAGGAAGGAAGGAAGGAAGGAAGGAAGGAAGGAAGGAAGGAAGGAAGGAAGAAAGAAAGAAATCTAGCCCACAGGGGGATAGAAATCATTTAGGGGGTGGGATGCCTGGGTGGCTCAGTCGGTTAAGGGGCTGCCTTCAGCTCCAGTCATGCTCCTGGGGTCCTGGGACTGAGTCCTGCATCGGGCTCCCTGTTCAGCGGGGAGCCTGCTTCTCCTGCCTGATGCCCCCCCTGTTTGTGCTCTCTCTCTATGTGTCAAATAAATAAATAAAATCTTAAAAAGAAATAGAAGAAGAAGTTGACTTGTGTCTCCACACCACCCTAAACTCACATGTCAAACTCCCAGCCCGCAGTGTCTCAGAACACGACTTTATTTGGGACTGGGACCTTTGCAGAGGTAATTAGTTAAGACGAGGTCATACTGGAGCAGGGTAGGCCCCAAACCAATGTGGCGGCATCCTTCCAAAAGGAGGATATTTGGACATAGACACGCACACAGGGAGAACACCATGTGAAGATGAGAGCAGAGATTGGGGTGATGATTCCAAGCCAAGAAATGCCCACGACTGCCGTCAGAGCACTGGGAGCAGGGATCAAGGCAGAGAGCAGGGTGTCCCTCGCAGCCTGAAGGAAGAGGCCCTACCCACACCTCCAGGACAGACTTCTGGCTCCCGGGACTGAGAGGATCACATTCCTGTGGTTTAGGCCGCCCGTCTGAGGCGCTTTGCTATATGCCAGCCTGGGGAAGCTAATCCTTTGGGTCTTCCCACCCACCCCTTCATTTATTCCACAAATACCCATACCCACTCCTGGGCCTCCTGGGGCTTGCCTTCTCGTGGGGGCGACAGGCAATACATCAAGGAGCACAGAGGAAACTCCGTGCCGGGTGGTAAACGCTCTGAAGGAAACCAGAGCTCAGGGAGGCCGACGCCTCTGCTGGGCAGTCAGACAAGGGGCTGACTCACGGCAGTGGTCCCCAGCCACTGAGGGCACGAGTCACGAAAATGCCCCCCAACCGGACACGAAGGCTGAGCCAACGGTGACCCGGCCAATGGTGACCCCCAGCTTGGACTTTGGCCCAAGAGCAATGTGGGGCCACGGTGGGCCCTGCATTTTGATGAGATGCTATGCGCATGAGGGACAGTGGTGCGGGCAGAGGGCCACCGTTGCAGGCATGTGAGTAGATGATGCCCGGCGCCCCCCTAACAAAGCACACAGCCTGGGTGGCCCGAACACCAGAAATGTGTCACCTAGACGCGTGGAAATCAGGGGCGCGGGGCTGTCCCTCCTGAAGGCTGGGAGGGAGAGTCTGTCCCAGGAGTATCCCCAGTTTCTGTGGTCGGGGCAGGGTGGGGGGTGCATCTCTGCTGTTACTCCGCTTGTGGGCACATCGCCCCATCTCTTCTTCAGGTGGTGTCCTCGCAGTGTGCCGGTCCCTGTGTCCCAACCTCCTCTCTTTATAAAGACACACTCACATTGGATTATACCCAATGAATGACCTCATCTTAACTCAATTATCCTCAGGGAGCTGATTTCCAAATGAGGTCACATTCACAGACGCGGGGACGTCAGGGTCTCAAGGACTCTCGTGGTGACACAATTCAATCCACGGCAGCAGTGGAGATGCAGGGAAATGGACGCATTGGAAAGATAATTAGGAGGTAAAAGTCACGGGATGTGGCAGTGAGTTGCATCGAGGCAGTGGGAGAGGGACGGGCGGAATGGGAGGCTGGGGCCAGGGGTTCTGGTGGGATCAGTGGCTGGCTGGGAAATCGCTACACACACGGGGCCGGGAGTTGTTGTGGTCTTGCTACTGTTGCAGGCAAGCTGGCTGGGGCAGGAGCACCTTCGTGTGGGAGGTGGGGGAGGCCAGCCTCCACGGGTGCCCTACTGCAAGTGGGGGAGCCCCGGGGGGACCCCATGGCAGACTGAATCCTGGCACCTTACAACAAATGTTTGTTTGTTTGTTTAAGATTTTATTTGTCTTAGAGAGAGAGCACAAGCAGGGGGAGCAGCAGGCAGAGTGAGAGGGAGAAGCAGGCTCCCCGCTGAGTGTGGAGCCCTACACGGTACTCGATCTCAGGACCCTGGGATCATGACCTGAGCCTAGGGCAGATACTTAACCAACTGAGCCACCCAGGCGCCCACAATGAATCTTTTTAATCTTAAAATTGGGTTTAATCTTAAAATTAGAGACTCTTTGAACTGTTACTGAATCCTAGTAACAAGCTGACTTCGGCCAGAGTCTTTCTCAGTCCGAGCAATTTACATTTGTGACCTTAGGGAGCTCTCCCATTGTCTTCTGAGACAGCCTCCCCATTTCCAGGAGGAGGAAAGAGCACAGACGGAGATGTCTCCGGCAGAAATGGATTTGATCCCAGGTCTGCCCAACCCCAAGACCCTTGCCCAATAAGCCTTCCTCACACGAATGCCAATATTAATACTTTTAACCACAACAATCATGACAATGACAAGGATGCTGTCATCACAGAACCGGCTGTGAGTCAGTGCTGCCTGGATGTTTGAGGGGCCTCGGGTCACGTAACCACCCCCCCACCCCCCACCCCGCTTCACAGAGGGAGAAACCAAGGCTCAGCGGTGCTAAACACCTTGTTCAAGGTCATCAGCAAGGGGGTGACAGAGGTATGGTCTGAATCCAAAGTGCATCTTAGGACAGTGGAAGGGGGGGCACCCAGGTGGCTCAGTAGGTTAAGCGTGTGTCTTTGGCTCAGGTCATGATCTCAGGGTCTTGGGATCGAGTCCCGCATCGGGCTCTCTGCTCAGCGGGGAGCCTGCTTCTCCCTCTCCCCCTGCTTGTGCTCTCTCTCTCTCTGTCAAATAAATAAATAAAAATCTTTAAAATAAATAAATAAATAAATAAATTCCAAAGTTGCCATGTACCAGCTGTGTGACTTTCTGGAGGTGACTTCTCGCTGAGCCTCTCCTACCCTAGGGGGGATTATTACTATATCAATCTCATGGTGTTACTATGAGAATTCGTGGTGTTATTATATACCCTGCACAGATGAGCCCTCAAATTATTAGCTTAATTATCTTAATATTTTCACGTTGATAGCAGTTACTATCTGTTCACCAAGCCTTGTATTAATGTTTTCCTTATAATATCACATTGAGTCCTCATGATACCATTGTGATAGGTGTGTTTTATACAGAGATACTAATTTTATAAAGGAGGAACCTGAAGGGCAGGTGGGTTACAGGTGATGGAATGGGAATTCTAACTCAGTCGAATTCAGAGTCTCATGGGAATTCTAACTCAGTCGAATTCAGAGTCTCATGTCTCAACCACATCTCAAGAACACTGGATTTCTAAAAGGTCTAGTCTTCTGGGAAGACCGGCACCATCTCATTGCTGGGGAACTGATCTGCAATAGGAATGGAGAAAGTTCTCACCTCGTTTGTAGCCTCTCCAGATTTTCGCAATCACTCGGGCAGGTGGCAGAATCTCCACAGGAAAAACAAGGAATACTGTCCCCAGAGGCAGATCCAGCCCCAGAAGCAGGTGTCCAGAAAGACATGCATCAGATACTTTATCAGCACTTTACATCATTGTGTCTGAATCATCCTAACAACTCAGAAGTCGATATTATGATTGCCCCCGTTGTATAAATGAATGAAGGCTCAGAGATAGTCAATGCTCTCAGGATTTCAGGTAGGAAGCGACAGAGAAGAATTCAAACTCAAGGCTAATAATCGTCACCGCCCCCGACCCCCGCGCTGCTTTCTGCGGCGCTGGGGGGACAGCGCCACCTGGTGGTAAGAAAATAAAAAATAATCGCTAACAGCATTTGCCAGGCACTGTTCTAAATGCTTAATTTAGATTTAATTTAAATTAAATTGTTTAACGCCTCCTCCTAACCCTAATTATTAATTGCCTTTGAAGGCAGGTGATTAATAATAATCTCCACCCCTACCCACGTTTATTTTTCTTTTCTTTCGTTGAAAAAAATATTTTTATTGTGGAAGATTTCAAGCGTATACAAAGGGAGATATACAATACATCCGTCAACCCGTTTCAGCAATGATCAACTCATGGCCAATCTCATTCTCTCAAAAACCCCTCCCCCCACAACCCTCAAAAATCCGGATTATTTTGAAACAAAGCCCAGACATTGTATCAACTCGCCTATAAATATTTTTAGTTATGTATCCTTAGAAGTAACCCAATTTTACTGCTGGGGAAACTGAGGCATCAAGAGGTTACATGACCTGACCAAGGTCTCTTTGGTGATGGGGTGCAGAGGCTAGATCAAACCCCTGTGATCTGGGTGCAGAGACCGCACCTTTAACTACGGTGATGCGTCTGGAGCTGTCCTCAGTCAGACAACAATAAAACTCTGCCAGCCAAAATTAGAATACAAACAGTAGAGGGGTGCCTGGGGGCTCAGTCGGTTGGGTGTCTGCCTTTTGCTTGGGTCATGATCCCAGGGTCCTGGAATCAAGCCCACGTAGGTCTCCCTGCCTAGTGGGAAGTCAGCTTCTCTCTCTCCCCACCCCCCCACTTGTGCTCTCTCTTGCTCTCTCAAATAAATAATTAAAATCTTTTTTTAAAAAAAGAATACAAACAGTAGAGATGAAAGTATCGTATCGATGTTAACTTTACTCAAGTTGATAACCACCTGTATCAGAGAACGTCTCTGTTCCTGGGAAGCACACACTGAAGGATTTAGGGGTAAAGGGCCATGTGGTGTGTCACTGACCCTAAATGATTCAGAAAAAGTACAAGATAGATGAGAGAGACAGGACAAATTATACTGGGAATGGGATAAGATGTTAAAACAAGGTGAATCTGGGTCAAGAGTACAATGGATGTTATTTGTACTCTATTTATTCTTGAAACTTTTCTGCATGTTTGAAATCACTTCCCCTCAAAAGCTTTAGAATTTAGGAAAAGAATGCATACTATAAATAATACAGGATTCTCTATGTGTGACGTTTTCAAACGGGCAGAAGTACTCTAGGTGACGGAGGTCAGAATGGTGGTTCTATTTGGTGGGTATCCGCAGGAGACAGGGCAGAACACAGCCATCCAGGGTACCCCCCACATTCTATCATGAATGTGTCTCATTAGGCTGTGTGCTTAATTAAAAGTTTTGCACTTGGGGCTCCTGGGTGGCTCAGTCGGTTAAGTGGCCAGCTCTTGATTTTGGCTCAGGTCATGTTCTTGGGATCCTGGGATCAAGCACCACGTAGACAGTTGAGGGACACCTGGGTGGCTCAGTCCGTTAAGCGTCTGCCTTCGGCTCAGGTCATGATCTCAGGGCCCTGGGATCAAGTCCCGCATCGCATCGGGCTCCCTGCTCAGCAGGAAGCCTGCTTCTCCCTCTCACACTCCCCTTGCTCGTGTGCTCCCTCTCTCGCTGTCTCTGTCAAATAAATAAATAAAATCTTTTTTAAAAAATTAAAATCAAAAAAAGAAATGAGACCCTGAGAAGGGTCTTGTCGACCTAGAACTCTGAAAGTTAAGTGTAGAGCTGTATATTCAGAAAACTCTTACGCAAAGTTCTGCCCTTGAGTTGGAATCCATGGTTGCTTCCTAATATCAGAGAGCCTTAGATCCACCAGGCAAGGGGGGAATGCTTCACTCTTCCCATCAGAACTTCAAACAGAAAAGCTTGCAATCATCTACGACTTAAACAAGATCTTCTCAGTAAGAAAGCAGCAGTCATTCAAGAAGGGGAGTTGTTGTGACATTTCCAGTTGCAGGGTGACCTTGGGAGCAATACCGTTTCCTGTTAACATTGCAGCTGGCTTTAGTCCGTGGTTACGCCAGCCTGTCGAATAGCTGGGCTTATTTTTACTTTCTTATTAGGAGCTAATTTTTACTTTCTCTATTGAAAATTCAAATAAAATTCTCCGTACTTTGCAGCGCGATATGTGAAGATTTAGCAAGACGTTGCCTCTCTGAGAATCAGTTTCCTTCTGTGTAGGATGGGACTGACTCATGAACGTAGTTCCCGCGGGATTGTGTGAGAATTAACCGGGATCATTTTATTATTATCACTATCTCTCGCTCCTTGTCTTGCCTTCTACCTCTCCAGCCATTTCTGTCCCCACCTCACCGCCCCCCCATCCCTCCACCTTCCCGCCCCAGCCCGCACCTGGAGCCGTCATTTGTGGGCTCACAGCGCCATCTGGTGGTCCGGAGGGTCTGATCCTTGGGGCAAGCGCGAGACGAGGTGCGGGGTAAACGCGAGGGGGCCGGGCTGGAGAGCCCTGGGACGTTGGATCCCTGTTACTGCTAGAGGAGACCATGGCCTGTGTGTGGGAGAGAGAGGGTGCCCCCAAGCACGCTGTGCTGAGTCTCGGTAGGTCTGAGCTCGGTGAAGGCGTGGGTGCGCCCGTGTAAGTAGTATGAGAAGGGCGGTTGACCAGTCTGAGACATACCTGGAGGTTTCTGAGTATGAAAGACAAGGTGTGGGCAAGTCTCTCGGAGAGGGTGTATCAAGGCTAGGTCTGGGCCCCAACCGGATTATCTGTGTCGTTGGGAGGCTGACTGTATGTAAGTGTGAATATATGAGTGTACCGTATGCAGCCGATAGCTCCCTGAAAACAAAAAGAAATGCAGAAACATCTTAAGTGGCTTTCATTAATGATATCGTAATAATATTGATGCTGTTATTCATTCTGAAGCCATTAGATAGATACAAATGCAGGCTATGGGCACGGATATATAATATCAGCATAGGTGTACAGAGAGGGCATCAATATAGATCGACAGTATAGACACATATAGTGTAAAGGTGACACAGTATAGATAAAATTATGTAGACGGCGATGACATAGAGGTAGGTAAGCAGAGGGGGTGTAAATACGGTACAGACTTCTGATATTGCTGCATAAATAGACACGGGATACTGCGAACTGTGACTGCATTAATTCCATTAAGAACCAAGATCTTCAGCTTCAGAGAAGGGAGTCCTGAAAAAGCCAGAGAAATGTTTGATTCTTCCATTGCTTTATCAACTTCTAAATAATGAGTGGGTTCCTTAGCACCCTTCAAAGGTGACCTGTGAAGTTCTTTTGAGTACCATGAAGCTAATTCCCTGATACCCTTTTTTTTTTAAGATTTTATTTATTTATTTGACAGAGAGAGAGAGACAGCCAGCCAGACAGAGAGAGAGACCCAGGACTCTGGGATCACGCCCTGAGCCGAAGGCAGATGCTTAACCACTGAGCCACCCAGGCGCCCCTAATTCCCTGATACCCTTGATCAGAGTGAGAGTTTTATGGTTGTACCAGAATCTAGGGAGGAGATACGAACGAGTGCTTAGAAAGGTAAGCAAAGGAAAGACGAGGCGGTTATTAACTCCCGGAAAAACCAGGCTGTAGGAGAAGGAAAATGTAGCTGGAGGTCACTACGGGGCCCATCTGTGAACTCTATTACACAGTCATGATAATGCAAACACTGAATATTGATTTAACTAGAAATGGAGATAAATTCAACTGAGGGACTCTGGGGAGGGGAAGGAGTGTTTGCTGAAGGCACCCCAGGATTTGGTCCCGGAAGGAGTTCCATTGGAGACTGAAGTCCCTACACCTGCTTTGCCCTGGTGTGGGGGGCTGGAAATACCTGCCATCCCCACAGATGCCCATGCCCTCATCCCCAAATGTGCTCCCTCAGGTGGTGAAAGAGACTGTGCAGGTGTGATTAAATTAAGGATCTTGAGATGGGGAGATTATAATGGGTCATCCTGGTGACCTAATGTAATCACAGGGTCCTTATACAGGGTGGCAGGAGGGTCAGAGTCAGAGGGGAGTGATGCAGCCAGAAGCCAAGAAATGAGAGCAGCCTCCAGATGCTAGAAGAGGCTGGAACAGATTCTCCCTGGGACCTCCAGAAGGAACCAGCCCTGCTGCCACCTTGACATTGGCTCTCTAAAACTCATTTCAGATGTCTGGCTTCCAGAACTGTTAAGGGAATACATGTTTTAAGCGAAGTCCGTAGTCATTTGTTACAGCAGCAATAAGAAACTAATACACCCCAGGGGCGCCTGGATGGCTCAGTTGTTAAGCGTCTCCCTTCGGCTCAGGGCTTGATCCCAGAGTCCTGGGATTGAGACCTGCATCAGGCTCCCTGCTGTGCTGGGAGCCTGCTTCTTCCTCTCCCACTCCCCCTGCTTGTGTTCCCTCTCTCGCTGGCTGTCTCTCTCTCTCTCTGTCAAATAAATAAATAAAATCTAAAAAAAAAAAGAAGAAGAACGAAAGAAAGAAAAAGAAACTAATACACCCCAGTATCAAATCCTTCTGAAATGGGATGAAAGGGAAGATCTGAATGATCCTTGGCCTCGAGCTCCTCCCTTCCATAGCCTTTCTGAGGCTTTTGTGGCAACAAAGAGATGGGGAGTCCCTCTGGCTCAAACAGCCTAGTGGGGGGCCTTTGTCCAGGCTCTCCCCATGCCCTCGTGCCTGGATTGAGGATTCAATGAGGACCTAGGGTTCAGATTCATTCTCAATCAGCAGTTAGCTTGTACTTGGGGTCAGGACTCTGCTGACTTTTACCCTCTTGGAATGTCCACTGATGGCGAGATTATCCACCCCTTGCTCACGTCGTCCCTGGAAGAGAAGCCAAGCTGTTGTAGCATCTGGTTTGGGCTTCCCTGAAGCCACCTCAGCCACGCCCTTGCCTCCTGGAGAACTTTCCCAAGAGATTAAGGAACTCAGTTCAGCTATTCCCATTAAGTGGTTATCTTCAAAAGAAACTGTGCCAGAGTCCTTGGTATCAGAATGTCATCAGGGGAAGGCTCCCGCCCATGCCTCCAGCTCCCACCCCCACCTTCTTGCACCTGTTATGCCTGAGTGGATGATGTCCTGCAAGCCACTTCCTGACTCTGGTCCCACGCTCTCCTTTGCAAAACAAAGGTGATGGGTGAGAGGGCCTCTAATGGGGTTCTGAGATTAAAATTCCACAGTTTTGAGAGCCTGGAGTCCCCAGGCGGTGTGGCCCAGGCTTTTGGATTCAGAGTAGAGCTCAAGCCTTAAGCCTTCCAGCTATTGGTTGGGTGTTCTTGGGAAAGTGACTGCACACTCCGGAATATCAGTTTCATCTGTAAAATGAGGATTAAATAAGACAACGCCCCTTGAGCGCATGACACACTGCCTGGCCCCACGCTGTCTCCATAGGCCGTTGCTATCGTTTGTAATGGTTATTCAGAATTACGTCTGTGCTGGTGGTGCCCAGCAATGTAGGGCCAAGTGCGCAACAGCACACACAGTCCTGGACACTCTGGGTTGTGATATATTAAGTGTAGCCAACTCCTTTATCAACCCAGGACACAACAGATGAGAGTGCACAACAAAAAACATGGACTGCTCTTCAAGGTGGAGACCGGTCCATAATCCAGGATACATACACACCTGCAAGGGTCCCTGAAGATTTTCCACCAGATAAGCAGACACAGGGACAAATGAAAGGAAATTCATGCCCAGATCCTCATCTTCCCAATGAACAATTCCCTAAACCAATCTACCTGAGAATGTCCCTGGTTATGTTAAGACTTAGCCATTTCCTATTTCCGTCCTTCCCCCACTTTCTTAAAATACAAAAACAAACAAACAAACAAAGCCAAAAAACCCAACTTTCCTCCCATCCTCAATTCATGCTCTCCAGATAGAAAATCCTCTGGTGACCAAAGAAAGAGCTCTAGAATACTGACGCTGGTGTTGAGAAAGGGAGGAACTCTAGTGGCAGGATAATGAATCCCTGTGCAAGGCTTTGCTTTTCAGGTGTTTGCGCCCAACACTTTGCATTCAACAAAACTGGGGGAGGGCTGGACAAACTCTCGGCTGAGAAATCATTAAACTATGCTTTGGAGATAGTTCAGAATTGTTTTCTGGCGTACAGCTTAAGAGTTCAAAGAATTAAGGGACATCGCTATACTGATATGTGTTGGATTCCCATCTATTTAATGGTGTGAACACATTTTCTCCATGACTGCTTAAAAAAAGAGAGAAAGGGGACATACTCCTTTCTCTCTGGGTATCTCCTATGTATACATGAGATATACATGTTAATACACTTCCGTTTGTTTTTCTTCTTTTTAAAAAAAGAGAGACAGACAACGGAATGAAATTTTCTTAAACAAAAAACAAACAAGAAAGAATACCAGACCGATCTTAAGCCAAAAATTTTTGAAAAATAAACTAAGTAGACAAGTTCCTGATAAAATAATAATAATCGGGGGCGCCTGCGTGGCGCAGTCATTAAGCATCTGACTCTTGGTTTCAGCTCAGGTCATGATCTCAGGGTCGTGAGATTGAGCCCCACATCAGGCTCTGCCCTCAGCATGGGGCCTGCTTAGGAATCTTACTCCCCATGGGGCACCTGGGTGGCTCAGTCAGTTAGGCGGCTGCCTTGGGCTCAGGTCATAATCTCAGGGTCCTGAGATCGAGCCCCACACTGGGCTTTCTGCTCAGGGAGCCTGCTTCTCCCAATGAACAGGAAGAGCCTGCTTCTCCTCTCTGTCTGCCACTCCCCCTGCCTGTGCTCTCTGTGTGTGTGTGTCAAATAAATAAATAGGATCTTTAAAAAAAAGAAAGAAAGAAAGAAAGAAAAAAGAAAAGAAAAGAAAAGAAAAGAAAAGAAAAGAAAAGAAAAGAAAAGAAAAGAAAAGAAAAGAAAAGAAAAGGAACAGCTTTGAGGATGCCTGGGTGGTTTAGTTGGTTAAGCACCTGACTCTTGAGCTCAGCTCAGGTCTTGATCTCAGAACCGTGAGTTCAAGCCCCGTGCTGGGCTCCACACTGGGCATGGAGACTACTTTAAAAAAAGAAAGGAAGGAAGGAAGAAAAGAAAAAGTAGATTTTGTGCAGCCAGCAGAAACCTGACACCAAATCCTGCCTAAGACAATTAATTTACAAGTCATTCTCGCTAATGAACTTAGACATAAAAGTCATAAATAAAATATGAACAAAGAGAATCTAGCAAAATATAAAAAGGACAATATATCACAGTTCAGTTGCCTTTGTCCTGAAAGAATGGTTTAACATTAGAAAATCATTCAATGTAATTAACAGGGAAAAAGTTATATGATGATCTCAATGGATCTAAAAAATATTTGACAAAAAATGCAACACCTGGGGCGCCTGGGTGGCTCAGTCGTTGAGCGTCTGCCTTCCACTCAGGGAGTGATCCCAGCGTTCTGGGATCGAGCCCCACATCAGGCTCCTCCGCTGGGAGCCTGCTTCTTCCTCTCCCACTCCCCCTGCTTGTGTTCTCTCTCTCGCTGGCTTTCTCTCTGTCGAATAAATAAATAAAATCTTTTTAAAAAATGCAACTCCCATTCATGATTTTATTAAAAAAAAAAAACACCTCCTAGCAAACTAAGAATAAATGCCTTAATCTGATAAAGTTTCTTGTAGCAAACTGCATAACTAATAGTGAAACTTTGCAACTGTTCTCTTTGAGATTAGCAGCAAGACAAGGTTGCCTACTCTCACCAATTTTCTTTGACACTGTGCTGGGACAACTAGCCTCTGCAATAAAACAGAGAGATAAATGAATGACATAGGAGTTGGTGAGGAAGAAACAAATGTGCCATTACTTGCAGATGATATAAATTATACATATAAATCCAAAAATTAGTAAGTGAACATAGAAAGATTACTAGATATGAAAATCAATATATTTGTTTCTAAATGAAAGCAACAGTTAGCAGATGGCATATTATTTTTTTATTTTTTAAAGATGTATCCATTTATTTTGGGGGGGAATGTGTGCACATGGGGGGGGGAGGTGCAAAGAGAGACAATCCTGAAGCAGGCTCCTCGCTGAGCACAAGCCTGACATGCGTCTCAATCCCAGAACCCTGAGATCATGACCTGAGCCAAAATCAAACGTTGGCTACTCAGCTGACTGAGCCACCCGGGCGTCCTACAGATGGCATTTTAAATTAACATTTAAGGGGCACCTGGCAGGCTCCCCTCGGCGGAACAGCCTACTCTTGATCTCAGGGCTGTGGGTTCAAGCCGCATGTTGGGTGTAGAGATTACTTTAAAACAAAACCTTTAAGAAAACAAATAAATAAAATAAAATAGCATTTAAAAAGATCAAATACCTAGGAATAAATCTAACAAAAGCTATGCGAGAACACTACAGAGAAAAACAATGCAATATGGTTGAGAGAAATTTAAAAAGACAAATAAATGGAGAGAGGAACCAGGTTCCTGGATTGGCAGACTTAATATTTGAAATGTGTCAGTTCTCTTTGATAGATCTGTAGATTCTCTCTAAACCAAAAGGTTATTTTGTGGCATTTGATAAGCTCATTCTAAAATGTATATGGACAGTACACCTTAAACCTGAACAGAGTTATACGTCAAGTGTATCTCGGGGCACCTGGGTGGCTCAGTCGTTTAAGTGTCTGCCTTCTGCTCAGGTCATGATCCCAGAGTCCTGGGATCGAGCCTTGCATCGAGCCTTGCATCAGGCTCCCTGCTCAGTGGGGAGTCTGCTTTGCCCTCTGCCTGCTGCTCCCCCTGCTTGCGCCCGTGCTCTGTCTCTCTCTCTCTCTCTCTGGTATATAAATAAATAAAATATATTTAAAACGTATATCTCAATAAAGCTGGAAAATAAAAATTCAATGGATTTTTTGGAATATGGAAATGCAAAAGCATCAAGCCAAGGGGTGCCTGGCTGGCTCAGTTGGTGGAGCATGTGACTCTTGATCTCAAGGTTGTAAGTTCAAACCCCATGTTGGGTGTAGAGATTACTTAAAAATTAAGAAAAAAAAATCTTTAGAAAAATAAAGGAAAGTCAAGACACTCCTAAACAGGAACAAGGTGGGAGGATTTGTTCTATTTGACTTTTATCATTAAACTATAGTAATTAGAATGGTGTGGAGTTGCCACAAGCATGAAGAGAGACCAACGGATGGAAGAAACTGGGCAGCCCAAAATAGGGACCCGCATTTGGATGATGCCAGAGATGGTGTTATGGTGCAATGGGAAAGGTATGGTCTTTTCAATAATGGGACTGAGACAACTAAGTAATGCAGAAAGAGGAAATTAAATACCTATCTCATATCACACCAAGGATCAATTCTCGGTAGATTGTAGATCTAAACATGAAAGGCAAAACAATAAAGGTTTTAGAAGATAATATAGGAATACATCAAGGAACAGATGGCCTTCCAAAATAAGACACAAAAAGGCACTAACAATAGTGGAAAAGTTGATAACTGGGATTACATTCAAAGATAGTTCACCATGAAAAGAACGAAAAGACAAGCCATAAGGTGAAGAAGACATTCACAATAAATAACCAACAAAGAGTTCCGATCCCGATTATATAAAGAATTCCTAGAAATCAGTCAAAAAGAGACAGACAACCCAAAAGAAAACTGGACAAAATTCACAACAGACGTTTACAAAGGAGGAAGTTTAAGTGGCAAATGAACATATCAAAAGATGGTCAACTTCATTAGCCAAAAGGGAAGGCAAATTAAAAACACAATGGAGGGGCACCAGGGTGGCTCAGTCAGTTAAGCATCTGCCTTCGTTCAGCTCAGGTCATGATCTCCGGGTCCTGGGGTCGAGCCTCTGGTTTGGGGGGGGGGGTCCCTGCTCAGCGGGGAGTATGCTTCTCCTTCTCCCTCTGCCCCTCCCCCTGCTCCTTCTCTCTCTCTCTTCCTCACTGTCTCTCTCTCTCAAATAAATAAAAATCTAAAAAAAAAAAAAGAATACACTTCAAAAAAAAAAAAGAAATACAAGTTCAAAGAGAAAAAAGAATATGTTGGGGCGCCTGGGTGGCACAGCAGTTAAGCGTCTGCCTTCGGTTCAGGGCGTGATCCCAGCGTTCTCGGATCGAGCCCCACATCAGGCTCCTCCGCTATGAGCCTGCTTCTTCCTCTCCCACTCCCCCTGCTTGTGTTCCCTCTCTCACTGGCTGCCTCTGTCTCTGCCGAATAAATTTAAAAAAAAAAAAGAATATGTAAAAATTAAAGGGAAAAGTGCTTACATCTTTTTGTAAATGGTTAATAGTAGATCTCAGTTCTCAAAGACTCCACTAGCTATATTTTAAAAAGTGGCATACCTTTTATTTTTAAATGTCAATATTTACAATACACCAATGGTAACAATTTAAACTGATGGAAAAAAGTTTGCCATCTACTTGAAAGTATGAAGATATAAAATTTTAAAAAGAATTTCATGGACTACATAAGAAAAATAGTGAGAAGACTGCTGCTTCTCAGGTATCTGAAAAGGAACTCAGGTAAAACTATGGCAGCAAATTCAGGGATTCACAGAGTAGGATCCCCAAAGCTATGGTTTTGAACAATATTCAACTCTGGTTATAAAATTTACAGTATTGATAAAAACTTCCTCAAAAACAGTAAGTGAAGGTAGGAGAATCTCCAGTAATCTCAAAGGCTGGCACAAAATCCTAAAAAGATAAATTTGAATGGAAAATAAATATTAGCCACACATCATTTTTGAAAAATATTATAAAATGCAAATTCTGGTGGGGAGTTGGTTGAGAACCTGTGTTTTCTCTATCTGGTGGTGGCAGATGGCCTTCCTCTCTCCTGGGCCCTCATCCTCAGTTCCTTGATCCCCCTTCCTCCTCTGACCCACCTCCAAAAGCTGGGATTCCTGGAGGCTAGAACCCACAGTCTCTCTCTTTCTCCTGTTGAGTCCAGCCATTCCTAGGCTTCAAATGCCACCTCTGTGTACTAAGTGTGGGGTATCCCGATCAGGTGTGGGCCCGTGGTGCAGGCAGTGAAAGAATTCACCCCAGGCAGAACAAAGAAGACAGAAGTTTATTGAATACACTGCAAGGGAGCAGCAGGCAAGACAGCAAAAGGGAGACTGTCTATATGCCACGTGGCAATGGAGAGGGGCTATAGTAATAGGATGGAGTGGGGGAGCATGGGGACCTATGGAATTTTCCCCTTTTTGGTAATCTTAGGAACTGTGCCTGGTTTTAAGTAGCCCATTTGTTGGTTAGGGCCTATGGCTTACTGAGCTGTTGGCAGTAGCTCAGTAGTCACTTCAGGCCCTTTTGCCTTGCTCAAATTTCCATTGCTCAAGCCTGTTGCTTGAGCAACAGCCTAAAAGCAGCCTCCACACTAAGGACCCCCAAACCTATGCCTGCTGCCCAAATCTGGCATCATTTGGCCCCTGTCTGTTCCCTTCCCACTTCAGCCACAAAGGCCTTCTTAGCCCTCCAGGCTACCTCTCAGGTCTCAGGACAGGTTGTTTCCCCACCTGGAATGTTCACTCCCTCTTTCCGCCCAAGCTCTGCCCTCCCCAGAGATGAGAAACCAACTGCCCTGCCTGTTCCCCAACACACTGTGCTGGAATCATCATCATCAACAGCCCTGAACTCCTCTAATCCCTGCACAACCCTCTGAGCCTCCCAAAAGCCTGTTCCCCCTGCAGGGAACCCTCCTGCCCATGATCTTCCTCTAGTCATTCTTTGGATTCACAGATGCCCTACATGAAGCCCGGGAAGCCCTCCCTGACACCCCCCATTCCCAGCCTAGCAGGCACTTACTCTGGGTTCCCACAGTCCCCTGTGCTCCCCAAAACCAGTCCTGATCACACTGGGCAGTAAATGGTGACTGAACTGTCCTCCCACTGAGCTCCATGAAGGCAGGGCTGTCTCTGTCTCCACTGTGACCCCAGCATCACTCAGCCAGGCCTGGACACAGAGCTGGCTGGCGTCAACACTGGATGTAACTAGCTGAGGCCCGGGTTCTCCAGGGGCCTACTGCATCCTCAACTTCTCATCGCCTCCGGTTATTCGGGAGCTAGAGCAAGTTGAAATAAAATAGGGGATTCCATGCAGCTGGAGCTTATTGTAGATGTGGAGACATGGGTGCGCATAGGGGAATGCGACTTCCCCCAAGTAACACCAGGAGCCAGTAACCCCATGATGACCCTGGGCCCCACCTTTTGTCAGCTCTCCAAGGGTGGGTCACACTTTGTGGGGAGATAGAAAGCAATGGAACCAGTCCAGGCTGGTTCCTGCCGGTGAACTGAGAACATCAGTGACCTTAGGGCAGGATCAGGGAGCCAGGGGCCGAAGGGAGAAAGGGAATTCTTTTTCTGTAGTCTTGGAAATTTTTATGAGCCCATAATCCTTTACTACGTGTATAATTGACTATCTGAAAAATTATAGCAAATAAAGGCACCGCGTTCGGGCTGGCTGTCCTGCAGTTTGGGCACCGCGCCTGACTCATAGCAAACACCCAGAGCAAGATAGCAGAGAGCTGTAGTACCCTGCTGGCTGTCTGCCAGCGTGGGCCATTAATCAGGGGATGCCCTTCAGCCTCTGAGGGAGGCACTAATATACCCTCCCCATCCCACGGAGAACTAGAACAGACGGGGGTCAAGTTTCCCGCCCAAGGTCATACGGCTCAAGGCCAGTGCGGGATTCGGACCCAGGTAGCTCCTGGCCACACAGGGCAAGTGAAGAGGAGGAGGAGGGAGAGCAGCGCGCGGTCAGTCTCTATCCGGTTCTCCTCATCCTGCTCGCCTCCAATCCAAAGCCGTGACCTGTGGGGCCGAGGGCGCCCCCTGGTGGAGCGGCGGAGGGAGCTAGGGGTGAGAGGCCGCGAGTAGAGGGGGACGCAGCTGCGCGGCGTCCCACCGGGATATGGAGATGGGCGTCAGAGCGCGGCTCACTCAGTCATTTCTTCACCATCACCCAGAGCGACCAGTCTGTACCGGGCCGATTGGGGGTAGGGATGGAGCGAAACAGTCCTCTCCGACCCAGAGAGGGGACAGGGAGGGAAGGGCAGGAGTGGAGAAACAACCCAGAACAGGAGGCACTTGGGAGCTGTGGGACCTGGAACAGGTATCCGAACTTTCTTCTGCCCCCATTTCCTCTTCGGAAGTCGGGAATATTCTAGCACCTCCCTCAAAGCAGTAATGTGAGGATAACAGGATTCGTGCCTTTTGTTGGAGGCGCCCAAAGGGGATTCCTTAACCCAGCCAGGGGGTGGGAGGAGTGAGGGGTTGGGACTTTTCTGCTGCCTGAGCCTCTAAAGCCTGTGGGTTCAAAGGTGAACAGAAAACCCAGCCCCCCCTCTCATGGGTTTACTGAAAGGTTGTGTGTTGTGCTCAGACTTCGGTGCAGAGTAGAGTGGTTTATGGCCTTTGACCTTGGGAGTAGGTGCAGTTATGAGCCCATTTACCAATGAGGAAAACTGAGGGGTTGAATAACTTGGCCAAAATCACACAGACACATGGCAGAGGCAGGACGAGAGTCGCATTCAGCTGACTCCTGTTCCCAGAAGTTCCTTCCAAAACTCCCTGTCCTCCCACACCACCTCCCTGAACATTTCCTGTTCCTTTTTTTTTTTTTTTTTTTTTTTTAATAAGTAAGCCCTATGCCCTACATTGGGCTTGAACTCAGGACCGGATCAAAAGTGGCGTCCTCTACCGACTCAGCCAGCCAGGAATGCAGGACTTCTAAGCTCACTCCCTTGCTGCCCGGGCTCCAGCCAATCAATTCTTAAGATGCCGCCCTCCGCCCTTCCACTTCCCTGCCTCCACCAACCCGCCGAGCCACATACGTTTCCTCCCCTAAGACGGTTCTTGCCCTAGGAGAATACCAAAGCCAGCTGCTGAAACTGGGACATTTTCATCTCACTTAATGTGTCTTCCCGGTCAGGTGCCACGGCAGGCAGGGCACCCAGGGGTGAGGAAGACGCCCCGTTCCCACCCTTGTCCAGCTCTGGGCTTGGAGGTGCAACCAGTGTCAGACGCAGGGTCACAGCCATTGCAGTTTTAAGACCCCCTCACCACCCCCACCCCCCACTCCCCCT
>NC_048229.1:35755214-35774617 GCF_002007445.2 Ailuropoda melanoleuca | reverse complement strand
CACTCCCCCTACCCCCGCCCCCGCTTCAAGTGGAGAGTGGAAGGAAAGAAAGAAGGGGAGCCTGGAGTTCTGGGAGGGGACTGGGGTGGACCGGAGAGGGGAGGGCAGGAGGGGCCAGAGTGAAACCAAATGCTGTCGGCATCAGGAACCAGACCCCCATGACTCGACATTTGAAATGAGGAAGTTCTCAATGTACTTGGCTGGCTCCGTCCGGAAAGTATGTGACTCTGGATCTCAAGGTTGTGAGTTCGAGCCCCACGTTTGGTGTAGAGATGACTTAAAAAAATAAATAAATAAAAGGAGATGAGGAGCTTCTCCACTAAGTGAAAGATGCGGTGCTGTCTGTAAGAGGAAAAACCAAAATATCCCAGAAATTAATCCGAAGGGGATGGAGGCTTTGCATCAAAACCATTCCGTGAAATCCCTCCTAGGAATTGAAACAAATGAACCAGAGCCGCATGTATGGATGGATGGTTATGAATAAATCTCAAAAAGTGAAGAAAAAAGGCCAGTTTTTAAACCTGCAAAGGAACATTTTCCCAAATATTGTGTGTGGATGCACAGATATGTAGTAAAAGATAAAAACTAAACAGGTATCTCAGGCATCAAGATAGTAACTGTAAGAGAGCAGTGCTCTGGGGGAGGGAAGGAGGGAGGAATATATCTGGGAGGGACACAAGAGACCTCAACTCACTTGGGAATATTTTATTTCTCTAAATAAATAAATGGTTCAAATGTCAAGGTACAATAAAAGTGGGAGTGCACACAGTTTAGCACTGTTGCGTTCAGCTGACGGCAATTCCTCTAAACTTGTCCTGTGTCTGTGTTTGAAATAATTTTTTTTTATTTTTTTAAAAGATCTCATGTATTCATTTGTCGGGGGAGAGAGAGCGTGCACACGCACAAGCAGGGGGAGCAGCAGGGAGAGGGAGAAGCAGGCTTCCCGCTGAGCAGGAAGCCCGATGTAGGACTCGATCCCAGGACCCTGGGACCACAACCCGAGCTGAAGGCAGACGCCCAACTGACTGAGCCACCCAGGCGTCCCTTGAAATAATTATTTTCAAAACAGAAGAACGGCTGGCCAGGATGGAGCCCACTGATAAATGGATACAGATACGGAGGGGAGGGGAGCTAAGGGCTATGGCGAAGACCTGCAATGTTATTTTGCTCAGCCTTTGGCTGCCTTCCTGATGTGAATTTTTTTACGCCTTATTTTTTTACCACCAACACCACCCCATCTCCCCAGCTCCCCTTCCCCTCCCCACAGGTTATGGTACATAGAAGGTATGCGAAAACAGAAGGTGGGGTGCTGTGGAGGAGGGACAGGATCTGGGGGTGGGATGAGGGGACAGCAGTAGAAGACTTGTGAAAAATAATACCACAGGGGGGGCACCTGGCTGGCTCAGTCAGTAGAGCATGTGACTCTTGAACTCTGGGGTCCTGAGTTCAAGTCCCACGTTGGGCACAGAGCTTACTAAAAACAAAACACGAAGGCTCCAAATGGTGTCATTTAGACCACGTTCCCAAACCCGGACTTCATACTTAATCTAACTGCAGTTTCAACCTCCCCCAAAAATGTAGACATAACCGGTCAGTCAGGAATTTTTCGATTAGCGCCATGAGTCTGCCACTTGGACCCTCTCCAGTCCCCAAAGAAAGATGAGGTAATCTGCGCGATAAGACCCTTGCTTTTTCCAAACAATGTAACTATGCTAATAACTTTCGTGCCCCACCCTCCCATAAAAACCTTCCACGTTGTACATTTCCTTGGAGCGCTCCTGTATTTGTTAGATGGGATCCTGCCCGATTGATGAATCATTTAATAGGGCCAATTAGAGCTTTAAAATTTACTCAGCTGAATTTTGGTTACTTAACAGATTCACAAATATCGCTGCTTTGCTTCCTGTGACAAAGTCAATTCCCTGATGTTACTCACAGCCAAGGATGCTCTTAGAATCTAGGGAAGCACAAGGGCAGGGGTGCCAGGAAGGAAGCAAGACTCATCTTTCACTTCTCCTTTCACCCAGTTCTGGGTGTTGGGTGGGGCAGCTTTGAGGGAGGGAAGGGCTGGGAGGAGAGAAAGTCAGGGGGAAGGTACATGGGCCAGAGAGCAGACATGGCTTATCCCCACACAAGCCAAGTTCTAGAACCATACGCTTGGAGGATCCCAAGCAAAATAAACCCCTCCCCCCAGCAATTTCCAGAACCCACCCACCAGGCAGCCTGCTGGAACCCTGGGGATGGCAGCCTGTTGAGTAATCTAAGAAAATGCATAGGAGCTCCAGCCTCACCCAGCCCAGATCAGAGGGTGTCTGATGAGAAGTAGCTGGTAGGGGAGGGGGGTCAGTTGTCAGCCACCCAGGGTGAAGAGAGACCGGGATCCCCCAGAGATGATTCCATTACTGTGAAATCCATGTTGGGAACCAGACTTCTTTGGTCTTTAGACTCAAGAATTTGGAGACCTTGATTGCTCTTTACACGAATTTGAGAGCCTAACAAATTGTATTCATTCATTCAACAGAATATTTATTGGGTACCTACTGTGTGTCAGGCACTGGGAACATAACCGTGAACCAGACAGAAGTCCCCGCCCTTCATGGAGAGAACATCCTGGTGCAGGAAGGCAGAATAAAAATGTAAATACATGTAAGACATGCTTTCAGGTAGTGATAGAGGCTGTGAAGAAAATGTTTCTGTATTTAACAAACACGTTCAAAGCTTCCTATATGCCAGGCACTATGGTAAGTGCTTTAAAAACTTGTTTAATATTTATTAAATGCCTTACTTAATGAATTAAAGCAGGGTCTGGGGAGTGAGAGAGCTAATTCTATTTGTGTGGTCTGGGAAAATCTCTTCTGGAGGGAACTGGCCTTGAGCTGGGAACAGAGGATGAGCCAACCTCAATCTCCAGGCCAGACATTTCAGGCTGAGAGCTAGTGCAAAGGCCCTGAGTCTGGCTTTGCTGTTCAAGAAACTGAAAGAAGGGGCGCCTGGGTGGCTCAGTCGTTAAGCATCTGCCTTCGGCTGGGGTTATGATCCCAGGGACCTGGGATGGAGCCGGGCATTGGGCTCCCTGCTCAGCAGGGAGTCCACCTCTGCCTCTCCCTCTCCCCCTCCCCCTGCTGGTGTTACCTCTCTCACTGTGTCTCTCTCTGTCCCATAAATAAATAAAATCTTAAAAAAGAAAAGAAAAGAAATTGAAAGAAGGCCAGTGTGAGTGGAGTTTCATGAGCAGAGAGAGGAGTGGGCCAAGATGATGTCAAACTCAGCAGCCAGTGGACAGATTCTGAAGGGCGTTGGATGCTGCCATTTGGGGCTTGAATTTTATTACCAGGGTAGTGGTTAAAGTCTTGTCTCGGAACCTTTAGAATCTTGGGGACTTGGAAGTTTTCTTATCTACAGGATCTTGTGTAAAAATGAATAAAGGGAAACCTCACTGAAATGGAGTCGGGAGGTTGGACAGGGAGCGCTCTCACGCCCTGCCACTCAACGTCAATTACAAATCCAACAGGAGGAGAAGAACCTTGCGCACGGATACTACTGATACTGGAGGGAGAAAGGAAAGCTTGGCTCCGCCCCACCTCAATAGACCAGCCAATGCGAGACAGTCAGAGCCCGCCAATGGGAAGCCACTGTACTTCCCAACTCCCAATTTGCTCCAATGGATTTTTTGTTTAAACAGGCTTCTCAACGCCCCCACCCCTTCCTCTATAAACGAGCATTCCTCAGTTGTGTTCTCTGGATTTGCCTACCTATCGTTTCGCTGTTGGCTGCTTTCCTTGTATTGCAATTCTCTGCTATTCCCAAAGAAATCCATAGTTTGCTAGTAAAATAATTGGCAGTTTTATTTTTAAGGTTAACATTTGTAATCAAAGTCATCTCAAAACAATAGACTCCTAGGAGTGCCTGGGTGGCTCAGATGGTTGAGTGTCTGCCGTCAGCTTGTGTAATGATCTCCAGGTCCTGGGATCGAGCCTCAGGTTGGGCTCCCTGCTCAGCAGGGAGTCTCCTTCTCCCTCTGCCTTTCCCCCTGCTTGTGCTCTGTCAATCTCTCTCTCAAATGAATAAATAAAATTTTAAAAACAAACAAACATTAGACTCCTAGAACCATTGCAGTCGTCTAATTTCTCTCCTAGGCCAGAGCTGCATCCCTCAAAACGTGGCCACAATGTTCCCTGCCATCTCCTCTGGTCTTGATTCTAGCCTCTGGCATCCAAGGGGTGTGCCCTGAAAACGGGAAAGAAGAGGTGGGGAGGCTAGCCTATAGTTTGTTGCCACAAAGTAGGTGCCAGTTCTTAGTTTCTCCTTTGCTTTGTTCTGGAGAGTTCCGGGAGATCCCAAAACCAATCTCTACCCTTTCTGTCCACCGGGGCTTTAGTCCTGCGACAGCCAATAGGCATCTCAAACTTAATGAAACCAAATGAGAATTCCTGATTCCCTGACCTCCTGCAAAACCTGCTCCACCCGCTTCCCACCTCTGGTTCCCATAGGTTCCCTAATCTTTCCAGCCTCTAGAAAAAGCATCAACATCTTTCTACTTGCCCAGGGCAACAAATCTAGGAGTAGCGGTAAAAATAATTTGTTTCACTGGAAAACATCCTTCTGGGTTAACAGATTCTCATCTTGTTTCCTGTCTTATGCAATAGTCTCTCCTCTCTCGTCTAACAGTCTTCTAGCAGAAAATCTCTCCTACCTGACACCAGAACTGTTTGTATTTGACAGGTTGACCTTGATTCCTTCCTTCGCTGTCAAACCCAATTTGTCAGCAAATCCTGCAGGCTCTACCTCCACAGACATCCCACATTTATCTATTTCTTTCTCTCCCCACCACCGCTCACCCTGCTCCATGCCACGGGCATCACTTGCCTGGACCTTGCTTACCCTTAGGTTCTTGTTTTTTTCTTCATTTGCTCCCCAGTCACCCACAATTCATTCACCACAGGGTAGCCAAAAAGATCTCTTTAAATGCAAAGAGAAGGGACGCCTGGGTGGCTCAGTCGGGTAGGCATCTGCCTTCAGCTCAGGTCATGATCTCAGGGTCCTGGGATCAAGTCCCACAACCGGCTCCTTGCTCAGTGGGGAGCCTGCTTCCCCCTCTGCCAGCTGCTCCCCCTGCTTGTGCACTCTCACTCGTTTGCTCTCTCTCTGAAAAATAAATAAATAAAATATTTTAAAAAAAATAATAAATGCAAAGAGAAAACTAATCTGGATGGGGGCAGACGGTGATCAGTGGGGGGAGGATGACGGAGGGGTGGCTGAGAAGAGGCATGGCGGGAGGTTTCTGGAAAGACGGTAACTGTATCCCGATAGGAGTTGGGGTCACATAGATGTATGTAGTTGTTGAAATGCATCTTTTTTTTTTTTTTAAAGATTTTATTTATTTATTTGACAGAGATAGAGACAGCCAGCGAGAGAGGGAACACAAGCAGGGGGAGCGGGAGAGGAAGAAGCAGGCTCATATGGGAGGAGCCTGATGTGGGGCTCGATCCCACAACGCCGGGATCACGCCCTGAGCCGAAGGCAGACGCTTAACCGCTATGCCACCCAGGCGCCCCTGAAATGCATCTTAAACACAGTTAAGATTTGTGCATTTCACCGTATGTAAACTTACCAGGGGTGGGGGAAATGTCCGGTAAACAAATATTGAACTGTAGCAAATGATGCATGCTGTTGCGTTTAGGAGTGAGGTGTCCTGGTCTGCAACTGTCTGAAACGCATCGCCCCCAAAAATAAGACGGATGGATGGGGCAAGATGAATAGGGAAGCAACACAGCAACGATTAAGTAACGTGTTATTGGGGGGAATCTAGGTAGTGAATATACAAATATCTACTATAGGTTTGAAATTTTTCATAATAAAATGTTTAATGAAAGTACAAAGGAAACTAAGTAACTTGTTGGGCTGAAACCCCCCCCCCACCTGCTTCCTTTTGCAGGAGAAATACAATGCTGATTGTTTTCCAGGTCCCTGCATACCTCCTGGCTGACTTCATCTTACATTCAGTCTTCCGATGCAACGAGAATAGATGCAACGAGAATATTTATTGAGCACCTACTGTGTGCCCGGCACTGCTCTAGACACTGGGGTTACAGCTTTGAACCAAACAGCATGGACCTGACATTGTAACTGTCTTCCTCAAAGAGCTCATGGCCCTGGCAAACCTTTGAACAACTTGAAATTACCTTAATTTATGACTTCATTTGCATATCACTATGAGCTCAGGGAAGGGAGGGCCCGGTCTCTCTTACTCGTACCTGCATCTCCAGGTCTAGACAGTCTTGTTTATAGTCGGACCTCAGTAACAATTAGTTGCAAGAATATTAGCTAACATTTACGTGATAACTTGTTATATACTCACCTGGCCCTGTTTGAAGTTGTTTGCACATGAACCCATTAATCCTGAAAACTATCCCCATTTTATAAGAGTTAACAGAGGCACCCAGAAGCTAGGCCGTGAACTCAAGCAGTCTGGCTTCAGACATCAGGTTCCCAACCGCTATAGGAAACTGCTAAGTGAAGGAATGGTTCAATCAATCATTCAGCATGGCCGGAGTTCAAAACCCCCACTGCCGCTCCTTAACCGCGTGGCCTGGATCCAATCGATTCATCTCCCTGAGCCTCTTGTTAAAGGTCAAGTCCTCCTAGTTCATGGGGAAGATGAAGGATGCTGGAGGAAATTGGCTCAGAAACGCGCACACGCGCAAGCGAACTCACACCCCAACGACAGTGAGCAAGGGGGTGGGAGCCGGGAAGGGCGGTGCGGGGTCACCGCTCCAGGCACGGGGTGTGGCCTCCTGGAGGCAAAGTCTCCGGCTTCCAGGTTCCTCCCGTGTGCCCACGCCCTACCTGGGGCCCAGGGCGCTGTCTCCGCCCCCCGAACCTGGGTGACCTGGTAGACAGCCGGGCGAGAGCCGGATCCCCCAGCGGGCGGCCGCGGTGGTCTGGAAGAAAGAAATCCGGCGGCGGGGAGAGAATCCTGCCTGTAGGTAGCGGGAGGGGCTGGGTGCCCCGCCCCCCTCCGCCGGATTTCGTCCAGAAGGAGCCGCCCGGCTCCCGCCCCCGACCGGCCCAGCCGCGTGGAGCATCTGGGAACCGGGAGAAGGAGCCGACCTGCGGCGATGGAGGCGGCCGGCACCTGGACGCTGCTGCTGGTGCTGCTGCTGCTCTTGGTGCTGACGCTGGCGCTGTCCCGGACCCCAGGCCACCTGCCCCCCGGGCCCACGCCGCTGCCGCTGCTGGGGAACCTCCTGCAGCTCCGGCCCGGGGCGCTGTACCCGGGGCTCCTGCGGGTGAGGGGCCGCGGGGCCGCCCTGGCAGGGGCGGGGCCAGGAGAGGGGGGGATGCCCAGGGAGAGAAAGCAGAGAGGCCCTGGGGTATCCCAGAGGAGCCAGGCCAAGGGTGAAAGGGGCCAGGGGTGTTCAGAGGTGGGGCAGGAGCAGGGCTCGAGAGCCGAGAAGGTCCGGGGGAACCGGGACGGGGGTGGTGCTGGGGAGAGAGGACCCTGGTGTGCGGGACACGGGCTAGGAGGGGCAGACGCTTCTGCCCCGCGGAGCCCTGGAGAGGATGAGAGCAGGGAAGGAAGCAGGATCCAGGGGCAGGGGTACCGGGCAGAGGGGCCCACAGAATCCTGGGAGGGTGTAGAAGCAGGGGTTAAAGCCAGAGGCAGGAGCCCTGAAGCAGAAGAGAAGCTGATGCTGCGATGCTGGCAGGTTTATTCCTGCGGGAGAGGTAGCTGGGGAGGGAAGGGGCAGAGAAGAAAAGGGGGAGCGCTCGCTGGCGGCAGAGGGAGGCTTGGCTGGAGGATTCCAGGTACAAGCCTGCAGAGAATCTAGGCGCGGGAGTTCTGTGGAGCTCAGCTGGGAAGGAACTGGAGGGCCCCGGGGCGGCAGGGAAGGAGGGCAAGAAGGAAGGCTGAGGCATTTCTAACCTTTGGGGGAGAGAGGGAGAAAGAGGCCAGAGGTTCTCTGTCAAAAGGAGTCTGGGGGACTTCAGGACATGGGGAGGGGAAGGGGGGTCTTGAGGAACTTGAGGGTTTAGCAGAGTGATAGAGAAGGATGGCTGGTTTTGGGGTGGGGCAAGAGCTGAGGGATTAGGAGAGGCCAAAGTCTCAGCTGCCCATTTTTGCTGCCATATGTGTCAGTTGGGGGATAGGGGTGGTTCTGGGTCGTCTCAGGGTCGGAACTTGGGGCTCTGTAGGAGGTAAGGGGTTGGGGACTCTATGGGGAGGGGAACTGGGAGCCTGGTGCAAAAAGAGAACTGAGCCTCCCAAGGGGGCTACTTCTGTCTGGGGGCGGGGGAAGGGTTCCTCTTAGTTGCCTCATCCAGTGATGGGGCCCTGATGGGGACACCTAGAGGGAAAGAGGCAATAGCCTGCCGCACAGCAAACCCCTCTCTCCTCCCCACCCCCAGCTGAGTAAGAAGTACGGACCGGTGTTCACCGTGTACCTGGGACCCTGGCGGCGCGTGGTGGTCCTGGTCGGGCACAAAGCTGTGCAGGAGGCCCTGGGAGGTCAGGCTGAGGAGTTCGGTGGGCGGGGAATGTTGGCGACGCTGGATGGGACCTTTGACAGCCATGGTGAGTCATGAGCAGAGCTGGGGACTTCGGGCTCCTTTGCTCAGAGCCTGCCCCACTTACCGGTGTGACTTTTGTGCATGGCTCAGTGTCACTGGGCCTGTCTTCCTCATCCATCGAATGGGGTGATAACAGTGCTCATTACCTTGGGTCGTCCTGAGGATTGAATGAGGCCTGGGTGAGATGTTGTGGACTTCTCACTGCTGCAGGTGAAGCCTCCAGGACTGGGAGGGACAGGGAGAGCTTCCTAGGGACTGGGAATGGGTGGGACCACTTAACGTGTCGAAACGATTCTCTGCTAAGCCTGAAAGAAGAAGGCTGGTGTGGGGTCGCTGTCAGGACATAGCAGTGACCCCGAGCTTGTTGGCCAGTGGGGAGAAAGACCTGTCGCCAGGCTAGGATGGGGAAGGCAGAGGGGTCAGGGCCAGGCTAGGGGAATCCCTGATTTTCTGGAACCAGAGGTGGTGTCTGACCCAGCCTGTTTGGTGGGAGATGTCCAGGAAGTCTTGAAAGACAGGTTGCCTGGGTGCCAACTCCTAGGGTGAGCGGGAAGGGTGTTCCAGGCAGAGGAGTAAAAAAGCACAGAGGGGAGAGAAGCAGCATTCATTCATTCAGTTGACAAATTTTTATCATGCCTGGCCCCATAGTGGTTACTGGGGACACAGAGGTGACCAAGATAGATGTGGTGTCCTGTCATACTGTAGGAGAGGTGGGCATGTCATAGGACTGGAGGGAAGGAATAGAATTCTAAAACGAGAGGTACAGCTCTAAGAGCAGGACACAGGGGAACTGTACTGGCCCAGGTCGGGGGAGGAGAGGGAGACGGAATCAAGGAAGGCTTCTCGGAGGAGACAACAATTGCAGTGAGACCTGAGGATGAGTGCAGTTAGTTCAGCGAGGGTGGAGAGGTGAGTGATCCAGGCAGAGGGAACAGTAGGGGCAGAGGCCTGGAGGGGGGATCCTGACACCACTGAGGAAGCGAGAGAAGGCCAGTGCAGTTGTAGCAGGATAAGTAACAAAGCTAGGGAAGTGGGTCACGCAGGGCCTGAGTCACACCAGAGTGCTCAGCTTTGGGATTTTCTGGGGGCTATAGACGGAAGCAGGGAAGATGTAAGTCAGAGCTAGAAAGATCCTCAGGTCGCTGTGCTGTGCGGGAGCCCAGGGAGGGGACTGTGCTGTTCTGGGGCAGGGAGTGCGTGGAAGGGAGGGGGGTGGTTGGAAGAGGCATCCAGGGCTCTGGCCAGGGGTCAGGGGCCCAGGGACAGTGGGCTGAGACAGGAAGGAGGAGAGGTGCTGAGGCCAGTTTGGAACACGGTGTGAGGGTGGGCAGGGGACATCCTGGAGGAGGCTTTCCAGAGGCTCCTAGGGACTGGCATTGTACATGTGGGACCCTGAGGTCAGAGAAGCAAGGTTTTGTCCAGAGCAGACATTTAGCTAAAGGAGGAAAATGTCGGTTCCATCCCCCTCTCTCTCCCAGTTCAGCTTGCAAATGACATGGGGCAGGGAACCCAGTAGTACTCTGTAAATGTTGGGAAGGAGGGAGGGAGGATGGAGGGAGGGAGGAGGGAGGAAGGAAAGAAGGAAGGAAGGAAGGAAGGAAGGAAGGAAGGAAGGAAGGAAGGAAGGAAAGAAAAGGAAGTCTTCATTCCAGGTTCATCACAGAGCACAGGGAGCCTGTATAATCCCAGTCACCAGCTTCTCAGAACATCACCCTCTACCCCAATAGTAAGCATTTATTGAGCACCTACTGAGTCCATACCCCTGGGCTAGGCTGGAATGGACTCAGCATGGGCGGGGCCTGCAGAGTCCGCCTCTGGGTGCCTCACTGGGAGGGAGGGAGTAGTCCTGGGGAGTGAGGAGAGAGGCTAGTCCCTCCCTGAGTCTCTCCTTCCACGCAGGTGTTTTCTTCGCCAATGGACAACGGTGGAGACAGCTGCGGGGATGCACGACTCTGGCCCTGCGGGAACTGGGCATGGGGAAGCGAGAAGGCGGGGAGCTGATCCAGGCGGAGGCCCAGTGTCTGGTGGAGGCCTTCCAGGGGACGGAAGGTCAGCAGGGTGGGGTGAGCCTGGGGTCCCCTGCAGCATGTCTGAGTGGGAGAACCTTCCCTCCGGGGCTGGGCTGAGGGAAGGTTCACCCCTACTGTTCCCTCTGCCTGGATCACTCACTGCCCCCTCCAGCTCCTCCGCCACCTTCTGTCTCTGTCCTCCTGTCTCCCCGGGGATCTCTGTGTCCCCAGTACGGCCACTTCACTCTTTCTGCTTCACTTCTTTCTCTTTCTTCTGTTTTTCTCTCCTGTAAGTCTGTGTCTTTGCCTCTCTCCTTGTCTCTTTCCCTATCTGTCTTTTGCCCAGTCTCTCCCTGTCTGTCTCCTTCCCCATCTGTTTCTCCGTCTGTCTTTGTTTCCCTGTCTGTCTCTCTCGATGCCATCTCCTGGTCTTGTCTGGCCCCCCTTCCAGCACGGCCCTCCCCCCTGCCCTCCCCCCCTCAGGACGGCCATTCGACCCCTCCCTGCTGCTGGCTCAGGCCACCTCCAACATCATCTGCTCCCTCACCTTCGGCCTCCGCTTCCCCTACGAGGATGAGGAGTTCCAGGCTGTGGTCCGGGCAGCAGGTGGCACCGTGCTGGGGGTCAGCTCCCCGTGGGGCCAGGTAAGTGGGTGGGACCCCTCTCTAGCCACCTTTTCCAGGTAACCCCCAGAGCACCCCTCCATGCTGCTGCAAGGCTAGGCCCCATGGGAACAACTGCCCTTCTCCCCGCAGACCTACGAGATGTTCTCCCGGCTCCTGAAGCCCCTGCCGGGCCCCCACACACAGCTTCTCCGCCACTTGAACATCCTGGCCACCTTCGCCGCCCGGCAGGTGCAGAGACACAGGGAGAGCCTGGACACCTCAGTCCCCCCTTGCGACATCGTGGATGCCTTCCTGCTAAAGATGGTAAAGGTAGGGGAAGGTCAGGGCCGGGGGGCGGGCGCTGAATGGGGCTGGTGGCTTGGCCAGCCCCCACTCAGGTATAGCTGGGAATCTGTCCGTTGTGTCGATAATCTCCAGAACATTTTTTGTCTTCTCAAACTGAAACTCTTTTTTTTTTTTAATTTTTTTAAAATAGTCCTTTTTTTTTTAAGATTTTATTTATCTGACAGAGAGAGAGAGACAGCAAGAGAGGGAACACAAGCAGGGGGAGTAGGAGAGGGAGAAGCAGGCTTCACGCTGAGCAGGGAGCCCGATGTGGGGCTCGATCCCAGGACCCTGGGATCATGACCTGAGCCGAAGTCAGAGGCTTAACAACTGAGCCACCCAGGTGCCCCTCAAACTGAAACTCTTGACTTGTTAAACCACAGCTCCCCGGTCCCCCTCCCCAGCCCCTGGCAACCACCTTTCTGTCTCTACGAGTTTCCTACTCTCGGGACCCCGTGTAATGGAATCCCTGCAGTATTTATCCTTTTGCAACTGGCTTATTTCACTTAGCGTGGTGTCCTCAAGGTCCATCCGTGTCGGAGCGGGTGACGGCATTTCCTTCCTTTTTAAGGCTGAATCCTTCTTCCACTACATGGATAGACCACATTTGGCTTATCCATTCATCCATCAGTGGGACACTTGGGGTGCCTCCCCCTTTTGGCCGTTGCGAATAATGCTGCTAGGAACATGGGTGTACAGATACCCCTTCGAGACCTTGCTTTCCGCTTGTTGGGGTACGCGCCCAGAAATGGAATTGCTGGATCGTAGGGTAATTCTATTTTAATTTTTTAAGGGACCTGATTCCATTCTCCATAGCAGCTGCAGCATATGACAGCCCCACCAATGGGGACAGGGCTCCCGTTTGTCCACATCCTAACCACATGTCATTCTCTGTTTGTTTTTTATAGCGGCCATGCTCTTTCATTTTCAAAAGCATCGCGACCAAAAAGAACTAATATCAAGAGTCCACTTCCCCGCTTGCCCAAACATTTATACAAACCCCCTGACCAAGCTTGAACTTGCTGTGTCGCACCCCAGGCGTGGCTGTTTGCTGGCCTTCTATTATTCCCCGCAGCCTGAGTTCTCTGAGCCCCTCTGCCTGGTTTCTCCCAGGAGGAGCAGGACCCAAGCACAGAGCTGACTGACAAGAACTTGCTGATGACAGTCATCTATCTGCTGTTCGCCGGGACGGTCACAGTCAGCACCACGGTCCGCTATACCCTCTTGCTTCTGCTGAAGTACCCTCAGGTCCAAGGTAGGAGGCTTTCGTGCCAGCCAGCCCTGGGGATGGAAGTGAGGGCTCAAGAGGAAGAAAGTTGAGGAGGATGGACAGCCTGAGCCAGAGCCTGGAAGCGAGAATGAGCCTGGCATCGGGAGTGTCTGAAGAGCAAGTAGTTGGGGAGCTGCCAGTTGCAGTGTGAGGCGTAGTGAAGTGGGAAATGGGACAGGAGATCTCTCAGGGCCTTGTTGCCTTGGTGGTACCTTGTATAGCTGATCCTGAACAATGGGGAGCCATGGAAGGATGCCGACTAGGGGAGGGTCCTTGCTCTCGGGATCCTGAGTTCCAGCAGCATGCTGGGCATAGAGTTTACTTAAAGCGGGGGGGACATCTGGCTGGCTCAGTTGATAGAGCACGTGACTCCTGATCCCGAGGTTGTGACTTTGAGCCCCACATTGGGTGTAGAGATTACTTAAAAAAAGATAAGAAAAAAAAATATGGGGTCATCAGGGCCCAGCCAGGAAATGAAGCTTTGATGGTGCGGGAGGGTACGTGGCTGAGAGGCAGGCGGGGCGTGAGCTCCAGGGAAGTCCAGGATTTGGGGGTCAGGCAGCTGCATTAAATGCTGTCAAGCCAATGGGGGGTGCTGACCTGGAAGATGGGGCTTAGGGTCTGGTGGCCTCGGGGGAATGGAGTCTGCCATGACTTCAGCTCTCTGGGCCTCGGTTTCCTCATCTGGGAAATGGGGATGGATAATGGTACCCACCTCACAGGATTGCTGTGGGAATGCACCCAGCACACAGGACATCAGGGACCCAGGCTCAGCGAAGCCTGGGGGACTCCTCGTCCCCGCCTGCCAGCCTCCCCCCAGCCACTAACCACTCTGAGAAGATGGGGATTCTGAGGGTAGAGTGGCAGGGCCCCACTCCACCTCTGACCTCCCATCCCCCTCTTCCTGGGTGCAGAGCGTGTGCGGGAGGAGCTGACCCGGGAGCTGGGGGCCGGCCGCGCACCGAGCCTGGGGGACCGAGGCCGCCTCCCCTACACCGACGCCGTTCTGCACGAGGCGCAGCGGCTACTGGCTCTGGTGCCCATGGGAGTGCCCCGCGCCCTCACGAGGACCACCTGCTTCCGAGGGTACACCCTGCCCCAGGTGGGCCTGCCCTCGGCTGTGCCCAGCAGCTGTCTCCGCCTCCCGCCTGAGTCTGTGGCTGTCTGTGTGTCTGACTTTTTCTGAGTATTGGTGTCTATCTCTCCTCTCTGATATCTCCTCTTTCTCCGTGTCCCTCTCTCTGCACCTCAGTCCCTCTGTGTTTCTTTCTGTGTGCCTTTCTCCTGCCTTTGACTTTGTCTCTGGTCCTCAGTTTCCCTATCTGTCCAACGGATATCCTAATTCTACCTCCTTCCAAGGTGACTGGGACAATCACATGCCAAGGGTGACAGGTGACAGACAGGGAAGCAGTCTGAGAACTGAGGGCCGAAGGAGTCTCACCATCAAATGAGTCTTTCCTCTTCCTTCCCACCCTTCTCCCCTGTCCAGCTCCTGGATCCATTAAAGGGCAACTCATCTCCAGCACCACCAGGGGGCGATGTCCGCCCGGAAACCCCAGGTGCCCGCCCTCAAGCAGCTCCCTCCTTGAGCTTCGTTTTAGGATCAGACCTGTAACACCAGAACCCTTGGGCAAATCACTTCACCCCCTGAATCTCCCTCTACCCCTCTTCTAAATCAGGAACAGTAATAGTATTAAGTTGGGATCTCAAGGAACTTGCGAGATAATGCTTGCAAAACACCAACTCAGCTCTTGGTGCAGGGAGCTGGGTGCGGGGCGGGGGTTCCCTGGCGGATCCCCGTTCCTGGCAGCGGCAACCGTTGCTAACACAGTGACTGTCACCGCTCTTGATAATGATGACGTAACCACAGGCATCAATGACTGAGGACTTGCTCTGCGCCAGATGCCTCACAAACATAGTATCTTGTTTAATCTTTGGAGCAACTCTAGGCTATTATCACGCCCATTTTACAGATGAGGAAACTGGCCTTGAAGGCTGAGAAGACTTGTCGGGGTCATCTAGCCTACAATGGTAGAGGCGGGATTTACACCCAGGGCCTATGCTTTAGCCATAGCTGTCTGCCTTATTATGAGCCTGTCTTCTCCTGGAGGCCCCCGCCCCTTCCCAGCTCAGACCCTGCTAGCCCTAGTCCCTGGCAAAGGCAGTCCCTTTGCCTCGCATCTCCTCCATTGTACAGCTCTGGGATCACAGTCACTGAGCTCGGCTGCCGCTCGGAGCCCTGGGCTGGGGAGCCTTCCCGGACAGCCCTCACCTACCCACCCTGGGCTTTACCCCTGGAAGAGCCCAGTGGGAAAGAGCTGGACCTGGGCCAGGTGGCTTATGACAGCCACAGATGAATCACAGCACAGTTTAAAAACAAAACGTAAAAAGAACTGGCCCTCCCATGTCCAGATGCTATGTTGCACAAGTTGCGTTAGTTTTGGGGACTCAGTTTTCCCACCTCTCAAATGGGAATCATGTTAGAAATTGCTTCGTAGACTTGTTGAAAAGATTTAGTGAGCTTGAGTGTATGTATGTGTTTATGTGGGAGAGGGAGTGAGATACACGTACCTATTACATGAGAGAGAGTATATATGAAATGCTTGATAAAATGCTCAGCCGTAATAAGCCCTTGAAATACGTGGATGCCGTGGCGCTTTGTGAACGGGTGTCCCTGACACTCCGGACTCTTGTGTTCTGCCCTCGGGCCTGAGCGGGGAAGGATATTAGTAAATTTATTATTGCTTCCCTTCAGGGCACTGAGGTCTTCCCCCTCCTCGGCTCTGTCCTGCATGATCCTGAGGTCTTCGAACAGCCAGAGGAATTCAATCCGGACCGATTCCTAGATGCGGATGGACGGTTCCGGAAGCAGGAGGCATTCTTGCCCTTCTCCTTAGGTACCTGCTGGGCCAGTCCCTGCTCCCCTGCCCGTCCTCCCCACGCCTGGGTATGAGGAGGGCTGACCCAGTCCCATCTCCCTGTTCCCTCCAGGTAAGCGTGTCTGCCTCGGAGAGGGCCTGGCGCGGGCAGAGCTCTTCCTCCTCCTCACCGCCATCCTTCAGGCCTTCTCCCTGGAGAGCCCCTGCCCGCTGGGGGCCCTGAGCCTCCAGCCAGCTGTCAGCGGCCTTTTCAACATCCCCCCAGCTTTCCAGCTGCAAGTCCGGCCCCGCTAACCTCCCCCCACCGTGTGCACCCGATGAAGGAGGGAGGGAGCCGTGGGAGGTGGGCGTGAACATCGTCGTGTCTCCAGAGCCACAAGTCTACACCCCAGGCAGCCACATTCACACACCTGTAGCTGTGCTAGAGTCAGTCACGCAAATACTCGGCCTCCATGTCCCCAGGGCCCCGCTCACTCAGCCCAGACAGCTGTTGAGACACGCAGCCACATACCTCACGAGGCCACGAGGGCCACGAGGCAACTCTGCCCCACCGGCTTTCCGTAGACGTAGATTCAGTTCGTCCGGAATCACAGACACGGACCCAGATAACACACCATCTCATATACAACACAGCTTCCCTCGAATCACAACCCACATGTGGGAGTTGGCTCCTCCCTTCACGAGCCATGGAAGCAGCCACTGTGTTCAGGGCCCACGAGCCCTCTTCACCCATCCACCTGCCAATTCTGGGAGCCTGGGTGCACAGGTGAACATGCCCCTTTCTGGGTCATGTCCCCGCACATAGAGACTGTCCCCGTCTTCAGCCCCAATGTGCCTTTTCTCATGCAGCAATGCCACAATCCAGGCCATTGCCGTCCACATGCCCCCAACCACCAAACCACACAGCCAGCCTACACATGGCACCGTCCCGTTCCCAAATATCTTCCCAGTGAGACACACCATTCCTTGGCGGGGGGGGGGGGGGGGGCAACACCCCNGGGGGGGGGGGGGGGAGGCACAGCCCCAGCCTCCTCCAGGCCTTCAGCTCTCAAGGACACCCCTTCCAAACACCTTGATCCTCAAATTCTCCCAAATACAAATATACGCCCAGTGTGGAATTGGGCACACAGCCCTGGGAACCAAGTAAACTTGGACGCATGAGACCCTCCAATCAGAGAAACACCTCCCCCTCCTGCTTATGTAACCACATTAAAAGCCTCCCCAGCCTGCCCCCCCACACACACACACTGACCCACCTCCGGTCCCCAAGTCCCAGTTAGACCTGGTGGAGGGGGCTAGATGACCAAGGAGGGGCCAGATTCCAACTCCCTGTGTCAGGGAAGAGGCCAGCTCCGATGTCCTTGTGACTTGAAGGTCCCCATTCTGCAATAAAAGTTCATTTCTGGCCCCCGGTCTGGTCCATGGCAGGGCCTGGTGTGCCTGTGACAGTGTCTGTCATTGTGAGTAAGGGGTGGGGATGGGGGGGTCCGCCCCTCCCTCGAGGCTGGGCGGGAGCTAAAAAACATGTCCCCCGCCCACCCTGGCTGTTGACATCAGTACCAGATGTGGAGGTGGGGGGAGGGGGGCCTGTCCTGGGCCTCACTTCCGGTGAGGCTGATGGGGGAGCGGGGTGTGGACCGGGAGAAGGTAGCCAGCAGAGCTGCGGGCCTGGGGGGGGGCTGGAAGGGGGGCAGCCAGGGAAAGCCTGCAGGTGACGCTCCTGATCCAGGCAGGCCCTGGGAGCTCTCCCCTTCCGAAAGCTGCTGGAGCCCGATTCCTAACCGAGCTCTGCCTTTTGCGCAGGCTCTTTTCCTCCTGCCTTCCCTCTATAAGGAAAGTAGACACATCTTTTTTGTTAATACCTAGTAAGGACGTTTTCAAGCACGTAGAAGCAGAGAGCCTGGTGCCATGAACCCCTGGGCCCATCACCTGGCCTCATTTGATAGCTGTCAACTTTCTGCTAGTTTTATTTCCGCTATCACTCTTACGATTGTTTTGTTTTTATTTGATTTTTTTAAGATTTTTTTTTTTTAGCTTTTTAAGTACTCTCTCCACCTAAGGTGGGGCTCAAACTCAAAACCCCCAGATCGAGGGTCGCACACTCCGCCGGCTGAGCCAGCCAGGCGCCCCTGTTATCGTTTTAAGACAAATCCCAGGGGTACCTGGGTGGCTCAGTCGGTTAAGTGTGGAGTCTTGGTTTTGAATCAGGTCATGCTCTCAGGGTCGTGAGATAGAGACCCGCATTGGGCTCCAAGGTCAGCGGGGAGTCGGCTTGTCCCTCTTCCTCTGCTCCTCTCCCCACTGAGGTGCTCTCACTCTCTCTCCAAAAAATAAATAAATGCATCTTAAAAAAAAAAAAGAAGCAAATTCCATGAAACCACTGAATATGCATTTCTAATAGTGAAGGACATCCCTCCCCCATCTTATGAGTTTTCCAACACGCAGCACACTTGAGGGAATGACACCACGACCTCTGCTTGGGGCTGCTCGGATTCTCCCACGGGCAGCCCACCACGCCGCTGAGCACACTGCCATCCGCCTGTCCTTCCGGCTTGCTTTTTAGGTGTTTCAAAGTGAACTGCAGACACTGGTTCGTGCAAAGCCTATGTCATTGGCTACAAGTTGCCTTGTTTAAAAAGTCTTTCCTGGGGGCGCCTGGGTGGCTCAGTCGTTAAGCGTCTGCCTTCGGCTCAGGGCGTGATCCCCGCGTTATGGGATCGAGCCCCACATCGGGCTCCTCCGCTATGAGCCTGCTTCTTCCTCTCCCACTCCCCCTGCTTGTGTTCCCTCTCTTGCTAGCTGTCTCTCTCTCTGTCAAATTAAATAAATAAAATACTAAAAAAAAAAAAAAAAAAAAGGAAAACACAATTCTCTATAAAAGCAAAAAAAAAGTTTTTCATGAGGGGCGCCTGGCCGGCTCAGTCAGTGGAGTGTGAGATGCTTGATCGCGGGGTGGTGAGTGTGAGCCCCACACTGGGCGTGGAGATTATTATTAATTAATTCACACTGAGGGAAGTCTGGGATCAGAAATACCATCAGGGGCACCTGGGTGGCACAGCGGTTAAGCGTCTGCCTTCGGCTCAGGGCGTGATCACGGCGTTATGGGATCGAGCCCCACATCGGGCTCCTCCCCTATGAGCCTGTTTCTTCCTCTCCTACTCCCCCTGCTTGTGTTCCCTCTCTCGCTGGCTGTCTCTATCCCTGTCGAATAAATAAATTAAAAAAAAAAAAAAAAAGAAAGAAATACCATCAGACCCGCTACCTGGGGAGGGAGGGACTGTCTGCATCAGTATGAAAGCCGGCATGAGTTAGGATCATTTCAGTAGCAAGTAGAAGAAAAATCTCAACCCAGAAGGGCTTAATCCGAATTACTGGACCCAAAAGTGAAAATGTAGCATTGCTGCGGTCTTCAGTTCTGTGTGTGTGTGTGTGTGCTAAAATACACATAACATTGATCATTTTAACCACTTGTAAGTGTGTCAGTTGGTGGTGGTAAACACAGTCGCAATGCTATGTAGCCATCACTACTGCCCTCAAAAATTTTGATTATCCCCCAGAAAGTCTCTTTACTTATTAAGCAGTAATTCCCCTCTTTACTTTTTTAAAAAATATTTATTTATTTATTTATTCGAGAGAGAGAGAGAGAGCGCGAGAACACAGGGTGGCTGGGGCAGGGGGAGGGGGAGAGAGAATCTCCAGCAGAACCCCCCCCAACGCCCCCGCT
>NC_048229.1:35627243-35753944 GCF_002007445.2 Ailuropoda melanoleuca | reverse complement strand
AAAAAAAAAAAAGAAGCAAATTCCATGAAACCACTGAATATGCATTTCTAATAGTGAAGGACATCCCTCCCCCATCTTATGAGTTTTCCAACACGCAGCACACTTGAGGGAATGACACCACGACCTCTGCTTGGGGCTGCTCGGATTCTCCCACGGGCAGCCCACCACGCCGCTGAGCACACTGCCATCCGCCTGTCCTTCCGGCTTGCTTTTTAGGTGTTTCAAAGTGAACTGCAGACACTGGTTCGTGCAAAGCCTATGTCATTGGCTACAAGTTGCCTTGTTTAAAAAGTCTTTCCTGGGGGCGCCTGGGTGGCTCAGTCGTTAAGCGTCTGCCTTCGGCTCAGGGCGTGATCCCCGCGTTATGGGATCGAGCCCCACATCGGGCTCCTCCGCTATGAGCCTGCTTCTTCCTCTCCCACTCCCCCTGCTTGTGTTCCCTCTCTTGCTAGCTGTCTCTCTCTCTGTCAAATTAAATAAATAAAATACTAAAAAAAAAAAAAAAAAAGGAAAACACAATTCTCTATAAAAGCAAAAAAAAAGTTTTTCATGAGGGGCGCCTGGCCGGCTCAGTCAGTGGAGTGTGAGATGCTTGATCGCGGGGTGGTGAGTGTGAGCCCCACACTGGGCGTGGAGATTATTATTAATTAATTCACACTGAGGGAAGTCTGGGATCAGAAATACCATCAGGGGCACCTGGGTGGCACAGCGGTTAAGCGTCTGCCTTCGGCTCAGGGCGTGATCACGGCGTTATGGGATCGAGCCCCACATCGGGCTCCTCCCCTATGAGCCTGTTTCTTCCTCTCCTACTCCCCCTGCTTGTGTTCCCTCTCTCGCTGGCTGTCTCTATCCCTGTCGAATAAATAAAATAAAAAAAAAAAAAAAGAAAGAAATACCATCAGACCCGCTACCTGGGGTGGGAGGGACTGTCTGCATCAGTATGAAAGCCGGCATGAGTTAGGATCATTTCAGTAGCAAGTAGAAGAAAAATCTCAACCCAGAAGGGCTTAATCCGAATTACTGGACCCAAAAGTGAAAATGTAGCATTGCTGCGGTCTTCAGTTCTGTGTGTGTGTGTGTGTGTGCTAAAATACACATAACATTGATCATTTTAACCACTTGTAAGTGTGTCAGTTGGTGGTGGTAAACACAGTCGCAATGCTATGTAGCCATCACTACTGCCCTCAAAAATTTTGATTATCCCCCAGAAAGTCTCTTTACTTATTAAGCAGTAATTCCCCTCTTTACTTTTTTAAAAAATATTTATTTATTTATTTATTCGAGAGAGAGAGAGAGAGCGCGAGAACACAGGGTGGCTGGGGCAGGGGGAGGGGGAGAGAGAATCTCCAGCAGAACCCCCCCCAACGCCCCCGCTGTTGCTCCAGGCTCTGTCTCAGGATCCTGAGACCTGTGAACTGAGCCACCTAGGCACCCCTCCCCCTAGCATTTTTTTAGAAGTTACAACAAACACGTATTGCAGCCCTCTCACAATTCCTGAACCTGTGGTCTCCATCTTCACATTTCCCCGACAGTCTCATAAAGTATAGTTGGTAGTCGGGTTGGTTCGAAGAGGAACCAACCCGACTACTTCCTCTCCTCCTCTTGGTAGGAGAGGATGAAGCAGGGTTCGAACAAGGACCCTCAAACTCACACTCATTAAGTATAGTTGGTAGTCGGGTTTGTTCGAACAAGGACCCTCAAACTCACCGCACAGGGCCTTTCTGTGAGCCTCTCAGGTCTTTGAAATCTGCAGCCATTCCTCAACTCGTATACGCCACTTGTTTCTTAAGAAACTAGGTCATTTGCCCTGTACAAATTTTCACATCCTGGATTTGGCTGACACCATCTCCGCGGTGCCACTCAAGATGTCTTTCCATTCCAGGAATACCCCATAAAGTGGGAATTAGACCAGATTCGGGCTGCGTCCCTCCCTGGTGTATCATGTTGCAGTCATCTAAGGCTCTGTGTGCTGTGGCCAGCTCCTGACCTCTCTGTTAGAACGTTTCCCGCCAACCTTTCACCTACTGGTCTTAGAGGGATCCTCGAAAACCAGATCAAACCAGGTCTCTGCCCTGCTCAAACCCACCCCACCCCCACTCCGCAGTGGGGAACTCTCCCGCACTGTTGGTGGGAAGATAAGTTGGTATAGCCATAAGGGAAAACGGTGTGGAAGTTTCTCCAATAATAAAAAACAGAACTGCCATATGACCCAGCAATCCTCCTGCTGGGTATATATCCAAAGGAAATAAGATCAGTACCTCAAGAGAGCTGCACTCCCATGTTTATGGCAGCATTATTCACAGAAAGGACCCCAGTGTCCATCAGCAGACGAAGGGATAAGGGAAATGTGACAAACACACAGGTATATGACGGGATATTACTCAGCCGTGGAAAAGAAGAAAATCCTGCCATTTGCAACAACTTGGATGGACCTTGACAGCACCATGCTAAGTAAGTCAGACAAGACAAATACCCGCGCGATCTCACTTACGTGTGGAATCCAAGAAAGCTGGAAGTCATGGAAACAGGGATGTAATGGATAGCCTGGAGAATATAGTTAACAGTACTGTAGGGGCTCCTGGCTGGCTCATGAGGGCACGTGACTCTTGATCTTGAGGTCCTAAGTTTGAGCCCCATGCCAGGGGGTAGAGTTTACTCAAAAAAAGAAAAAGAAAAAAAACAACACTGCATTGCATATTTGGAAGCTGCTAAGAGAGTAGGTCTTAGAAGTTCTCATCACAGGGCACCTGGCTGGCTTGGTTAGAAGAGTGTGCAACTCTTGATCTTGGGGTTGTAAGTTCGAGCCCCACGTTGGGTGTAGAGATTACTTAAAACTATAAGTTTTTTTTCAAAAAAGAAGTTCTCATCACAAGATAAAAAACTTTGGTGTCTGTGTGGTGGCGGATGGTAACTGGACTTATGGTGCTAATCATTTGGAAATAGACATAAATAACGAGTCATTCTGTTGTGCACCCGGTGCTAATGTTCTGGGTCTTCCTCGCTGGTGCTGGTCCGAGGCCCTCCCTAACTTTATCATCCATTCCAGAGGCCTGTCTCCTTGAAGTTCTTCACATACCTGCCTCCAGGCCTTCGTCCTAGCTGTTCCTTCTGCCTAGAATGCCCTTTCCTCCATGATTCACTTGCTAATTTACTTCGGATCTTAATCATAGCATAGGAGGAGTCTTCCCGGACCACCCTGTTTAAAATGGCACCCTCACCCCTTGGTGTTCCCTCCCCTGCTTTGTTTTTCTTTGCTGTGCATATTGCGCCCTGATAAATGTTTAATCTGGTTGTGATCTCTCCTTCCCTTTGGAATATGAACTCGATGAAGGCAGAATCCCCAGCCCGCAGCACAGGGGAACTTTCTGTTCACCTGTCGGACTCATTTTTCTAAATGTATCTGAAAGTCAAATGCAAGCACATAGTAGGTGCTCAGCAAATTGTTCTTGAGTGAGCTAACACGGATTCCAGTTGGCAATGCACACAAACAGGTGCGCAGAGTCCTAGGCGTGTGGGGGCCCCTGGCGTATTTAAGCAAGTGGGCAGAACTTTGCACAAAATTTGCACCAAAAAAAAAAAAAAGCCACAATAATTAATTGGCCCATTTATCGCAGGCCTTTTATAGGCTGGTGGGGGTGCAGTGGTGATACACCCCAAGATATACCCTGTCCCTGCTCTCTCGGAGCCCACAGAGCAGCAGGAGGAGACAGACAGGAGACACATATAGTGCCAATAAATATATCATGACGATCCATGCGGCGTTGCCAAAGAAAAGTACAAAAGTGTTGAGGGTGAACGACAGGAGACCTAGGTTAGACTGGAAGGGCTGGCAGAGTCCTAATGGAGGGGGGATTGCAGATATGGGGCTGATGGGTATGCAGGAGGTGGGGACAAGTCTGCAGGAGCCTGTGAGCCCTGACAGAAGCCTGGGGACAGGAAAGGGAGGCTCAAGTGGACATGGACGTGAGAGGACCTGAAGTAAGCAGTTTGAGATTTTTATCTTGGAAGGTTTGGGGCAAAGGACGGAAAAGGTCCGATTTGAGATTGAGAAACACGTGTCTTGTCTTGCTGGTGACAGGTTAGCGTGAGGGAGCACGGTGGTGGTGGCTGGGAGACCAGGGAGGAGGCCAGGCTGGACCAGAGCGAGGTCACGGGTGGCAGAGAGGTCTGTGAAGCCGGGTCCTCTACGGGGACTTAGAAACTTACTGCTGGGCGGGGGACGTCCAAGGGACCCTGAGGACAGCTGAGGCTGTCACTGAAATGGAACACGCATGAGACAGCTCAGGGAAGCTGCCGGTGAAGAGTCCTGAGTGCTAGGCTGAGGAGCTGGGAGCTCGGCCCCAGCGCCATGGGGAGTCACAGGGAAGCGGGAGAGGGACAGGGTCAGATATGAGTTTCAGAAACACGCCTCTGGCAGAGTGGAGGCGTGGAGGCCAGGCAGGAGGCCGGGGCAGGAGCCCTGTGGGGAAGGCTGGGGCTGGAGGGCAGGGGTGGGGAGGAGCAAACCAGTACACAACGGCCCAGAGCACAGAGACGCATGTCCAGCCCCCGCCCCTGCACGGACTCAGGCTTGCAGAGACCCACCCCCGTGTGCAAAACACAGAGAGGCACGGAAAATGGACAAACCAGCACGTGGGCACCAAATTTGTCCGCAAGGACCGGGATGCACAATCCCACCAGAGGGAGACAGCCATGCGAGACCCCACAGATGAGGGACAAACACTCAGTGGCACCTTGTCAGCTGTGTTACTGTGGGAAGAACGGCACGTTCCCTGACCTAAGACAGCCTCCCTTTGGCCTACTAAGTGGGTTCTATTCACATTCCCATCTTAGAGATGGACACACCGAGGCTCAGGGAGGCCAGTCACTTGAAAGGTCATGCAGTTCGAGGTAGAGCTGGGCTTCCAACCCAGGTCTTTGGGCACCCCTGTGAGCGCTCAGACACTGGGGTGCTGTTTCTGTGCCCACGTGGGTCTTTTTTGTTATGAGGACCCACTTCTTCCCTGGGTCTATCCCCTAGGGATGCCCACCCAGCTGGGCCCTCCCATTTCTGGTTCCTGAGTTTCTGCAGGAATGGAGTTCCTGATCCGGCTTGTCGAGTGGGTCCGTGGGCCAGAAGCGTGCCCCTGCATGCCTCCCGCTGTCCCAGCCTCTGTGGGGACGACATCTGAGTGTGTGTGTCCTCAGCAGAGGAGCTGGGAGTGTGAGGGGGAGTGCCTGGCTGGGACTGGGCTGGGGGGTGGAGGCAGGGGAGGGGGCTGTCGCAAGGGCTGAGAGGGGAGTGGAGTTCTGGAGGAATGTTTACCAGACGCTGAGCGAGCCCAGAGGGACAGCGCCCAGAGCCGCCGGGATAGAGAGCCACACAGCCTCCCTGCCTCGCTGGCCCAGGATTCAGGGTGCAGCCCTCGGGGGTCCCTTCCCCCTCCTCAACCTTCCTCCAGGGCCCCTTTAAGACAGGGCTGGTCCTCTCCTCCCCGAGTTAACCCCTCCAAGCCCAGGTGGCCCCCCTGGGCTCCGGCCGGTGGGCGGAGGCAGAGGGGGAGCCAGGGGCGGGGAAAGGGTTGCCCGAAGCCTGGGAGGGAGAGTAGGAGGCTGGGGAGCGAGGAAGGCGGCCGCTGAGCAGAGCCGGCGAGGGGCCCCGCCGTGGCAGGCGGGCAGTGCCAAATCCGGGGAGCCCGGAGCTGGGGGGAGGGCCGGGGACAGCCCGGCCCTGCCCCCTCCCCCGCAGGGTGCCCAGCAACTTCTGAGGAAAGTTTGGCATCGTTTGCGTGGTGCCCCGAGGATGGGCAGGGTCCCGCTGGCCTGGTGCTTGGCGCTGTGCTTCTGGGGGTGCGTGGCCCCCAAGGGTGAGTGATGGGGGCCCATCGGGGGAGGACCACCCGGGGGTAGGCTGGGGCAAGGAGGAGCAGAGTGGGGGGTGGATGGCAGGTGCTGGGGGGAGTCTGGGCTGGCTCGAGGAGTGTCTTTGGGACAGCAGAGAGGGAGACAGGGAGGCACCGAGTCAAACGGGGGGGNGGGGGGGGGGGGGGGGAGAGAGAGAGAGAGGCTGGGGAGAGAATGGGGCTCAGAGGGAACAGGACAAGAAACAGAAACTGGGAGGGTCAGACACAGAAAGAGGTGGACACAGAGGGAGACAGAGAAGCTGGGGGCCCGAGTGGGGCCGGACTTGACTCAGGGGGCCTTAGGGAGAGGGGCTGAGCTGGGGGCTGCCCCGGAAAGAATCTTCCAGAAAGGAGTACGAAGTCAGGCAGTGGGGTGAGGAGGGCTCTGGAGCTCTAGGGGAAAACCCTTGTCACTGTCACCCCCCCACACACACACACACACTTGTCCTTACCCCATCACTGTCTGCTCCATCTCTGGGACGGGGGTCTCTGGGGCCGGCTCTAGCCCACCATCTCTCTGGGGCTTCATTTCTCTGTCCCGATCTCCGGCTTTCTCTCTCCCTACTTTCTAGGTGTCTCTATAATGTCTCCCTCTGTCTGTCTCTGTCTCTCTGTCCTTTTGCCTTGGTTTCTCTCCCCCAACTTTTTTCCCCTCTCAGGGTTATCTCTCTCCTCATCTCTCAACCTCTGTGTCTCTCCGGTCTGTGTCTCTTGCTGTCTCTGACTCCTCATGCCTGACTCTGGCTGGCTTCTTTCTGTCTCTCCGTCCCTGTTTCTCTCTCTGTACCCTCTCTCACCCCACCTCTTTTTCTTCCGCACCATCCACCAGCCCGGTCTGTCAAGTCTCTAGAGACCCTAAGGGAGGGCAGGGGCTGGCCCTGCCGGGCAGTCCAGGGCGTGGGAGGCTGCCAGATTACCGGCCTACGGCCTACTTCCCAATAGACCAAGGATCGGGCCCCTAGGAAGGATGGAAGCCGGACCCCAGTCCCCTGGGAAGTCTCCCATCCTCCCCCAAAGCCTCCACCCTCCACCCCCCTCTGAGGTCACTTTACAACTATGTGGGCCTAAGCGCCTGGCAGGCTGGGAAGAGAGCAGGGGTTCCTAAGCTAACTTCCCATCTCCCTGCAGGCACACAAGCAGTGGAGGCAGACCCCTTTGTGGGGAGTCCAAGGAATATCACCGGTGCCCGGGGACTCATGGGAGCCCTTTGGTGCGAGCTCCAGGTTCAGGGGGAGCCCCCCGAGGTGACCTGGCTTCGGGACGGACAGACGCTAGAGCTGGCAGACAGTACCCAGACCCAGGTGCCCCTCGGTGAAGACGGGCAGGATGACTGGAAAGTGGTCAGCCAACTCAGGTGCCCAGCCTCCCTGCACCCCCGCCAGCCACATCCCTCCTGATCCCTGTCCCCTGCCCCCGACCTCCAGCACACAGTGGTTGAAAAATTATGGGCAGGAGCCCCACCTGGGCTGGACCCCCAGTGTGGCTGCTCGCTCGCTAGCTGTGTGGCTTGGAGCATGTGATGTAACCCTGGCTTTCACTTTCCTCTTCCGTAAAACGAGTTAATAATAGTACCCACTTCTCAGCTCTGAGGAGTTTCTAGTCCAGACCCCCACTCTTTCAATTCTGATGACCCCTACCCAGTGTCCAGTGCTGACCCTGAACCTTTCTCTCTCTCCTCTTGCCCTGTTAGAATCTCCTCCCTGCAGCTCTCAGACGCAGGGTGGTACCAGTGTGCGGTGGTCCTGGGAGGAAAGACCTTCGTGTCCCAGCCTGGCTACGTTGGGCTGGAGGGTGAGCCCTGGGTGCAGAGGTCATGGGTGGGCAGGAAACCTGAGTGGACAGAGGGTGCTGGAGAATTCAGGGGACATGTACCCCAGGAGTGTCAGAGATCTTTAGAGGGTCCGGGAAGCGGCGGAGTCTCAGAATTACTGGGGGCAGGCCTGGGTGGGATTATATGTCCTAGGCAAGAAGACATCTTGGGGGTTGTGACATGTCCTAGGGTCGACATCATTGGGGTAGGACATTCTGGGGATCGGATAAGGGGTCAGAGGTACAACTTAACCCTCTCCCTCACCCGTGGGGGCCACGCCTTCCTCACTGGGACTCAGATGCCCCATGGATCAGACACGGGTGGGGGAGTCAGGTATTGGGATCATGTGTTTCGGGGGTAGAGGCTTGAGTTGGACATCTGAAGGAAGTTCAGGTGTCCTGAGGGATCAGATACCAGGGTCAAAGAATCCACAGCCTGCAACATCCTAGCAGTGAGTCAAACACCTGGGGGGCTCAGGGGACCTCAGCAACTACCACCCCCACCCCAGGCCTGCCTTACTTCCTGGAGGAGCCTGAGGACAGGACTGTGGCCGCCAACACCCCCTTCAATCTGAGCTGCCGGGCGCAGGGACCCCCAGAGCCTGTGGACCTACTCTGGCTCCAAGATGCTGTCCCCCTGACTCTAGCCATGAGCCATGGTCCCCAACAAACGCTTAGAGTTCCAGGTAAGTCTGGGGATGCAGCCAGCTCAGCATAGAGGGCCAGGCAGGATGGGAGTGGGGAGCAAGGGAGCTTTTCATGTCCCTGTGTGAGTGTCTGCCTGTCCCTCTGTCCTTCATTCTCTCTCTCTTTCTGTCCCTGTCTCTCTCTCTCTGTTTTCTCTTTTTATCTGAGTCTCTCTGTCTCTGCATCTCTGTTCATATCTATCCCCTCGTTTCTCTCTCTAAGCTTTCTCAGTCCCTTTCTCTCTGTCCTCTGGCTCTCTGTTTCTCTGTCTCTTTCTGCTTCTCTTTGTGTGTCTGTCTCCCTGTCCCTCTGTCTCTCTTCACCTCCCCCCCCCAGCCTGTCTGAATAGAATTCTTTGTCCCGGGTTTCCTCTGAGCTGTCCCATGGCCCAAATGTGTGTGTGGGCCTGATGCCCCTTTGTCAGCCCTTGACCCCAAGCCAGGCACCGGAAGCAACCAGGCCCTCCTCTCCTCCACCTCCTTCAACCTGCCCACCTCTGTATGGGAAGAGCTTCACTGGGGGGACAAAGCTGAAAACAGAGGAAGAGGAGAAAGTGGGAGACAGAGAAGGACAGTTACAGGGGGAGAGAGAGAGAGAGATTGAGAGAGAGAGAGAACAAGAGACACGGGAAGGGAGAGACCACGGAGGTAACCTAAGTTGGAGAGAGACAGGACAGGGAGGTCTGAGTGACACCCGAAACTCTCCTAGCTTCAGGGTCACCATCCCCTTCCGCACCACAGAGACGGGGCAGGACCTAGCTTGGGATCACAGCGAGGTCAGAGGTAGCGCTAGGGCCACCGGGCACAGAGACTTCTCCCTCACTGGGGAAGGAGAGATGGAGGAAGACAGCCAGCTGAGGCTCAGTCAGAGGGAGGCAGCTGGAACCTGGAGGGCATCAGCTTCCCGCCCCCAACCTGCTGCCTCTGTCTGCTGGGTTGGGGAGGGGACTCCTGCCCGAGGGTCTCCCGGGCTAGAGGGAGGTGTCCACATTCTCAGCATTCCGGGGGCCCTAGTGTGCAAGGAAGAGGTGGTGAGCATGCCAGCCCCTAGAGGGGTGACTCAGGCCCGTGGCTCTGGGGTCTGAGTCAGCCTGGCAGGACCCTGGAGATGGGAAGGGAGAGGGGGATGGGTCACCCATCCCATCCCAGGAAGGAGAAATGGGCGTGAGAGGGCCCGTGTGTGTATCAGTGTGTGGTAGAGCTGTGGGGGGAGGGCGCCTGTGTGTGTCTCAGCGTGTGTGTGTGTGAGGTCTGGGTGTGTAGATATCCATGTCCCTCTGGCCCCGTGTCTCCGGGTGCCTGTCAGCATCAACCTCTTAGTATGACGCTGTGCTTTGGGAAGGCCGGCTTAGATGGTGTTTAGTGTGTGTGTGTGTGTCTAAGAATACCAGTGTCAGCCTGGTGTCTGTCCTCCTTCGTGTTTGTGTGTTCACAGCTGTGACTCACTGCGTAAAGGTGGAGTGTGTGTGTGGGGGGGTGGGGAGATGGCAGAGTGAGGCGAGGCAGTGTTTTGTGGCTATTTTGCATTTAGCTCCCTGTGGAGAAGTGACAGCGGTCACCTCACAGGTGTGCATCAATGGGTGTGAGCGTGTCTCGGTGTGGGCACCTGTTTCCTTGTGCCGGCAGGATGTATCAGTGGACAACTTGGTGTTCCTCGGTGTGTTTCCACTGACTGGCTGTCCCTGTGTATTTGTCTGTGTCCGTGCGTGTGTCCGTGGTTTCCATGTATAGGTCCCAAGGTGAGTGTGTTAGTGTGCGATGCTCGCAGGGACCCCATATCTGCATGTGTGTGTGTGTGAGAGAGAGAGAGAGAGATTCACAGCAGGCACTAACGACTTGCTCTGCTTCTGTCCTGTCTCCCCACGTATCAGCCTCAGCCCTGATTGTCTCTTGGGAGATAAACTTACCAACCAGTGTGTATGTGTGTGTCTGTGCCCCCACTATGCACACGGCAGCTGTGTGTCTGCGTCAGTGTTTACGCAAGCATGTGTTTTTGTATAGTCTGCTTCTCCGTAAATGTGTCCGAAGCAACCTGAGTGTCCAGCTGTGTTTGAAGGAGTGGCTGTATTTATTTGCAAGTGAGTCGGCATTAACCTTATTCCTGTCCCCGTGCTGGACCCCTTCAACTTCCACGTCTGTGTGTTGCTCGCTGTGTGTGTTTGAGCCTGCAGGGCTGTGTGTTTGGCAGGATGTTGCGTTGCTAGGTGTTTGCAGTCAACGTACCCATGGTAGATTGCGCCTTTATGTCTGTGGATATATATATGTTTCTTTGTGTATGTACATCAATGTCAGCCCCTGTGTAGATACGCGCAAGTCACGGGGTGGGTACTGGTGTCCCTGCGTGTTTGAGACATCAGCCCTTAATGTAGCTTAGCCAGTGCCCGGTTTTCTGGTTTTGTGCCAGTAACGGCCCCTGTATGTTAAGTGTGATTCATTGTGTGTGCGCGAGGGTGGGGGGAGGTGCTGTGTCAAGGAATTTTGTCCGTTTGTGTGTGTCTGTCCCTTCTGACTCAGGGCGTGCCCCCTCTCCTTCCATCCCTCTGATTCCCTTGGAAAATGCGCGGGGGTGTGGGGAGGAGGAGCGGGAGAGGAGAGGGAGCGGGACTGTGCATCTCGAAAGCACATCTGGAGTGGGCCCGCTCCAGTCGCGGAGGGAGAGCCCGCTGGAGGGGGGTGGGTCCCAGGCCCCTCCATCCCTGCTCTCTTCGTCTTCAAGGTGCGCGCTGAGACCGAGGAAGGGGGATCCCGGGCCGTGCGCCCCCCGGCCGCGGCCGGAAGTGCCAGAGCGGGAGGGGGGCGCTCCGGTGACTCACGCGGGGGCAGGAATGCTGCGGTCGGAACAGGACCCGGTTCCAGAACTCCCTCCCGCCCCGGGGCTCCTCGGGCGGGCAGCGCCAGCCCCCGCGCGGTGACCCTGGCGGGCCCCCACGTGCCAGGTGACTGGACCGGACCCAGGCTCCCCGCCCCCTCCGGCAGACGGCCCGGGGCTGTCCTGCCCCTCCCCCGCCGGCAGGGGCTGCGGCCGGGCACCTGACCTTGGCTGGGAGCTGCCGCCTGGGCAGCGGCGCTGGGGAGCTTCCCTGCCCACCCCCTTCCGGCCTGGGCTGACTTTCCCTCATTCCACTCCCTCTGCCGACTGAGAAAAGGAAACTTTGTGTCTGCGGGTAGATGGTGGTGGTGGTGGTGGGAACACAGGCGCGCCGGCGCTCACACACACACGCAGACCGAGCAAGGAGATGCACACAAGCCTGCGACATCCATACACACACACAGGACTGCGGTCACAAGTGCAGACTCAGGACTTGGTCCTCTCACACCCTGTCCCCGCACACTGTGCGTGTGTCTGTATTTCCCTGTGCGTGCATCCCCGGGATGTCCTATAGCTGCGTGTGCTGTGTATGTCTGTGTTTGTGTCTCTGTGTCTCGTGTTTGTCTCTCTGCTTGTGTCTTTGTGCATGTGTGTGTCTGCCTGTGTCCCCACCACTGCCACACTGGGGAGGGGAAGCAATCCACCCCCAGACACCCAGAAACAGTTACTCGAGACACATATCGGGGCGCCGGGGTGGCTCAGTAGGTGAAGGGACTGCCTTCATCTCAGGTCATGACCCCAGGGTTCTGGGATGGAGCCCCACTTGGGGCTCCCTGAGGGAGCATGCTTCTCCCTCTCCCCCTGCTCATGCTCTCTCTCTCAAATAAATAAATAAAATCTTAAAAAAAAAAAAAGACACATATTAAGTCACTTACCCATGGAATTACACAGGCTCTTATTTCTACATCCATACCCAGAAACACTCGTAGGTACACAAGGGCATACACATAAAGTCATTCACTCATTCAACAAGCATTTATGGAGCACCTACTGTGTGCAAGGCCATCGTGGGCCTGGGGGCACACAGCAGGGGACCTAACAGACAGAAACCCCAGTCCTCCTGGAGCTGATGTATAGCAGAGTTGACAGTGAGCAGGACATACAGGTCATAGGTAAAGTATGTTGTGATGAGAAGAGCCAAAGAAGAAAAGTCAAACTGGGGAGAGGCTAGATATGGACGTGAGGTCCCAGCTCTGAACAGGGCGGCCGGGGACAGTTGGCGGAAGAGGTGGGATCTGAGTCCCAGATGTGAAGGAGGGCGGGAGGGAGCCACGTGCACATCTGTGGGAAGACAGAGGGAACAGAAATCAAAGTTCCCGAGATGGGAACGCGTCTGCTGCCTGTGTTCCAGAAACACCTGGAGGACAACGGGGGTTGGTTGGAGCTGAGCTTCGAGCTTATGAGGGAGTGAACACCTGTTGCTTTACACACACCCATGAGGGCCTGTTTCTTAAGTTTGTGTCTACTAGGGATACATGCCTCTACGTGTGTCTGTACGGCTCAGTGTGATCTGTGTTTGTGCAAGTATGTGATTGTGTGTGTGTGAATGTGTGTGTCTGTGTGTGTGTTGGTGTGTGTCTAGGTATGAGTATGTGTGCTTTTGTATGTGTGTGTATAACCGTGTGTTGGTGTATGTGCCTGGTGTGTCTGCGTACACGTATGAGTATGTGTGTTTTGGCATGTGTGTTCCTGAGTATTGTCTGTGTGAGCATATGTGTGTCTCTGTGTGTAACTGTGTGTGTCTGTGTGTGAGTGTGTATATATGTATGTGTGTCTCTATCTATGTCTGTGCCCGTGTGTGAATGCATGTTTGTGTGTCTCTGTGGTGGGACCTTAGGACTGAGGCCAACAGCCTGTCCTTGTGTCTGGGGATGGAGGCCTGTGTTCCCAACTCATCCCTTCCCCGCCCTTCAAGCAGGTGCCCTTGTGGGCTACACTGACTGTCAGGCACGGCATGGTAGGGGGTGGCCCAGCATGGCCTGGGAAACCCTCCTTCCTCTCTCTGACACTGGGCCTCTCCTTCCATGACTCCCCAGGCTTGAACAAGACATCTTCTTTCTCCTGTGAAGCCCATAACGCCAAGGGGGTCACCACATCCCGCACGGCCACCATCACAGGTGACAGGAAAGGGAGCTGGGGAACGGGGGTCAGAGGGTGTGGGGTCTGGGCCAAAGGTCAGAGCTGGGGTAGAGGACAGGAGGGTGGAGGGGAGCTTTGTGCAAAGGCACCCCCAGGGTCAGTCCCTCCCCTCATCTCTCTGCAGTGCTCCCCCAGCGGCCCCGCGACCTCCACCTGGTGTCCCGCCAGCCCACAGAGCTGGAGGTGGCTTGGACCCCAGGCCTGAGCGGCATCTACCCCCTCGCGCACTGCACCCTGCAGGTGAGACCTCAGACTCTGCTCAGCCCTCCCTCCGCCACACATAAGCCCCCAGCCCCTCCCTGGGAAACCAGCCCTTGCCAGCCATTCATGTGCTGAGAGACAGTAGAGCCTCGCGTTACACCAGATGTCCTGGCTTCAAATCCTGACTCCACCAGCAGTGGCGGCAGGAGCTTGGACCTGTGACTTAACCTCACTGGACCTCAGTTCTGTCATCTGTAAAATGGGCAGATAGGTGTGTTGTAAGAATTCAATGAGTGAGTGCAAGGAGCAAAGTTAAAACAGTATTAGGTACATAGGAAGTGTGTAATAAACTATCAGCTGTTTTATTTTTATTTTTATTTTTTTAGTATTAGTAATATTGACTCTGGCCAGACTGGGAAGCCTGAGACAGCAGGGCTCAGAGCCATGTCTGTCACCACCGTATGCCCACAGCCCTGGGCTTCTCCCATCCCAGCCCTGATCACTCTGGGTTGTCACTGTCTGGGGGTGAGTCTGTTTCCCCACTGGACTGGGAGCTCTGGGAGGCCTGGTCCTGGCCTGTCTCAGTCACCACGGGGTCCTCACCATTGCCCAGCACAGGGTCAGACCTAGAGTAAGACACATTTGCTGGAGGAGATCTGAAATGCTCCAGACGAAAAACAAACGCAGTTCTCTGAATACGAGACCCCGTTCTGGCCTGGAGTTCTTTGAGATTTGGAAGTGGGAGTGAGGGTGGGACAGCTCCTGCCACGACAGATGACAGTAATTAGTAATGACCAACTTTCCTGGAGTGTCATGGGCCTTGTGTTGTGGCTTTCTGCACACCCCCTTGTGCGTTTACGGAGCAGGGTCTGTGGAGACACCCGCTTTGCAGATGGAGACGCTAAGGCTTAGAGTAAACAACTTGGCTGGCCAAGATCACAGCCCGGAATTGGCCGAGGTGGGATTCAAACCCTTGTCTCCCCTCCCCCTCCTTAGAGACCATTCAGAGCCAGCGTTTGATGAAATAAGAGCTGCCTTTCTTGCAATTACGTGCCCTGGACTTTATCTCACCCACTTGTCATTTTAACACTAGAAAGTAATCTGCTAATCTTCCCGTTTTCAAGGTAAGGAACTGAGGCCCAGAGAGGGGAAGTGACCTGCCCTCCCCATTAGCTTAAAAGGATAAAACTGATTCAATGCCCAAGGCTGGGCCCACTTGGGAGACCCTCAAATGCCAGGTCAGGCATCTGCTGTAACCCCACCCACGCGCGTCCAGTGTCAAAGAAAAGCAGAAGTGTGTCCTCTTCCTTCTCCAGGGCTCACTTCCTGCTGTGCCTGGCCTGGGGCAGGAGGGTTCGAAGGGGAGGGTCACAGGGAAAAGAGAAGTGGGAGTGGGCACCAGGAGGCCGACTGTCTGGACCTATGTCCCTGTTGTGTCCCCTTTGTCCCAGCAGAGGTTCCCCTTCCCATCTGTCACTGCAGGTCAGAGAGCAGGCATGGGACAGCTTCCCCCCCATCCTGTTACCCACTATCTGCCCACCCCCTTCCAGGCCTTGTGGTGGGATCCTCTCCCCACAGGGTCTGTGTGACTTTGGGCAAGCTGCTGAACTTCTCTGGGCCTCGGTTTCCTTCATCTGTAAAATGGGAATGAAAAAAGAAACTGACCTCAGAGAGTGGTGGTAAAAAGTCCGTGAGTTCATCAGGATTGCGCTTGCCAGGGTGCTTGACGCGGTCGGCACTCAAGAAATGTTAGCCGTGGATAAGCTGTGCAAACCGGCTTACGTGCGGGGTGTCATTAAGCCTCACAGCCCACCAGATAGGGACTCTGGGATGCCCATTTTCCAGAGATAGGAACTGAGACTCAGAGAAGTAAAGATACTTACTCTAGGTCACACAGCAAATGATATCCAAGCCAGGACTTGTACCCAAAGAATCTTGGGTCCATACCGGTGAGCAATAAACTCCCTCCAAACACTAGGTGTGGCAGTGTGGATGGGTCCCCTGGTTGCTCCCCGTCAGGGGAGGGGGGATCGCAGCCTCCTTGCGGCGTGGGACTGTGATGGTGTGGCCGTAGAGGGTTTGTGGTTCTGTGTGGCAAGGCTGTACAGATGTCTTCCCCCGCTGTGGCCCATGCCATGCTGATTGTGCTATTCCCGGGGAACAGGCGAGCATCCCAACTTGGGACGCTGAATACGGCATGCAGAGTTTGACACTGGTAGCCCGGCGACCTCTCTCTCTCTCTCTCTCTCTCTCTCACACACACACACACACACAATAATAACAATAAACACTCAGTGTGCACAGCCTCCTCTAAACACTTACAAGCATCAATTCAACCAACCTTGCAAGCTAGGGAGCCATTGTTGTTATCCCATTTTACAGATGAGGAAACTAAGGCACAGTGCTAGGGGCTGGTGGAGGCTAGATCTGAACCCCAGATCCAGCGTCTATGCTTAGCAAGCTCTGCTGCCTCTGGACAGAAGAGAAGTATTGTTACTATCACCGATGTTCTTATTTATTTTAAAATTTTTATTTATTTGAGAGAGAGAGAGGGAGAGTAAGCACAAGCAGGGGGAGGGGCAGAAGGAGAGGGAGAGGGAGAAGCAGGCAGCCCACTGAGTGTGGAGCCCTACATGGGGTTTGATTCCAAGACCCTGGGATCATGACCTGAGCCAAAGGCAGACACTTGACCGACTCAGGCACCCAGATGCCCCAAAGCACAAGTTTTGAAGACAGGTTGGGGTCTAGTTCCCAGCTTCATCAGTGACATGCTGGTGACCTCGGGCAAATGACTCCATCTCTCCAAGACTCACCGTTGTCCTCTGTAAGTGGGGATGCACACGGTACCCACGTACAGGGCTGAGATCAGGATCAAATGAGTTCAGATGTGTAAAGGATTTTTCTTTTTTATTAAGGTAAACATAATGGGCATAATCTTTGGTGTATACCTAGATGGTTAAACACGAATATTCACCCATGTCACCACTCTCCAGATCACCACCCACCAGCTCCCCGCAAGGATCCCTGAGCCCCCAGAGGTCCCCACTCTTCTGACTTCTCTTGTAGGATATTGCTTTTGCCTGTGGTTGAATGTCATTGTCATCGTTGCTGACTACCTGCCATGCGGTGTGCAATTTGTCCTACATTCAGGGCTTTAGGCAGCCCGGGAAGGCACTCGCTCCTCCAAGCCCCCATGTTCCAGATGAGGAAACTGAGGCTCAGAGAGGGAAAGTCTTGCGAAAGGTGGCTTTAGCGAGTGATGACAGAGCCACTTCATGGAACTGGGTAGTCTTCTCACTTTGCAAATGCAGGTGCCCGTGTTAGACCAGCATGGAATTCACACACACACACACACACACACACACACACACCCTTGCAAAGTTGTGTCATCACACTGGGACCACCACTACCGACTTGTGTGATCCGCTCTTGAGATTTTGTGTCTGCCCTGTCCTTACACCCCTTCCCTCTCCCCAGGCTGTGCTGTCAGACGATGGGGTGGGCGCCCGGCTGGGAGAACCAGACCCCCCAGAGGAGCCTTTCACCTTGCAAGTGTCCGTTCCCCCTCACCGACTTCGGCTGGGCAGTCTGCATCCTCACACTCCTTACCACATCCGGCTGGCCTGTACCAGTAGCCAGGGCCCCTCACCCTGGACCCACTGGCTCCCTGTGGAGACACCAGAGGGAGGTAAGAAGGGGCTGGTGTAAGGCAGATGTCACTCGCTGCTCGCATCAGTGCCACCTCCAGCATCTCCTGTCACCCATTTACCCCATGTGGCCTCAGTCCTTCCCACCGAGCCCCTGACTCCTCAGCATGGCCCACTGGCATTTCTCCCAGACCTCTTCCCTGTGCTTCCTCTCATGGGAGGCCTTCACGAGTTGCCCACGCGCATGCCCTTTGCACACTGGTCCCACTTCCTGGGAACAGGGGAGGGGGTCAGGAAGAGGTGGGGGTGCCAGCTTCCCCTCTTTCCTGTCCTCCAGTGCCCCTGGGCCCCCCCGAGAACGTTAGCGCCATGAGGAATGGGAGCCAAGCCCTCGTGCGTTGGCAGGAGCCAAGGGCGCCCCTGCAGGGCACCCTGTTGGGGTACCGGCTGGCCTATCGAGGCCAGGACGCCCCCGAGGTGGGTGCTGCTGGTGGGGCTGGGGCGGAATGGCTGGGAGGAGAGAGATGGGGAGGAGATGGCAGAGCGGACAGGACAGTGGTGCGGGTTGGGGTAGTGCCAATCCCAGTGGAGCTGATGGTGGAGTGGGCATGGGGATGGAGAATGGAGGTGGGGGTGGTGGCGAGGGATGAAGGGTAGGAGAAGGTAGGGGGGAAGGGCTGTGGGGGAGGAGGGGGTTTGCGAAAGATGGGGACTTGGAGGCCAAGGGTGAAGTCTTAAGACTTAGGGGCGGGGGGTGGGAGCTCTACCCTGATGCTCCATCCGGACGTCCTAGGTGCTCATGGACATAGGGCTAAAAAGAGAGGTGACCCTGGAGCTGCGGGGGGATGGGACTGTGCCCAACCTGACGGTGTGTGTGGCAGCCTACACTGCTGCTGGGGATGGACCCTGGAGCCTCCCTGTGCCCCTAGAGCCCTGGCGCCCAGGTAACTCCACAGTCCTGCTCAGCCCCCTGCAACCAGTTCACAAGGACCCTGTCTCGCCCAGATACCCCTACTTGCTCCCTGTACCTTTCAGTGTACTTACCCCAATCCAGGCTCTTTTCCCACCCGAAATCTTACTGAGAGCCTCACCCATGTCACACCAGTCTTACCTCTCTGAGCATGTCCTGCTTCTGTCCTTTCTCCTCACAGGACAAGGACAACCAGTCCACCAGCTGGGTAAGGCTTCACACCCTCTCTCCTCCCTCCTTTTGCTCAGCGCCCACTGAGGACCCCATCACCACAAACATACCCATTGCCATTGCTGTCATGTTTCTCAAACTCATCACTCTAATCTTCTGCTGCTTGGGTTTGTGTGGTCTTTGATGGTGTTGCCTGGAGTGGCCCCATACATTGTAGGTACTCAATGAATGGTGGATGGATGGATGGATGGATGGATGGATGGGCAGACAGATGAGTTATACCCCACAAATCCATCCCTCTCAAATATTTCTCCAGCAATTCTCAAACGTGCCTTCTACACCCACTGTATCCTCATAGTACTATTACAGCTTACCTCTTGTAACTCAACCTACTCAACCTACTTAAGTATCCCTTACCTGCCTCCCTGCCTTTCTTTGCATACCCTTTCCACACTAATCCCAGCCTCCTTTCCCTTTCATCCTATCACAATCCTTTGTTCCTCACCCATGCTTCCCAAACCCAGTGCACACCCACGAGTCTCATTCACAAACTGCACAATTTTCACACCTTCACCATACATCCCACATTGCAAATACTGGGAAACTTTGGGTCCACACTGTCACACACGCTTGAGTTCTCCTTGTGTACCCGTTGACACTCCTCACCCTTCACCAATCCTAACCCGTTCCCACCCTGCACAGCCCCACACCAAACTCCTGGTACACTCAGCACGGATCCATTCCCCCCTTTTTACACACCATTTCAGCTCATCCTGTGTCCACACTCCTCTCACACTAGAGTTACATCCTTAGAAAGCACTGCTCACTACTTGTATCTAAAACTCCTTGGGCGCCTGGGTGGCTCAGTCGGTTGGGCATCTGCCCTCGGCTCAGGTCATGATCTCAGGGTCCTGGGATCAGGTCCTGCATCGGTCCCTGCTCAGCACGGAGCCTGCTTCTCCCTCTCCCTCTGCCCCCCCCACTACTCATGTGCTCACTCTCTCGCTCGATCTCAAATGGATAAAGTCTTTAAAAAATTAATCAATTAATTAATTAAATAATAAATAAAACTCCTTGACTAGTCCTCACTCACATACCCCAAATTCCTCCAACACTCCTCTGACATTCTGTGCACCTTTCTTTGCACATGTATTTCCCTCCCATCCTTCGCTTTATGGAAACCCCTCCATCGTCCGTGCACACTCAAGACCATTCCTTGGCCATTTGTCCAAAAGCCTCATACTCCTTGCACACACCCCACACACCCATCCTACGCTCCACACATTCTCTCCCCCGCTCACCTGTTTCCCACACCCAAGTCCATCTCCTCAGATAAGGGAATGCACCCTACCACATGCCTCATTAGCTATTTCCACATCTGTCTCCCTCCAACATCACATCTTTGGGGCCCGGGGAGGAGGATCCAGGACTTCCTCCATGACCTGTGTACCATACCCCCCAACAGTGAGTGAGCCCCCAGCCCCTGCCTTCTCATGGCCCTGGTGGTACGTACTGCTGGGAGCAGTTGTGGCTGCTGGTTGTGTCCTCATCTTGGCCCTGTTCCTCGTCCACCGGCGGAAGAAGGAGACCCGCTATGGGTGAGTTGGAACTACGTGAGTAGGGAGGCGAGTGTGCCCTGGGATGGAGAGGCTGGAGTCAGGGAGACCATGAGGAGGCTGGTGTGGGACAAGAGATTACCAAGAATCAGAGTGAGATCAAGGGTGTGGGTAATGAATGGAAGGCAGAGCTTAGAAGTCCAAGACATGATCAGCTAAATTCTGGAGGGGAGGGTGGGCCGGGCTTGGGGTTTGGGTGGTGTTCACTTTCACTGCTGTCAGAAGGAGGGGGTTGCACCTGGTTCTGCCCTGCCCTCACCTCCTGCCCATTCCCCCCAGAGAGGTGTTTGAACCAACAGTGGAGAGGGGTGAGCTGGTGGTCAGGTACCGTGTTCGCAAGTCTTACAGCCGCCGGACCACTGAAGCCACCTGTAAGTGAACCCCACACTTCCCCGCCCTGGTGGGGGGATAACGAGTATAGAGATTGGGGCCTGCTGGGCTTTTGTCAATGCGTGAACCAAAAGTTTCCAAAGATCTTGGAATGCTAGGACGTTAGAACCACAGATCCTAAGAACAACGGAACTGTGAAACCACACAGACCCTTAGAATAATAGGGTCTTAGACAAAAAAAATCATAGAAAAACCAAACCTCAGAGCCACAGGATCCTAGAACAATGTAACGATGATGATGGTGAATATGACAATGATGGTGACAAAAAGGACGAGGATGGTAGGATGATTGTGTAGCCAGTGATGACAGCCAACCCTAGCACTTCCTATGTGACAGGTGCTACAATGTCATTTAATTGAGTCCTCACGACAACCCAATGAGGTAGGTACGTCACTCCCCCCCACACACACTTCGTAAATGAGGAAGCTGTGGCACAGAGTGGTTAAGTAACTTCCTCAAGGCCACACAGCTTGAGAGTTGGACAGCTGGGTTTCAAAATCAGGTCATTTTGCTCTGAAGTCCATCCTCTGAACTGCCTCTTAGAATTATAGAATGTTAGAGACGTAGAGGTGCTCTTGGCTGAAACAATCACAGGCTCAATACTATAGACCCTTAAGATCTTGAAAACCACAGGTCCTTAGAACTCTAGACTCTCGGTGAGACTGTGGAGTTATGGAGGGTCCCAGCTATGAAGGGACCTCCGAGGCCACCTCATCAAATCTGTTCATCTTTCCAGCTGGGGAAACTTAAATCCAGAGAGGAAAGGGACAGAGTGATGTCTCTCCCCAGCACACCGTGAGAAGGCTGCCGGGGCCCCAGGGAGATATCGGAAGGGGCTGGGAAAGACATTTATTTAAAAGGAGCAGGAATAGGAAGCAAGGAGGTCATGGCGTTCTAGTGGAGTAACGTGCACCAGCGGTCCTCAGAGTGTGATCCGGGTCCCTGGGGGTCCCTGAGACCTCTGCAGGGGGTCCATGAGGTCAAAACTATTTTCATAACAATTCCAAGATGTTATTTGCCCTTTTACACTCTCATTCTCCCACACATGTTCCGTGGAGTTTTCCAGAAGCTCTCAAATACGTGATGATGTCATCACTCTGTTGGTCGACGAACATGTGGCTGTTTATTCTTGTGTTTGAAAAATCTATTCACTTTAATTTTGACTACAGTCCGTGTTGGTCTGTATAAGCCCCCTGAACGAAAGCTCTTTGCCGTCCTCAGTAATTTTAAGAACGTGAAGGGGTCCTGAGGCCGGTAGTTTGAGAATGGTTGCTATAGAGCAATGAGAATAAATTACAGCCATGCACAACAACTACATTACGGCCGTCTCAGAGACACGGTGTTGAGTGAAAGAAACCAGACACAAAAGAGAACATAGTATGGGATTCCACGTTGATGATAACATCCCCAAGCAGGGAAGGCCAATCTATGGTAGGAGAAATCAGGAAGGTGGCCAGTCTGGAGAGGACAGGTCATGATCTGTTCTTGACCTGGGTGCTGGTTACACTGTTGTGTTTGCTTTGTAGAAATCCACTCAGCTGGGGCGCCTGGGCGGCTCCGTCGGGGTTGAGCGTCCAACTCTTGGTTCCGGCTCAGGTCATGATCTCATGAGTTGTGAGATCAAGCCCCGCGTGGGGAAATCCCTGCTCAGCGAGGAGTCTGCTTGAAGAGCCTCTCCCCCTGCCCCTCCCTGCCCCGCTCAAGTGCGCACTCTCTGTAGATTAAATAAATCTTTTTAAAAAGTAAGGGGGGGGGCACCTGGGTGGCTCTGTTGGTTAAGCAATCAACTCTTGATTTCAGCTCAAGTCATGATCTCAGAACTGTGAGATTGAGCCCCTTGTCAGGCTCTTCGTTCAGCAGAGAGTCGGCTTGGGATTCTCTCTCTCCCTCTCTCTCTGGCCCTCCTCCCAATCTCGCACATGGGAGTGTGTGCTCTCTCTCTCTCTCTCAGAAAGAAATCACTGAGCTGCTCCCTTATGATTTGTGCAGATTATAATTCAATAAAAAGTTAAGAAATATTTTTAGCAACTGGTATGGCAGAACACTGACCAATCAGTTCGCCCAATGGTGCAAGATTATATGCCCGGCTCTAACCCTTTAGCTGCTGTTTTGGGAGAAGATTCAGGGAGCCTAGAGGAGGAGCTAGAGTGGGATGTGTGCTCAGGGCAGTAGCTGGTTTTGAATTCAGAAGTATTTCAGTATTTTAACAATGGGCACATCCTTCTTGACATCCAAATGTCTCCTGAGTGTCAGCCCTGATCCACGGCTCTGTCCACTCCCACCCCCCATGCAGTGAACAGCCTGGGCATCAGTGAAGAGCTGAAGGAGAAGCTTCGGGATGTGATGGTAGACCGGCATAAGGTGGCCCTGGGGAAGACGCTGGGAGAAGGTGAGTTCCCCCCTGCCCCCCTTCCCCCCCCCCCCACCAGCACATGCGCACATTCCCCTGAACCATGAAGTCCTTCACTTCCCCACCCATACCCAGTCACAGGAAATGCAGTCCCCAAAAGCCCCTCTGGGGTAAATGTCTCCCTCCGGTCCCCCACAGGAGAATTTGGAGCAGTGATGGAGGGCCAGCTCAACCAGGATGACTCCATCCTCAAGGTGGCCGTGAAGACAATGAAGAGTGAGTCTGTGCTTACATGTCCGCACAGATGGGACCCCCAACCTCTAACCCTAGGCTTTTTCCCTATGTCCCTAACAAGGCAGAAGAGCAGAAAAGCAAGTAGCAAATTAGCCCTGCCACAGAATCTCAGGGTTTCCAGACAGGAAGTGGGGTCCATGCTAGGTACTTCAACAGAAGGAATTTAATAGGGGGAGGTTTACTACAAAGGCACAGGAACAACTGGGAGCAGTGAGGCTGGAGATTAGTAGTAGCAGTACCTTACTTCCACCCCAAGGCCTAAAGGGCAGAGGGAGGAAGTGATGTCACCAGAGCCCACGGCCAGGGTGGGATTTGGAATTGCAGATTTGGAGACTGCCTTGTGGGAGCTTGAAACACACAGCCACCATCAAGGCAATGCTGGAAGCAGTAAGGGACAAGGTTAAATATCCCAACTTCTCCCTCTCCGCCCACCCACCTGCCTGTCTCTCATCAGTGCTTCCCATTCGCAAACTCCAACAGGAAAACGGTATGAAAGGGAGCCTGGGAAATGTAGTTTTTGGAGACCAGCCTCCTAACAGAACAGGGGAAGGTCTGGAATGAGGCACACTTGGCCTCCACATTAACCAGCTGTGTGATCTCAGGCAAGTGACTCTCCCTCTCTGAGCTGCGTTTCTTCATCTGGAAAAAAGATCATAATATCCTTGCCTCCTAGGGTGAGCCAAAGCACTTAATGCTGGAGGTGTTATGTAGTATGTGCAATTAATGTGGACTGTGACTATATTTTTTACATGGTCAGAGAGGGTAGGAGCCAGACCAGGGTCACACAGCACAGGAATTCCAGGGCCAAGTCCTTTCCATACAGGGAAGAGGCATTGAGGGTCAGGCTCCGGCTGGTGGTGAGGGAACGATGCTGTCTCAATCACTGGGGCTAAAAGCTTGGTTATCGAGTCATCAGTGTCTTCCATTCATTCATTATTGAGCACTTCTTACGTACCAGATTTCGTACCAGATTACGCTCTTCTCCTAGGTTTGAGTCCCAGCTGTGTGACCTTGGGCGAGCTGCTTTGCCTCTATGAGCCAGTGTCCCCAGTTGTAAAAAGGGAGTAATCGTATGGATCCCCAGGGAAGCAGCCTTGCATGGGGACCTCGGAGCCGGCCCACCTGGCTTTCACTTCTGTCTCTTCCATTGCCAGCTGTGTGTGCCCTTAGGCAGGTTCCTTAAGCATTCCGTGCCTTGGTTTCCCCATCATTAAATCGGGGAGAAGAAGAGTCGCCCCTCAGAGGGTTAATGAGTTAATATCTATATAAAGTGCTGAGTGCAGCACCAGGTACTTAGTAATAATGTTTGATGAAGATGATGATGAAGGAGAGGAGAGAAAGAGTCCTCCCTCCCCTCCCCTCGTCCTTATCCATCTTCCTCTCTCCCCCAAGTTGCTATCTGTACAAGGTCGGAGCTGGAGGATTTCCTGAGTGAAGCCGTCTGCATGAAGGAATTTGACCACCCCAACGTCATGAGGCTCATTGGTGAGGGAGGGGCAGGTTTAGGGCATCTACACACTCCGTGGAGGCCACCCCAGAAGGAAGACCCCCTCCCTCCAGCCCTGGGAAGATCAAACCTCCAGGCTCCCTGCTCCCCCCTCCCTCAGAGTCAGCAAGCTCCCCCCTCCTTCTTTCCCTCAGCTTGGAATGTGACCTCTGACCTTTCCCAGAAATAGCTGAGGTCCCCAGGAGGGCTCTGGAAACTTCCTTGGGAACAGTGCTGGAAATGGCTTCTCTGAAGCTTCGTCCTTGCCACCCACCCCCACCCCCAACAATTTGGAAGCTAGATTTGAGGGGGAGGGAGAGACATAGCTGAGGGAGGGGATGGCTTCCCCTCCTGCCCAACTGGAGTGACAGAGCTGCCTGGGCGGGGGGCGGGGGGGGGCTCAGGCGTCTGTTTCCAGGGTTCTGAACGAGAGGGCTTCCCGGCACCTGTGGTCATCTTACCTTTCATGAAACATGGAGACCTGCACAGTTTCCTTCTCTATTCCCGGCTCGGCGACCAGCCAGTGGTGAGGGACATTTACTTGTCTGGTTCACAGGTATTAATGGAGTGCCTGTCAGGTACCCAGCACCGCTCAGACCCTGGGAAGACCATGGAGCACCCTTGGAGCTGTGTGCCGGGGAAGGCACCAGCCAATAAATAAGTTAGCAAATAAATAAGCAAGAGAACTTGAAGGGCTCGGAAGGAAACCGAGTCAGATGAGCCACGGAGAGGCCAGGCAGTTTGGGTGGACAGAGGTTTTATTGAGGAGGTGACCTTGAAGGCGGGAAGCGGGGTGATCTGGGGAGAAGCAGTTCTGGCAGAGGGCACGGCATAGACCAAGGTTTAGAGGCGGGAACGAGTATAGTTTGTCTGACAACCAGAAAGGAGGCCCCTGGCTGGAGCGCAGGTCGCACGTCCAGGGCAAGGACAGTAGGACATCAACTTGGAGGGGATTATATAGGGCCTTGCTGGAGAAAGGTTGGGTTTAATTCTTGGAGCCATGGGAAACCACTGCAGGGCAGAGACAGGCACACACAGGAAGGGAAGGAGGGAGGGAGGGAGGAGGGATGGATCTCAGGGACTCTGCTGACCTCTACTCCGTCCTGCTTTGCCCGCAGTTCCTACCCACTCAGATGCTGGTGAAGTTCATGGCAGACATAGCCAGCGGCATGGAGTATCTGAGTACCAAGAGATTCATACACCGAGACCTGGCAGCCAGGAACTGCATGTGAGTGCTGAGCCTTCCACAGACGACCGCCCCCCCCGCCCTGTCCCCTCCTCAGGGGAACCGCATCCCTCCTTCCAGGATGGGACAGGGGTCTAGACACACATACCCCTCAGACAGACCAGAACTCAGGACTGGGATAGAGAGGTCAGCAAGGGGATTGGAGAAGCCTTCCTGGAGGAGGGGGGCCTGGACCTGAGATCCTGGAGGGGTATTTGGATGTGGCAAGAGGGTGGGTTCAGTGGGTGGCATGAGGTGAGCAAAGGGGCAGAGATGACCGATGACAGTGGGGACATTGAAGCCTCATCTCTGCCCACCTCTGTGCTGAGTGCCTTGCCTGGGGCTGCCCTTAGGGAGGGGCCACACTGAATAAGGGGACCAGAACCACCCCCCGCCACCGCCCTGCCAACAGACATGCCAGAAAATAGGCCAGAATTAAACTAAGGTGGAGTTGGTGCATGTATTTATAAGCACAGGCTTTGGCTATTAATTTCCTCACGATATTGGAGCTGGAGAACCGGAATCTTCTTCAAGACATGTAAATGTTCACAGGACTCTTGGGGATATGAACGTTTCTTTATTTTCCCCCAATTCTTTATGTGGAAAAGTCCAGTCCCACAGAAAGGTTGAAAGCATTGTGCAGTGGACACCCATACCTCATCGTGGTGGAGATGATGCCATATTTCTTCTCTCTTCTCTGTCTTTCTCTCTTTCCTCAACCCCTTCAAACTGAGTTACCAAGATGGTGACACCAGACCCCTAAACCTTCAGTAGGTATCTCCTAAGAATGAGGATTTATGCATAAATGATTACAGTTCTGTTGTCACACCTAAGATTAACCATAATTCTGCAACATAACTTCATAGCCATCCAATCCATATTCAGATTATTCGGTTGTCCTCCGAAATGTCTTGTAGGGCTGTTTTCCCCCCCAAATCAGAATCTATTCAAGGTCCTCCCAATGCATTTGTTTGTTATGTCCCTTTGGGCCTTTTTAATATGGAATACCCTCCCCCACCACCACTTTTTTTTTTTTAAAGATTTTATTTATTCACTGAGAGAAAGGGAGTGTGCGTGCGTGTTAGGGTGGGGAGGAGCAGAGGGGGCAGGAGAGGGATAAGCAGACTCTACTAAGTGCGGAGCCCTCCAAGGGGCTCAAGGCAGGGCTCGATCTCAGGACCCTGAGATCATGACCTGAGCCGAAACTGAGTCGGACATGTAACTAACTGACTGAGCCACCCAGGCGCCACCCCTCCTTTTATATTTTTACGGCATATTCTTTTGGAAGAGACCAGGCCTGTTGTCTTGTAGGAATGACATATATGTGTCTGTTTCCTTGAGGTGGCTTTTGCCTTGTTCCTCTGTTCCCTGTATTTCCTGTTAACTGGAAAATGTATGTAAAGGCTTCAATAGACTCAGTCAAAATGGAAATTCCTTTCCTTCTGCAGCTTGGGCTGATCGTAGGCAAGCCCCCTATGAAACATGGCACTGAAAATCAGAGTAGACCATCCAGTGTTATGCGCCTGTTGCTTTTTTTGTTAAGTTGAAATATCGAGGAGTGCCTGGTTGGCTCAGTCAGTGGAGTGTGCAACTCTTGGTTGTGATTTTGAGCCCAATGTTGAATATAGAGATTACTGAAAAAAATCTTAAGGGATACCTGCCTGGCTCAGTGAGTAGAACATGTAAGTCTTGATCTCGGGTCATGAGTTCAAGCTGCACATTGGGAATGGAGCCTACTTAATAAATAGATAAATTAATTTTAAAAATCTTTTTTTTTTTTTTTAAAGAAAGTTCTTGGGGCACCTGGGTGGTTCAGTCAGTTAAGCGTCCAACTCTTGATTTCTGCTCAGGTCATGATCTCAGGATCATGAGACGGAGCCCTGTGTTGGCTTCTGCACTGAGTGTGGAATTGCTTAAGATTCTCTCTCCCACTGCCCCTCCCCCACCTCCTAAAAAATAAACAAATAAAAGGAAAAGAAAAAAAAGAAAGTGCTTTGAAAAAAAATTGAAATTCTTTCTCACCTAGTTGGCAACTAGCCACTACCCCAAGCCTCCCACCCCTTCCAAGGCCACCAGCCTGGANTTCTGCTCAGGTCATGATCTCAGGATCATGAGACGGAGCCCTGTGTCGGCTTCTGCACTGAGTGTGGAATTGCTTAAGATTCTCTCTCCCACTGCCCCTCCCCCACCTCCTAAAAAATAAACAAATAAAAGGAAAAGAAAAAAAGAAAGTGCTTTGAAAAAAAATTGAAATTCTTTCTCACCTAGTTGGCAACTAGCCACTACCCCAAGCCTCCCACCCCTTCCAAGGCCACCAGCCTGGATGCCTAAGCATCACCCCTGTCTGCCTCCCTGCGGTGATTCTCTGGACCTTCCCTGGACCCAGCAGTTGAAGGTTAACTCCTGCCACAGGAGGGGCCTCCAGGGTCTGCTCTGATTGCTCACTGCCCAAGCCCATCCCCCTAGCTAGGAAATCATCAATTCTTAAAAAAATAGAATCCCAAGAAACTCAGATGCAAAAATTAGAGAATCTTCTATTTATATAAAGCACAAAAGCGAGCAAAAGCAATCCATGCGTGTTAGGAGTGAAGATTGTGGGGGCACCTGAGTGGCTCGGTCGGTAAAGTGTCCGACTCATGGTTTCGGCTTGGGTCACGATCTCATGGGTGGTGGGATTGAGCCCCGCATCCTACATTGGCTCTGTGCTCAGCAGGGAGTCTGCTTGAAGATTGTCTCCCTCTGCCACCCCCCCCCCAATAAATAATCTTGAAAGAAGGGAAGGAAGGGAGGGAGGGAGGGAGATTGGGGCTTTCCTTGGAGGACTAGGAAGGAGGAAGGAGGACTGGTAAAGTAATGTGTTTCTTTCTTTCTCATACTTAAAAAAAAAATCCACGTATATTTTACATACATACCATAGGTGTGCAGCTCAGTGAGTATTTGCTGGTCTGTAGACTCACCTCTACCAACCAGCCCTGGATCGAGACAAAGAACGTTTCTAGGCCTCGGCAGGCACCCTAATGGACTTCCCAGTCACTGCCCCAAGGGGAAAGCCCTTATTATGGACTTGAGTCCCCTGTTTTTAAATGTCACGTAAATGGAATCATGAAGTTTGTACTCCTTTGCGTCTGGTTTCTTTCGCTCAGCGTGATGTTTTTGAGGTTAGCCCACATCTCTGTACATATTGGTTAGTTCCTTCTTTTCCTTTGCTCTGTGGTATTCCTTATTCAGGTGATGTCCCACAATGTTCTGTTTCTTAATCTGCGTGATGGTTATATGGGTGTGTTTATGAAACTTCACATGGAGGGAACAAGACAAGATACATTTCCCTTTGGTCTGGGGTTGACAGATCCTCACCCCCAAGGAGGACAGCCAGAGCGGGGGATGGAGACGCGTCTGAGAGTGAGGGCAGGCTTCTGGGTGGAGGGGACAGGGCGGTCACCCCGTTCCTCTCCCCAATCTGGGCAGGCTGAATGAGAACATGTCTGTGTGTGTGGCGGACTTTGGGCTCTCCAAGAAGATCTACAATGGGGACTACTACCGCCAGGGACGCATTGCCAAGATGCCAGTCAAATGGATCGCCATCGAGAGTCTGGCTGACCGTGTCTACACCAGCAAGAGCGATGTGGTAGGTGCCACCCTGACAGGAGTGGGGGGGCAGCACAGGGGCCTGACCACAGGGGTTAGGCATGTCTGGGGGTGTGGTGGGCATCTGTGAATGGCGGTGTGGACATGTTGGGAAAACGTACAGGTCCACGTGTGCATGGTGGCAGGTTCATACGGGGGAACGCGTGGACAGTTTAGGTTGGGAGAGGCAGTGGTAAGTATGTATATGTGTGTACAGCCAGGGTGTGAAGGGCAACACACGAGACCATGTGTCTGTGAAGTGTGTGTGGATGTGTGCATGGATGACCATGTCTGTATGTGCACAAAAGTGACCTCTGGGAGCATGTCCCTGTGCCGGGTTGCTGTGAAGAGCTAGGAGGCGCCTGCTAAGGTCGCTATGGACATGTGTGCACATAAATGTGGGTGTATTTATGAACCCGTGTGTTTGTGGTGTCTTTGTGCAGGAGAGACCCTCTAATTCTCTCCCCTCTGCTCCCCACAGTGGTCCTTTGGGGTGACAATGTGGGAGATTGCCACACGGGGCCAAACCCCATATCCCGGAGTGGAAAACAGTGAGATTTACGACTACCTGTGCCAAGGAAACCGGCTGAAGCAGCCTGTGGGCTGTCTGGATGGACTGTGAGGATCCTCAGGACCCCACCCCACTCCCACCCCATCCCAGATTTCACTCCAAAACCCTGAGCACCCCCACAGGGCCCCAACCCTCTAAAACCTGCAGAGAATCCCTCAGACAGTTGAGGAACCCACACTGAGATCCCCCACTTCCCCCAAATTCTAATTCATCCCAGACTCCTGAGCACCTGTACTTCCCCCAATGCTCTTCAACATCCAGGACCCTCTGCCAGCCCTCCAGTTTGCCATCTTGAACTTCTCCAAACTCACGGGTCTCCTCTGAGATGTCCTCTGGATCCTTTAGGATAGAGCTTCAAACTTTGCTGTCTCACAGCCCACAGAGGAGAGCAGAACATTCATCCAGCGCTTTGAGGGCAAAGTCTGCTCTAGCAAACCCTCACTAGAACACCACCCGATACCCAGAAAACTTCGCCAAGACCCTTTCCAGCTCCTGAGTGTCCCAGGACCTCCCCTTGGAAACTCTTGAGAATTCCCAAATCCCAATAGAAGCCCCCAAACTGCTCACGGTTCTTTCCAGTTCCATAAAATGTCCCCAGACTCCCAGAATGCTCCCCTTCTGAGCTCCTCCTCAGTCTCCCACCCCTCACTTTGCCGCCCTAGGTATGCGCTGATGTCCCGGTGCTGGGAGCTAAACCCCCGGGACCGGCCGAGTTTCTCAGAGCTTCGGGAAGATCTGGAGAACACGCTGAAGGCCCTGCCCCCTGCCCAGGAGCCCGACGAAATCCTCTATGTCAACATGGATGAGGGCGGGGGTCATCCTGAACCACTTGGAGCTGCTGGAGGAGCTGACCCCCCAACCCAGCCTGACCCTAAGGATTCCTGCAGTTGTCTCACTGCGGCTGAGGTCCATCCCGCTGGACGCTATGTCCTCTGCCCTTCTACAGCCCCTGGCCCCACCCTGCCTGCCGACAGGAGCTCCCCAGCTCCCCCAGGGCAGGAGGATGGAGCCTGAGACGACACTCCACCTGGGACTCCCTCTCAGGACCCAAGCTCGGCACTGCCACTGGGGGAGTCTCCCCCCAACTATTTCCCCACTCCAGGCCTCACTCCCGACTACAGCCTTCTCTTCCTACCTACTGCACTTCCCCCCCAGACTGATCCTCTCTCTTCTCCATGCCTCGGTGTCCCCATGTGTAAAAGGAAGGGGTTGGGCTGCAATCCCTAGGGGTCCTTCCAAGTCTAACATTCCAAGATTCTAGATTCTAAGGTTTAAGGAGTCTAGATGCAAAGGTTCAAGGTTTCAAAGATGCTATTAGTCTTTGGCTCTAAGGACCTAAAATCCCAAAGTCTCTAATTCTAAAGTGCCAAGGTTGCAGACATGGAATTTGCAAGGCCCATATTCTAAGGCTCTGAGAGTCCACAGCTCGAGATTTTTCTGGTTCTTGATACAGCCCGCAAGATTTTAGGTTCTGAAGCTCTAAGATTCTAGTTCTAGGATCCAAGGCTCTATGATTCTAGATTTTGTTTTTCTGGGGTTCTGAGTCCTTACAGTATACGATTCTAGATTCTGCAATTCTAGACACGGAGATTCTAAGGCCTAATGTTCTAAAATTTGAAGTTCTAAGCCTCTTAGACTGTAAATCTTCTGGCTATAAGACTCCACATCATAAGGCTTCAAGATTTTATCTTCTCAAGTTCTAAGATTCTAATAGTGGTTTATTATAAGTTCTAAGGCTTTATGATCCTTGAAGCTCTTATTATGAGATTCTGGATCCTAAAGATCTAAGTTCTAGAATCTGCTATTCAAAAGTTCTAAGAGTCTAAAGATGGAGGTTCGAAGGTCTAATGTTCTAAGATGGGATGTTCTAAGACTTAGTCTAAGAACCTAGATTCTGTGTCTAAAATTCTAGACCATATGCTTCAAGATTGTAGATTATTAAACTCTAAGATTCTAATGTTGTTCTGTTCTATGTTCCAAGGCACTCTAGACTCTATTGGTCCAAGATTCTGGATCCTTAGCATCTAAGGTATAAGACTACAGTTAGTTGTGACTAGCTAGATAACCAAAGTTCTAATCATTTCTAATGTCGGACACATTTAGGTTTTATGCTGCAATCCACCTTTCTAGGATTTTAGTTAAGGGTCCAAGAATCCACAGTTCTAAATCTTAAAATCCTAGGCACTGTTGTTCTATGATTCAAATGTTGTCAGTTTCTAAAGGTCTACAGGTCTAGAATTCCAAGGTATGATTCCAAGGTTCTAATCTTATGGTATTCTTCTGTGTGACTCTTGCCTTTTGAGCCACCTCTGCTTCCTCCTCCCCTCATGTGGGGGCATCCCTCCCCTCAAGCCTGTGCAATAATGCATTGGGGATGCCTCCTTTCCCCAGGAGACAATTTCTCTCCTTTTGGGCCATGCTGCCCCCCTGAGCCAATCCCTCAAGCCCCCTGTACAGAGGCGTGGATTCTGGCACCTCCGGAGGGGCTCAGATCACATAAAACTTTATAACCACACTTCTGTCTCCTCTTGTTTCCACTCAGCTGTCACGTGGCCCCTCTCCCTGGCAGCTCCGTTTCCCCATCAGTAAAAAGAAGGGTTTGGTGGGGCTCTAGGAGTTCTCCCTTTACAAAGAGGGTAGAAATGAGCATACACGTAGACAAAAAGACACGAGACACAAAGAAACAGACTCCCGGAAATCCCTAGTGAGGAATAGGCACTTAGACACTCAGTGCCAGAGACACGCTCCTCCCCACCCCAAAGTTCACAGACCCATTAGGACATACTGAGGCATACTTGGCCACAAATAAGAAAGACACTGAAATTCAGACACATATAGTAACAGACGCGAAAAACTACATAGATACAAACATATTTACAAACATATGAAAGGCAGATATTCGCCAGCAATAGGAATAAACTAGAGTAACACATTACAAAGAGTAAACACTGAGACACACAGAGTACAACAGGTACTCACAGACTGATTCAAATGTTCAGATTCATATAGAAACACAGGCACAGAACACCTCCAGTCATCACGGGCCCACAAAGGGATTCCTGCCAAGACTAACCCACGGTGCTTTGCATGCATCGAGAGGGCCCCCCGTTCCTGGGTGGATCCGGCAGCACATGGAGAAACCCTTGGCAGCGCCCGGACGCCCCCCGGTGGCGCCTCCTGAGAACCGATGACAGTTCAATCCGGGCCACAAACTTTTTTAGAACAAATCCTTGTGGGAAGCTGGGAGGAGAGAGGAAGTCGGACGTGGGCGAGGGGCGGGGTGTCTGGACTGGAACCTCCGGGCCCACGTGAGTGTCTGCCCCGTTTCTGAGTGGGTGCTGTGTGTCGAGGCTGCCGTGTCAGCTTGTAGCGTAACTGTCCTTTGTCTTTATCATTTGATGCCGCCTGCCCGTGCGGACCTTAGTGGCCACATCGGCGCTGCAGTTTGGTGTATTATCCCCTTAACTGATGCATCTGACCTGACTCACGGCCATTTGTTTGTCTGTGTTGCGTGTTTTGTCTAAGTAGTGGCGGTGTGTGTTTTTTGTGGGCTTACTGTATGGCCCAGCGGGCAGCGGGCGTTTGCATTGTGTATCCCGATTGTGTCTCTTACAGAAGTTTCGTGGCTTTTGAGTTAGAGGCGACAGGTGGTGCAGCGGTAGACATTGCGAAACTCTGTGGCGTTTGGATTTGTGGCGTTAGGCTGAACTACGAACCTGTGTGTTTGAACTTGTCAGTACAGACGCCAAACAGCCAGAACTCTGAACAGCGGTTTATTTAGAGGATTTGGGGTAGAAACCCGCGAACTTCTGGAGGTCGTCCCGGAGGGGAAGGCTCTATGGTCGGGTGCAGAGCGCCCAGTCCACGTAAGATACATAGAGAAAGACGGCGGCGAAGCTATGATCGTGGGAAGAGGCGCCCCTTGAGATGAACTATCAAAGGGAAGAGGGTGCGATTTCCTTTACAACTTTTCTCCCGTTGTCAGCTTAGCCTCTATCGTCAAACCTTCGGTACTTTGAAGTCAAAAGGTTCCTTTCCATAAAGGCAACTGAGTTTCTTCCAGATTAAGGATAATTTATCTACTTTATATCGTCGGCCTTCCTCTACAGCGACGTTTCTGAGGCCGTCCGCTGAAGAACGGCCAATCTGGTTAGCTTTTACTAAAGCGATTGAACTGTACTAGCTTTAGTGAGATAAAACAATAATTGCGATTGGTGGGCAGATTGTTTTGAAACCGCCCTAACGGCAAGGGGCGGGTCCTTCGGGAATTCATCTTTCCGGTTTCTTAAAGGCGACAGTGAAAGGAGGTGGGGGAGTTGGTCGGCCGACCCTCCATCTGATTGGTTCTAGTGGTTTTACCCGCTTGGACTCCTCTAGGGGCGGGAGATCTAGACCAATCAGGTTATGTGTTACAGAAGACCCCAGTTTGATGAAAGGACCGCGCAGGAAAGGCCGAGAGTGTTTGGGAGGGGGGCGGGACGGGGTTAATTCTGAAATCCCATCGCTGATTGGGCCAAGTCTTTACTCCTTTTTCTTCATTTGACCCTACGGGAGCGGGCGCGCGGGCGCTACCCAATCATCACGTGCTCCGCCTCCCGACTTTTCCCGCCCTCCGCCCCGGCAGCGGCAGCGACGTAGGCCAACGCTTCCTCCCTGGCTGTTCCTGAGCCCTTTCATTGCCGTTCTTTTGAAAGCTGCGCTCTGATTGGCTGAATCTCCAGGCCCGCGCCCGTTGCCTCCACGCGGTGGCCAATTGGCACCCGTGTTGCATCGTATCGGACCACGGAGGAGGGGGAGGCGGCGGCGGCGGCCATTTTGAGCCGCCGCCGCCATTGGAGCGGGCCCCCCCCCCTTTCCCCCTTCGCCTCCTGACAGGAAAGGTTTAAGGGGGACAGAGCCCTGGGAGGCCGGGCCGGGCTCGGGGGCCGCCCCGGGGGCCCGGGCCATGGATGTGCGCCGTCTGAAGGTGAACGAACTTCGCGAGGAGCTGCAGCGCCGCGGCCTGGACACTCGCGGCCTCAAGGCCGAGCTTGCTGAGCGGCTGCAGGCGGCGCTGGAGGCCGAGGAGCCCGACGACGAGCGGGAGCTCGAGGCCGACGACGAACCGGGGCGACCCGGGCACAACAACGAGGAGGTCGAGACCGAGGGGGGCTCCGAGCTGGAGGGGACCGCGCAGCCACCGCCGTCCGGGCTGCAGCCGCACCCGGAGCCTGGCGGCTACTCGGGGCCGGACGGACATTGTGAGAGTGCGCGGGGCGGGGGTCGGGGAGCCCGGAGTCCGGGCCGAGGAAGGGCTGTGGGACGCGGAGTCCGGCGCCTAAGGTCGGGGAGATGGCCTGAGGATTGGGGGATTCCCCTGCCTGTCGCTGAAAAGGATCTAGGGCCGTGGGCCTCGGGACGACTGGAGGGTGGACCCTGGCATTCGGGGCAGGGGAGATACTGGAGTGGGGGCTCTGGGTTTTGGAGATGAGGACGGTCGGGGGGTGTAGAGGATTCCGGAGCCTATTGCTCGGAGACCGGAAGCCGTGGCTTCTGGAGCCGAAGAGTCGGAAGAACAAGAGGCTTTCTAATCGGGGGCTGAGGAGGGTCTTGGAAATGACGATTTCAGGGTTTGGAGCTGAGTGGGCTTGAGGTGGGCTTGAGGGCTCTGCTAAACCCAGCGTATAGGCTTGGCTTCGGGAGCCGTGTTTTTAGGGCTGGGAGAGTTTTGAGACTAGAGGATCTTGGAGTTTGGTGCTGGGTGGGGTATGGGGAATTCTGTTTGGTACTGGGATGGCTTGGTGAGGTGGAAGTGCTGGTGTCTGGCCAGGGGGGGGATCTGATGGACTAAGTGCTCTGGTATTTGGCTAGTGAGCATTTAGGGAATGTGGGAGACTGCCATGTTTTGGACTGTGAGGGACCCACCTCTGAGGATGACCTGGGGGACTCTCAGATCCAGGGCTGGAAGGCCAACGTTGAGGCAGGGCCAACTTGGGCATTTGATGCTGGGAAATCTGGGGACCTTCTGGTTGACTTCCAGAGGAGGTTTAGGGAACCCTAGTCACTGGAGGCAGGCAGGGGAGGGAAGGATGCTTCACTCGGTAGGGAACCTAGAAGTCTTGAGCTGGGTGGGTTCTGAGGGCTGCTGCTGAATGGTCTTGGATTAACAGTTTGGAGTGTTTGAAGAACAGAGGTAGCTGGGGGTGGGGTGGGGCAGGTAGCAAATTGGTGGAGTTTGAAGTTTTGGAGTATCTGGGGGACAGAGGATACTTGTGTCCAGTACAGGAGTGTATATGTGGTCTAGCAAATATGGGAGAGGGGAGAGTATAGAATGGAAAGAGAAAGAAAACCTGTTGACTTGGCTAGGAGCCTCAGGATGGAGTGAGGGGAGTTTCTGAGGCTGAGTGTCTCCTCCTGGAGAAGGCTCCTTGGTCCCCAGAAACAGTTACTTGTGTGCCCACGGATTGGGGGTCTCAGAGTGTAGTAGGGAACTGCTGCAAGAGCCAGAAGGTATGACTAAGAATAAGAGGATATAGTGTAGATCTATGATTGTCTGGAGAGAGAAGACCCTGGTATGGAAAGGAGGAAATCTGGAGTTACAAAAGCATGGTTTTCTAGCCAGAATGGGGATTGGAGAAGTTTGGGAGTAAGTAGAAAAGACTCTGGCATCCAGCATTTGTGGTATTTCTCTGAAAAGAGGGTGCTATGGGGTTAAGAGAACGAGGAGAGCAAGGGGGTGAGAGAAGAGACAAGAAATTGAGTTGGCATTGGGTGCTTACTGACTCATTCATGAGAGGTGGGATGTCCTGGAGTATAGATTTGCAGTGGGGGCAGCCTAGGGATTGTCCAGGGTCCATGTGCCCGTGCTGGGAAGAAAACTTCCCCTTGCAGAGACCTGTGAAGGGAGGAGCAGTGGCCCAGTGTGCAGATGTGGCAGGAATGCCTGGGAGGAAGGCCCAGTGACCAGAGGTGCCTCAGAAGAGGGCATGTTAGACGGATTTTGTTTTAAAGATGGCTTTATTACTTCGGCAAGTCAGTTTACTTCCAAGTGGTTTCCTTGTGTGCACAACAGGGATAATAATAGTGCCCCCCAGCATTGTTATGAATGAGGTCACATGTGTAGGGAGCTTAGCACTGGGCCTGCCTATAATTAGGAGGCACATGTTTTAGAGTGGAGAAGGACCCCAGGATCATGGCTTGTCCGGGTGAGGCTTCCTCTGTGGGCACAAGGGAAATTCTTGAGAAAGAGAGATGTGAATATTTGTGGGAAGAAGAGCACTGTGCTTGGAGCCTAGAAGAAACTGAATGGTTTGAAAAGCCCTCCTTGTGTTCCAATTAAGGATTTCTTCCTTTTTCCCTTTACCCCTGCAACAAACTCCTTTGAGCCCCCTTCATGCCCCGCTGCAACCCTTCCTTCAAGCTCTGATAAACAGGGCTGTAGCAAACCACGTGATCTGTTACTTTCCTCCCTTTGGGCTGCACCTGGTTTGTGCCCAGATGTATTTGTCCTCTGAGAAAGGATCCAATCAGTTAGCAAGTGGCAGAAGTCTCTCCTTCCCTGTGGTTCTGCCAGTCCTGGCACAGCCACTAGTAGGGCCCTAGAGGCACCTAGCAGAGCTTGCCCCTCGGATGGAAAGCCTACTTGCTGCTCATCCTAGGTTTCCGGACTTCTCTCTGGCTTTGGCTGCAAGGGTCTTGAGCTTGCTACTCTGGTTTTAGTCTCACCTCTGAGCTTTCACATGTTATTCCAACCCCAGAAATGTTTTCTCTCTTGTCATCACTGAGCTCTCACCGATGTATCCTTGAATCAAGGCTTCTCTGTTACTTTCTGGGCCCTGTCTTAATTTCTTTGTATATCTGAACATAATTAGAATTTGCTTTTTGTGTATAAGTATTTGTTTAACATATGTCCGTTTCGCTAACCTGAAGGCTTCGGTAGGGCCAGCTTATTCTTATCTGTACCCCGGGGTCTGGTGTGTAGTATGCGCTCTGTGGATAGTTAATGTTATTCTTATAAGAATAAGCTTCTATTCTTAGTCTTACTCTATAAGACATCTTCTCAGGACCCTTCCCACCTAGCTCCAGATATTTCAGGACATACTCCCTAATGAGTCTAAAGGCCACTGTTAGGACTTCTGTTTTCTTAACAGTTCCTTTCCTTCTCCCTCCCGCCACCCCCCATTTACCCTTCAACTGGGTTGGATACCCTTTATCTTTTTTTTTTTTTTTTAAGATTGTATTTATTTACTTGACAGAGAGAAAACACAAGCAGGGGGAGCAGCAGGCAGAGGACGAAGCAAAGCAGGCTCCCTGCTGAGCAAGGAGCCCAATGTGGGACTCGATCCCAGGACCCTAGGATCATGACCTGATCCAAAGGCAGACACTTAGCCGACTGAGCCACCCAGGCATCCCTGGATACCCTTTTTATCTTTGCAGCTATTGTGGGATGGAAGAAATTTGTAAAGAGGGTTGATTGTGCAGATGGGAGTGAATTGGGCCGGCAGAGGACTGATTTGTTCTCTGAGCAGTTTTTAAGGTTGTGCCCTAAAGCCAACTCCCTACGCATTACACTGTGTCAGAGGACAGCCAGACTGGTGGATTTTAAACTGCTGCATGGAGTCCCAGGTTTCTGTAGAGTTACTCCAGCCCTGGAGTGGGGACTTCCAGGGTAAGGTCAAGCTGGATACCTTCTCTGACCCTCCCATCTCCTCACTTTAACCAGAGCAGTTATACTTCAGTTGGTTTTGTTTGTGGGATTCTGTACAACCCAGTCACAGACACAGCACCAACCACTTGAGGTACAAGAGGGCGTGTCCTCAGGCAGCTGGGGCCACTGACTGCCCAGATAGGTTTCCATCTGAAGGTGTTGTCACACCTTTCAGCCTTTGGCAGATTGTGCCCAGTGGGGGTGACGTTGTGGAACACCAGAAAACCGCCTCTGGTCCCAAGAAGCACCCTTCTAACTGGCCATTTTTTGTTTTAAGATGTCATGGACAATATTACCAGGCAAAACCAATTCTATGAGAGCCAGGTCATCAAGCAAGAGAACGAGTCTGCCTACGAGAGGAGACCGCTGGAAATGGAGCAGCAGCAGGCCTATCGCCCAGGTGGGAAAGTACACGTTATACATCTCTTTTGAAGGAAATAGACTCTGTACGTGGCCCGTACCCTCTGCCTTAAGCCTTTCTGCCTCTTGGGCAGTCCATTTGGGCCCTGTCACTCTGGCAAGATTCTTCTGAAGGAGAGAACTTAATCCCGCTCCCAGGTGTTGAGAGAGGGAAGTCTTCGTGGTGTCTGTTTTCAGATGTTAGTATCAAAACCCTGGAGAGTTTAGACTCAGAGGCCAGTACTTGAGTCTTATTTAAAATCTCAGAACGCAGAATCCAGCAAGGACCTTCTAAATCTAGTCCAGTTGTTCCCATGTTCTGAAGAATATTGTTCCAGAAGATATCATTAGGGACTTCCCAGGAAAGGGTTCCTTAGCCAAATGTATCTGAAAAATGCAGCACGTGCTATCCCACCCCTGGGAGAATCACTGTACTCAGAGCATTAAAAGCCCTGAGAAGTCCTGGACTGAAAAAAACCCTGTGTTACATTGTTTAAACCCAGGGTTTCCTAAACATGTCTTTGTAGAACAAAGTTCCCTGTATTGTCAGTTTGGGAACGACAGATGTAACTCAGCTCTCATCTCCCATTTTGCAGACTGGGAGGTGGCTTGTCTGATGGCAGAGCTGGGGTTAGAACCCGGGAAACTGGTGCCTGGGCCACTGCTATTGGTTAATGAGGAGCGTTCCCAGCCATTTGTGTCCTACTGTTTGGAAAGCAACGTCCCACCATTGAGTAATGACAGAGCCAGGACTGCCTCCCAGTCTTGTGTTCCTTTCACTGAGTTGTGGCCCCGGTGCCTTTTCTTAGTGAATCTAGTAGATTGTATCTAATTCCATTCTTGGTTCATCCACAAAGTGAAATCCCTAGACATTTCTTGTGGGTGGCTCAGGATTTTCATTTTAATGTAGGTTAAACTGCATATTTGTGTCAGGCTCAGTGAGACTTGTGGGATCATTTGGCCTAAGGAGAGTGTTTTCTGTGCTGTTACAAACAGACACTTATCAGGGTATCCCGTGAGCCCGGCCCTGTGCCGGGACCATGGAGGCTGTCTCGAGATGGGTGAGCTCAGTGCCTGCCCTGGGGGCCCAGGAGCCTTCTCCGTACGTGCCAGAGCTAGGGAGCGATCCGAGGCGGTCTTGGGTTGGGTGCTGAAAGGCGGAGATGGGAGTGATCTACAGCATAAGGCATAGGCGCTGGCTCCGGTTTGCTCTCAGTTAGGTTCTTAGATTCTTGGTTCTGTTCTTGAGGACTGCCGGGGACTGGGCCTTTCCCGTGGTTTACAGATGTTATCCCATCCTGACTTTGTATTTGTGGTGTGACTTAATAAGGCCATCACATCTATAGGCTGGGTTAAGTGCAGCCCCTCCCCCTTCCCCGGGGTGATTCTGGGCTTTGCGGAAGAGTGATTGAAGCCAGTGGAGTTAGCTGTGGGACCACGGTGTCCTGTTGAATTGACCTCCCCCCCGCACTTTGCCAGACTAAAGAAGCTTTGTAAGAACTGAGGTGGAGAGATTCTCTGGGAGGAGAAATTGGGAGAATGTTGGATCATGGGATCTCAGTTTAAAGGGATCTGAGAAATTTTCTAGGGCTCTCTCCCACTTGGTGCAAAGTAGCCAAAGGCAGCCATTCTGCCTTTGGGTGGCCTTTAAGAGAGCTTGCCTTTATTCAGTGCTAAAGTCCCCTCTCCCTCCCCCTGAGGCCTGAGAGTTATCTGACTGACATCTGTCACCTCATCAACTGCCAGTGCTGCTGTGCCTGGCTGGCCATCTCCGGCCTCCCTTTACCCTGGCCCTGTTCTCTAGTACAACCTTCTAGACTCCCTTGGCAGGCTTCCGTTGAACCCAGCAAGCTGCCTGTGCCCAGCCCATCATCACTGTAGTCAGGGTCCTGCGAACCTCTCCTGAAATAAAGGGGACCAGGAAAGCGATTGCTAGGGAGTTTCCAAGTGTCCTGACTGCCTGGATTTGTCCTGACAGTAGAAGTGAAGACAGAGATGAAGCAAGAAGCACCTGCCAGCTTCCTCCCGCCCGAAGCATCTCAACTCAAGCCAGACAGACAGCAATTCCAGAGTCGCAAGAGGCCTTATGAAGAAAACCGGGGACGAGGGTACTTCGAGCACCGAGAGGATAGGAGGTGGGTGTGTGAGGTGATAGTCACCCCTTTCCCAGTAGGTTTCTGTGTCCGTAGCCTGGTGCCTGTTGGGACCTTTGTAGTAACCAAGGGGGCAGAGCTCTCCCTGCCCTTACACACTTGCTCAGCCCTCCCTGCACTCACTGCCAGATTCAGCTTTGCTAAACTTTTGCTCCTTCCCTCACCTCCTCCCTTCTCATTACCTGCAGGATAAAGTCCAAACACTTTGCCTTTCACATGTGAGGTGCCAGCCTGCCTTTTCAGTCCTTTGCCTCACTGCTCTGTTGTCCTGAGTGTTGTCCTGTTCTTCATGGCTGCTTAATATCCCTTGATGGAAAGGTTTATTTCCTGACCCTTTTCCCAAACGCACCCTTCCATCTGTCTACTCGTTTATTCATTGTCACACTCATGCTACTTTCACAAGGTGCCTGCCCTTGGGCTGGACACTGGGGACACGGATGATTTGGACAGTGCGTTTTGCCTTCTTTTGGTCCCAATGTAGGGCCTGAGACAGACGTATAAGAAAGCCACAGCCTAGTGGGGCCAATAGTCAGGGTGCGTGTGAGTGTCAGGAGATTAGTGGAGGGAGTGGCCTCTCTACCCTGGTCATTTTCCTTTCCTGATAAGCCCTCCCCATCCATCTGCCCAGCCCCAATCCTACCCTCCCTTCCTTCAGCTTCTACGTGAAGTTTCACAGAACTAGGAATGACCATTCCTTCTCTACCCGTCTAGACTAGTTGTCTGACACATTTTATTTCCTACTTGGTGGGAGTCCATCCTCTCACTGGCATATGACTCTCTGAGATGGGGCCTGGGTCTCTTGGCTGTGACTGAAGGTAGGATGTGGAACTATCTCTCATGAGTTTTTCCCAGTGCCTCCTGCAGACCAGATCTGAGCTTAGGCTGCCTGCCTGTGGAGAGCGGAGGAGGAATACTTGCTCTGATTGGATGCTGGCAGGGAAAGCTTTCTAGGATGGACTTACTTTGTGATGCACTCCTTCGTACAGGGCTCTGTGCTGGCCCTAGATTGGCAGTGCCAGCAGGGCACTCATAAGAGTGAAGCCTCCAAGGTGGGCCTTGGGTACTTGACCTGGGCACATGGTGGACAAGGGTCCAATGTCCCAGGCAGGACCCTGGGCATTGGAACCCATCCTTCTGCGTCTCTCCTTTATTCCTATAAGTTGGAAACGAGCAGTATTTTAACGTTAGTCCCATTTTGGTGTTTTGGTAGGAGATGAGTCTCATTCATAATTTAGGACACTTGACAGAAAGAGACTGAAAAAATGGGTCATTTCAAACACTTGCAGATGTAGAATCTTAGGAAGATGTGGACAGATTGTGGTGACTGGGTTTGATGTGAGCCCTTGCATATTCCCCTTCCTGGCCCAGGCCCCTGTGGACTACTGTATCCTCCCATCAGTAACAGAGGCCAGTCTGGAGGCAGCTCTCAACACGTACAGGGCGTGGTTCAGAATCTTGGGGTGTGAGAGGAGAGTCGTCTGTGAACAAGCTAGCTAAATGATTCTGCTGGCCTTCTTGAGCAGAGGGTGCTCTCTCTAGTCCCCAGCCCCACTTTAGGAGTTAACAGTCATTGTGCTCGTGGCAAGCGTATAGGGTGGCTAAGTGCTTTTGTTAACCTCTGTGGGAAGAAACCAAAATCCAGGAAGCAATCTGGAGGCCACTTGTAAATTCCAACAGAACCTTCATTTCCCTTCCTCTGTGTTCATCCAACCATTCTCATGGGACTTAACCCCTTTTCCTGACAGGGGCCGCTCTCCTCAACCTCCCGCTGAAGAGGATGAAGATGACTTTGACGACACTCTTGTTGCCATCGACACATGTGAGTCCTTGGGGTGCCTGATTCTGCTTTGCAGTCAGTATTGGGAAACTGGGATGTGAGAAACCAGGCTTTGGAGCGAGGGTGCTGGTTCAGAGGCCAAAGGTCTCCCAGCTCTGCTTGGGATCCTGGGCAGGTCATTCTGCTTCTCTCACCTTCTCTTCAGGGAGATACAATCCTGCCCTGATACCTCAGAGAACTTTCAGTAACACTCCTCAGAATGGGTACGAGGGCAGTTTGGAAAACCCCGAACACCCAGGGGGTTGTCATCTAATCAAGTAGGGAATCTGAGTGCGGCTGGGGAAACTTAACTCTTTGACGACCAGTCCCCCGGTTTCCATCTACTGCTCACGTTCCTGGTGAAACTAATGCCACCTTGCCCTCTGAGGCATTAGCCTGGCCCTCCCTGCTCTCCGTCCTCCAGTTTCTTTCCACTGGATAAGTGACTTCCCCTTGACTGCGCGACTGAACCCTAGGGTAGTGGCGATAAAAGCTCCTGCCCCTCCCCAGACAGAATTTCAGTGGTGGAACCTGGGAATCTGACTTTAAATGAAGCCAGATCAGTGTGAGAACACTGTGCTTTTCAACAGAGGAGAAACTTAACAGTAATTCACGTGTTTCTTTACTTAGCTCACGTTTATAGAGCAGTGGCTACGTAACAGAGAGAAAGGTCTCGTATATAGTCCCTTCTGTCACAGGATCTCAAAGCCTGTGTACCCAGAGTAAAGGTATAGGGTGGCAGTGGTCAGTGAAGTGGTGGCTGATCAAATGCCAAATGTACAGACCACAATTCTCAGCCTTTAAAGAAAAGATGGGGTGGTCAGGGAAGACTTTCTTGGAGGCCTGACTGGCTCCTTGAAGACTGGGAAGAGTCGGAGCTCCAGCAGGAGAGTCCAAGGCCCACAGAGGAGGTGGGAGCCTCTGGTGCACCTGGATGGTGGTGCCTGAGTGATGAGTGCGGGTCCAGCTCAGATGTTTGTGCAGTTGTTTCCCCCGAACTGACAGCACAGGGAGGTGGTTAAAGTGTATGGCTGTGGGATACGCCTTTTTTTAAATGCTAAGTCTCTTGAACATGATGAGATACGGATCCTTTCCCTATCAAATGTACGTTCACATAAAGTACATTTGTGTACAATTTCTGAGACTTCCTCTGATCACCATCCTTGGACCCCAGCCAGGTTCCTATGTGTGGTGGCTGCTTTGATCCTGGGTGAGCCAGTTTGCAGTAGTCTGGAGCCTTGCTACTCAACGGGAGAATGGCTAGCCAGTGTGGCTGGTTTCTCATGAACCTGCCCTCACGATGTTTCTGCTTGTGTACTCCTGGTTAACACTCTTGGAGGACTTACCTTTGCCTGTCCCTCTCTTGGATCCTTAAAATATCAGCCAACTCCCAGCTTTTTCCTCCACAGATAACTGCGATCTCCACTTCAAGGTGGCCCGAGACCGGAGTAGTGGCTACCCTCTCACAATTGAGGGCTTTGCCTATCTGTGGTCAGGAGCCCGTGCCAGCTACGGAGTCAGAAGGGGCCGTGTGTGCTTCGAGATGAAGGTGAGTGGGAGCAGTTGAGGGATTAGGAACAGAAAGCAGGTCCATCCTTTGGCATGAGCCTGTCATCAGCTACTTCGGTCAGAGCCACAGTTGCAAAAGAGATTGATTGAATATAGACTGTGTGTGTCCAAGCAAAAAAAGCATGGTGGACTCTAGAGAACCATGCCATTGCTAAACATCCTGTCAGGAAAGCAAGCCAACCGTACATTGCCTCATCAAGCTGATTTTTCCTTTGGTGGGGTTTTTTTTTTTATCCTTCAGTGGGATTTGACCCAGGTATTACACAGCCAACCTCATTAGGGTTAACAAGTTTGTAGAACTGGGAAAAGGAGTTGTTTGGAAGAAAAATGAGCTAGAAAGAGTGGAAGTGGACCCTGCTAGTTGAAGAGAGGACAGAAGGAGAGCTGGGCAAAGAATGGTCCTGCCACCAGGCCGTCCTCTACTATTGTCTACCCACAGTCCGTGTCAGGTTATGTTTAGGAAGGCAACACATTCTCGTATTCAATGAAAATTCAGACGGCACAGAAGAGTGTAGGGTAAAAAAAGCAGAAGTTAGACTCAAACCCTCCCAGTCCCCATTCTACTCTCCAGAGATAACACGTTTTAACAATTTCTTGCATGTCCCTTGTAGATCCAAACTTATTTATTACCGCTAGTATTTGCAGAACCGTTCACACGCACTAGATACAGTACCAGGCTCTTTACATGGACATTTCCGTTAATCCCCATCCTGAAATAGGCACTGTTCTTCCCGTTTTTTAGAGGAGCAACCTGACCGAGAGTTATCTTTTTTTTTTTTTTTTTTTAATTTATTTGACAGCGAGAGAGGGAACACAAGCAAGGGGAGTGGAAGAGAGAGAAGCAGGCTCTCTGCTGAGCAGGGAGCCCGGTACAGGGCTCAATCCCAGGACCCTGGTATCATGACCTGAGCCGAAGGCAGATGCTGAATGACTGAGCCATCCAGGCGCCCCATGGGGTTATCATTTTTTGATTGACTAAGTCTGTTGGTTGTGAGCTGCACATTGTTCTGTGTGCCACTCAGAGAGAAACTCTCTCAATTAAATTGCCGGGTGCTTTCTAACCATATCAGTTGATTTGGACACATCAAAATGTGGGAAATGTGCATCCAAAAGTCAACAAAATAGGTTAACTTTACAGAAGCACCAACTAATACAGATAGGTGTGGTTGCTAGGCAGTCCAACCTGTCGGGTAAGTCAGAAGGCGTGGTTCATTCTTTCTGCTTCTTGTACTTAGTACCATGTCTTGCACAACAAGTTCTGTCCCCATACCTCAGCCATGCTTCACGCTCTGGCTCCTTCATCTATTCTGTGGCGTGGTTGTGCCGTTATGTGGCAGTGCCTTTTTTTTTTTTTTTTTTTTTGGCCGTGCCTTACTGATGGCTTGGTGGGGAGAGTTTTTTGTATAAACGGTGTCACATTGAATATCCATGTGTGTGGGGGGGGTGTGGTCACACATATACCTATGGGTGCATTTGCAGAGTAAACTGGAAGTTGAATTGCTGGGTTATAGAACGTATGCATTTGCAGTTTTGGTAGGGGTTGCTACATTGTTAATTGCCCAAAGACATGGTGCAGTTTATCCTTCTACGCTAAGTAGGAGAGTCCCCGTTTCCCCTGCAGCATGTTAAAAATAAAAAATAACTATATTTTGAAATGCCTGTCTCTATGGCCCTGTACTTTCCTAAGCCCTTCAGAGGCCCGGGGTTCAGTGCCACAGGCCCTTCCGAGTGGCTTCAACACCTTGTCCCCAGCAACAAGAGCCACTGCTGATTTGTAATGCCTGCGTTCTGCCCAAGCCTCCGAGCATCAGTTCTGAGCCCTCTTATTTTTTGTCCCCAGATCAATGAGGAAATCTCCGTGAAGCACCTTCCTTCCACAGAGCCCGACCCGCACGTCGTCCGTATCGGCTGGTCCCTGGACTCCTGCAGCACACAGCTGGGTAAGGGGAGGGCAGCCTAGCAGGCCAGATACTAGAGCAGCTGCCTCTGTCCCTGGGTTCTCAAGCTTCCTAAGCTTCTCTTCCCAGCATGGGACTCGGAACACAACTAGCCCAGGGTGGAACACCTCCTGCCTGTCTTCAGGTGTACAAGACTCAACTGGAAGGACCACAGTCATCTTAATTTTTCTATGAAAAATGTATTCTCATCTTTTAGGAGAGGGTCTACAGTTCTCTTTAGAAGGCTGATCCCTTTCTTTAAAAAGATCAGTTGTCTTCTGTCCTCAAACCATGCTGAAAGTAAGTTCCTTCAGCCCTGTTCAGTTCTGCCTGGGGTTCTCTGTCCAGAGCCAAACCCAGAGTAAAGCGGGGAGCAGGGGGCTGGTTGGCAGAGAGAGGCAGGGGCTGCCTGTTGAGAAGTTTTGAATGTTCAGCAGGCCTCAGGTGACATCCTGGCCCCAAGTGGCTGATTTCAATGACCATTGCTGAGACCTTTTGCTTTGGTCATACAAACATTCTGATTATGAAAATTAAAGTGTACTCTTTGTAACAGTTCAGGCCATATGGGGAGGGGGGGAATGAACACCCTCCCAAACTTGTGAGATAACCCATGTTAACATTTTTATCTACGGTCTTCTGGACAGTTCTTTTGTCTCTGTATATCACAAACTGGGTCACACTATGCGTACTATCTTGTAGCCTGGTTTCTTTTTCCTACTTAATAGATGCTAGGCATATTTTTGTAAATAAGGAGAGCTGTTTGACCACTGCACAATTTTCCATTTTATAGTAATGTCACTTATTGTGTTTTGTGGATCACGTAAGTAGATGGCAATTTTTTGCAGTTAAACTTGTGAGCTATCCTTGTGTGTAGTGATCTGACCACTTAAGACTGACCCTTAAAGTAGAAATGCTAGGTCAAGAGTGTACAGTTGCATTTGGATAGATATTCACACTTCTTACTTCAGATGCCTGTGTCCTCTTCATTTCTCTCTGTCTCAGTTTTTGGGTGTAAGTGGTGGGTAGTTGATACAGGTAAAGATTGAAAGCCCAGAGCGGTCAGATGTCCGGGGCCAGCAGCTGGTATGTAGAAGCACTGGGCCTGGAATTCATGCCTGTCAGCGCCTGCTTTTTTGGCAGGATATTCCTTGGGTTCCTGGCCAAGGATCTCCATACACCCCAGGTGTCAGGCAGGGCCCTCAGGATCTCACTCCTCCCATTGCTTCAGCCCCCAGTTCTGTAGCCTGAGCAAATCTAGTGCCTTCCTTAGCATGTAAACTTCAAGGTCTCCAGGAGCAGAACCCAGATTTCTGCCCAGAACCCACTGGCACCAAAAATGGATGTCATTAGTAGACTTGACTGAATGTTGAGTGTTACGAGGAAGGTTGCACCTCTGCGTGCAGCCCGCCTTAGTCCTAGTTCCTCTCTCCCATCCTCCCTCTCTTTCCAGATTCTCCCTCTGTTTAGTGCAGCAGTTCAAGTCAGCTCCCACTCCCAGACTTCACACCTAAACCCACCAAGCCCCCCAGAGTTCTCCATAACAAGGAGCTTCCTTTCAGCAGGACATTCCTCACCTTCCCCCCACCCTAAAGCATCTGATTAGTAAAATGAGTAAAGAAACTAATTTTTTTTTCTTTAAAAGTGTGTGGTAGCTGTAAAGGCTGTTGGGACCATGGCAGGTTTAACCGGCCTTTGTCTGCTTCTTCCATCAGGCGAAGAGCCTTTCTCCTATGGCTACGGAGGCACTGGGAAGAAGTCCACCAACAGCCGGTTTGAGAACTATGGAGACAAGTTTGCAGAGAATGACGTGATTGGCTGCTTTGCGGTGAGTGCCAGAAGCCTGTGGGAGTTGGCAGAGCCAAACGTTGGTCCTGTCAGCTGGACCTGCAGGCTTCTTAGAATACCTCTGTCCTTCATCTGCCCTGTGTCCAGCAGCTCTTGCCATAGCTCTTTGTCTCTCTTTACCAGACGGGAATGTTGGCTCTCATTTTGGGCAAGATTCTGCCATTCTACCCTCTTTCGTCTTTTGTGCAAAGCTGTCAGACGGCACCTTGGAGAGGTTTGAGGATGTCAGGTGTGCACAGCCTTCCTCCAGTCCTAGATACCAGAGGGACATTTTCCAAACACACCCAGGAATTTCTTTTCTCTTTGCTATGGAGTAGCCTGTCTGCTTTCGAAGGCAGTGCTGTTGGCTCTTGCCCCACTGTGGTATCCTCTCATCCCAGAACCTCTCCCTTCCTTCACATTGCGCTGCTTGAGCCAGGCTTCCTGCAGTTCACTGTCTTCTGGAAGGGCAGGGGTGGATGCCAGGCAGTCCAACCTGAGTCCCAGGGACTGACACTTGATGGTGCTGTACACAATGGCTGCGACTCCGGGCCAGACTCCCTGGACCCAGGTCCTGCTTGTCTGCTCACAGCCCTGGGCAGCCCCCCTGCCCATATTTCAGCGTGCTCTCAAGGAGAGTCTGCCCCTACGTCAGAGTTGGGTGTAGAGCCATTAGGCCAGTCCATTAGAACAACGCCTGGAGCTTAGCAAGTGCTCAGTAAACACTACTTTTAGGAGCTCTAGATGTAGTAAAGTGTGTCAGGAGACCTCAGGCGGGGTGGCTACCCGGGTGCTTCCTCTTGGTCTTGTTCTCCTCCCTCCCTCTTATTTGTACCCATGTACTCTTTTTTTTCCCTTCACTCTCATTTGAAGATGATTTCAAAACTCAAAAGGCCTAAGAAATCTCAATCTTGCCCAGATTCTAACATTTGCCAGTTTGCTTTTACCATTTCTCAAACATTGAGGTATCTGTGTCTGATTTGTATCTGGGCCACTGGAGAGTAGGCTGCCTACATCATGTCTTTAGTTTTTAGTCCTTCAGCCTGCATTTCCTAAGAATAAAGCTGCTGTCTTAACCACGGTACAGTTATTGAATTTAACATTGATATAATGCTATTATCTCCTCCACAGTCCACATTTAAATTTTGTCAGTTGTCCCAACAGTATTCTTTAGAGCAATTTTGTTTCTGGTCCAGGATCATGGATTGCATTCTCTTGTCAGGGCTCTTTAGTTTGAAAGTTTCCCAGTCTTCTTTTGTCTTTCATGACCTCATTATCTTTTTAATAAAAAAACGTTTTTTTTAACCAAAAATTCACCACATTTATGCTCTACAAACTGCTCCAAACCTTGCATTTTTTTTCCCATTTAAGTCAGTCTTGGCTGTCTTTCCTTCTTCATGCAGATAATACAGATCTAGCTCAGTTAAGAACATTTTTGAATGGTTAATGAATTTATCTGGTTTCCAAAGATATCAAGAGAGGGACGCCTGGGGGCCTCAGTTGGTTAAGCAGCTGCCTTTGGCTCAGGTCATGATCCCAGGGTCCTGGGATTGAGCCCCATGTCGGGTTCTCTGCTCAGTGGGAGCCTGCTTCTCCCTCTCTCTGTCACTCCCCTGGTTTATACTCTCTCTCTCTGTCACATAAATAAATAAAATCTTAAAAAAAAAAAAAAAGATATCAAGAGAGATAGTCAGAAGATGCACAGTGCGAAGTCTTCTGCAGACCTTCCCCTCCGCTCATTGTTCACATATGCCCTCCCCACACGAGTCCCTGGTCCTCGGGATTCCTTTATCCAAATCCAAGAAAGATGATGGTCATTTTTCTTCTTTTACACAAGAGGTAGCACAGCATACATGTTATTTCACATTAGTTTTTGCTGAATCATTTATCTTAGAGACTTTTTTCTGTCACTACCTAGAAGACTGTTTGTTCTTTCATGTAGTCTGCAGGGCTTTTGTGCACCTACCATATTCATATATTCAGTTCTCCGTTAGTGGACATTTGCTTAGTTCCTCTTCTTTTTATTTGGTGGCTACCTCGTATTCTGATGCAGGCATCAGTTTACCCTGTGTTAATTTAGCCGGTCTCCTGTTGCTGGCCCGGGGAGCTCTCTGCTGGGGTGGTCGATGCTGCAGTGACGGCATGTCCTTTTCCTGCGTACCACAGTATCTTGGGGATCTTTCTGCGTTTCTACACTTGGATTTTCTCTTGCTGTAGTGTCTCCCACTCCCCATTGGAGCACAGTTGGCAGTGCTGGGCTAAGTGATTGGCATGTCCATCTTTGCATTCTTGTGGGAATCTACCTGTAGTGTTTATTCCTGAAAGTGTACTTTCTGGGTCAGAGGTGTATTTTTAAATTTCGATAGCTGCCACCAAGACCGTGCTCCAGAGAGGCTGCGGCAGTCGAACACGTCCTTAGTGTATGGCAGCATCCCCCAGACTCTGTCCCATCTGAGTGTGAGGCTCTGTGAGCATGCGCCCGTGTGGAATTATAGGCCTTGACTCCTGCTGCAACTAGATCATTCAGCCAGGAACCCCTCTACTTCCGTTTTTAAGATTCCATGTGCAGTTTCCTTTTTTCAAAGGGTGTCGTAACATTTTAAAAGGCTTGGGGTGACAGGTTGAGGAGGTGTGAAAACCAGTGACCTGAGGGAAGCCAGGGGGAGTCCGTTTATGTTAGATCTCGAGTTCTCAACAGTCAGAAAACAGAGGACACAAGGCTGCCAGGCAACAAGAATAGTAGAACCCATTTCAGCAGACCGTAAGGAGTATTGTGCTTGGAGACAGGGACGACCGAGGAGGTGTGAGACATGAGGCTGTAAAACCAACAGGCTCTGAGTAACACCGGGCCTGATGACTTTGAGGTTTGAGGCCCTGGACCGACACCAGAGTGTTCTAGCAGGAGTGACAGGACTACACTTTCCTCTTGGACAGATGGCCCCATGGGTGGTGGATTTGTTAGTCCAGCGTGCTGGTTTCTGTACAATATGGTAAGTTCCCTGAGTGAAGCTGGTGGCCAGAAGGAAGAGTGACCCCCAGGATACTCGTCTCCACGTGAGAGCAGAGGTGACCTGGGCCACTCTTGCTCAGGTGGGAATATACGGCAGGGGTCCTGCTGTAGAGATTGGGCAGGATTCACTGTGACAGATGTTTGTGTGTCTGCCCTGTGTGATCTTGACCTCTGTGGGCACTTAGAGATGAACCGATAAGGACTGTATAGAGCTATGTCCTGTGAGCACTGACGACGGTGGTGAGGAAACTACTTAAGGGAAAGGGGCTCTCGCCTCTTCTTAAAGGACAAGTTCCAAGGTGGTCTTCCCATTCAAGAGGGAAAGAATACCTCGTACTTTGTATCAGGAACCTGACCTTGTGCTTTGCTTTGCTTCAGTCTGCCATCTGATCCCAAGTTTTGAGCCTCCCTTAAGTGTAAACTTTTACCCTGCACCCAGAGTGATCTTCCTGAATCGGCTTTGACCAGGCCGCCTCCCTGTTCAAACAAGTCAGGGGCTCTGCTCTGTCATCAGCATGGAGTCCAAACTCCCGAGGTGAGAGCCCCTCGCAACGCTGAGGGCAGGGACCATGTCTCCCCACAGTGCCTGCCATCTCGGACTTATTGGTCCCACTAACCCACTTAGTCCTCTTTGCAACACAGACTCTTGTCATGCCCCCCTCCTTGTTTGATAAGGAAACTAGATGAAACCACAAGGTCCCACAGTTAGCGAATGTACAGCTGAAGCAGTCTGCCTTCCCAGACGGTCTTAACCACTAAGCTCCAGCTGCTCTGTAAGAACTCGGTGGCTGTTGAATGAACAAATATGCCTGGCTCTCCCCCTGCACCTGAAGTTACTTCTCCCTCATCTTTTACGCTTCAGCCAGGCTGACCCTTTGTTCTCTCACCATCGGATTTATACATAAACAGCACTTCTCTGTAGGGCTCTCTCCTCCCCCCGCAGACTTGGCTCATTTCCATGTATTGTTCAGGACTTGGCTTACCGGTCCCCTCCTCAGAGAATCTTGCTGCTGGGTAGGTACGCTTACCAAATTAGGATAGTGTCCTTGTCTGATTGCCCACCAGGCCCTGAGCTCCGTCAGGCCCGGATCACCAATAGACCTGTGCACCAGGAAGAGCAGGAGCTGCGGAACCTGTGTCGAACAAACAAATGAAAGCATTTGTAGAGCTGGGCGTAACTCGAAAGGCCCTGCTGTGGCTTTCTTTCCCTCTGTTCTCTTTGCAGACTGCCCTTGCTGGGCTTGAGGACAGACAGAATCACTTTTCCTTCACGTTTGTCCCAGGCTAGGCACAAGACTTGGAGCTTCCTAAAATGACACATGTCACATCCCCCAGCTTTGGGGTTTGGGGGCAAGGAGGGCTGGGCCACACCTTCTCAGCTGTTTCCTGGTGCCGCCTCATGTATCTGCTGGGGGAGGGAGGCACTTAAATATGGGAAGGCAGCTGTATTTCCACTCCTGCATCTGCTCCCTTCCAGTTTTGGCTCCCGATCCTCAAAGCTGAGCTTTGACAGTTATCTTCCTTTGGCTTTTTCTCCTAGGACTTTGAATGTGGAAATGATGTGGAACTCTCCTTCACCAAGAATGGGAAGTGGATGGGCATTGCCTTCCGAATCCAGAAGGAAGCCTTGGGGGGTCAAGCCCTCTACCCTCATGTCCTGGTGAAGAATTGTGCGGTGGAGTTCAACTTTGGGCAGCGGGCAGAGCCCTACTGTTCTGTCCTCCCAGGCTTCACCTTTATCCAGCACCTTCCCCTGAGTGAGCGGATCCGGGGCACTGTCGGACCAAAGAGCAAGGCAGAGTGTGAGGTGAGTGGGCCTGGAAGACCGAATTGGAGGCCACCTCTACAGAGTCACGTTGTTGCCAAAGCGAGGGGAGACGCTGCAGCCAGGTGGTTAGAGCAGCACAGCCTCTCGGCTGAGGGAGTAACCTTGAGGCCTTGGAGCCAGGGGCCTCTTCCTCCAGGCTTCCCACGGTGGGGAGAGAGCGGGGAGTGTGGTGGGTGTGGCTTGGGCTGAAGAGGGAGGGGCTGAGGTGAGAGACCTAAATCTTGGAAAGGTTCCGGAAGGAAGTTATCACATGGCTTCTTCCACACTGCTGCTTCGGGGAGGCCAAGACCGTCTGAGAACAAAAATGACGATCTTGGGGGGTGATTTGGCTGCAGAAGCTGTACTGGTGAGCTTTGCTCTGAAAACGATGTTTTTTTAGATACATAAGTGTTTTTATGTTTATTTCAAAAAAAACTAAACGTGAAGACCTAGTTTCCCATAATTCTTCTGTCTGCAAATAAGTTCATAGATAGTTTTCGAGTTTATGCTGTCCTTTTTGCTGTGCTGGGTGCCTGTTTTATACACATGCACTTACAATTGAGATCATAAAGCATTTTGATATCCTGCCTTTTCACTCAACATTATTTTGTGACCTTTATTCCACTACATGAAACCCTCTTTTTAGACTCATTTTTAATGGCTTCACAAGCAAATTGTTCCCCTCTTGGTAGGCATTTAGGTCGTATCTAGTGTTTGCCAAATTCCAGATGTACTAAATAAATAGCATGCTTGATCTCATGTGTATAGTCTGACCCCTTCTCGTGGCTGCTACGTGTACCATTCCCAGCGCATAACCCTCTCTGGGCTTTTCCCTGTCAGAAGCTGCTTAATCCTGCCTGGACAGAAATGTAAATATTCACAATAACAGCACTTAATTTTGTGCTTGCCCCATGTGAGGCCCTCTGTTAAAGAGTCTGACACCCCTCATGTCTTTGAACCCCAGCAGCAATACTGTGAGGTCGGCACTGTTATTGCTTCCGTTTTCCAGAGGCAGCCACGAGGTTGAGTTACTCTTGAGGTCACCAGTGAGTGAGGGTGGTGCCAGGCTGCGATGCCACCCGCTGCTACTGCTTCAGGGTCCCTCTTTGTCCCGTTCTTGTAGATTCTGATGATGGTGGGCCTGCCCGCTGCCGGTAAGACAACGTGGGCCATCAAACATGCAGCTTCCAACCCCTCCAAGAAGTACAACATTCTGGGTACCAATGCCATCATGGATAAAATGCGGGTAAGGTTGGTCCCTGGTCTCTCCATATCCATCCCCACCCCTGAATGCTACCCTGCAGCCAGAACCACCCACCTTTTCACCACCCTCTGCCCGCAGGTGATGGGCCTACGCCGGCAGCGGAACTATGCTGGCCGCTGGGACGTCCTGATCCAGCAGGCCACCCAGTGCCTCAACCGCCTCATCCAGATCGCCGCCCGCAAGAAGCGCAACTATATCCTAGATCAGGTACTTACTGGGACCCTGTCATGCCCCAGGAAGGGGAACGGGCCTGTTGGATGCCTGGTCCCTTTATTTTTTCCCCATAATACTCTGGGACTACAGCGCTGATCAGGGAGTCAGTCAGCCATACGTGATGACACAGTCCCAGACATAGCTCAGGCTCTTAGCAGCCCAAAAAAACATCGTCAGGTAAGAGCTATTCAGTGAAACGGAAGGGGCATGGATTTCTGAGCCGGAACACTCTGGGCTTGAATCTGACTCTGCTACTGCCTAGCTGCGTGCCTGTGAGCAGCTGACTTCATCCTCCAGATCTCAGTCTCCTGGCATATAAAATAGAGATCGTAATGGTGCCCATGTAACACACGATCTGGCCCATAGTACCTGGAGATTGTTACTAATTACTCTACAAAATAGGTATGTCCCAGCTTCTGTTAGCATGTTTTTATGACTGTTGGGTACATATCTAAGTCATATTTTCTGGCAGTTAAGACGAAGGCTCTTAGCATCAGGTGATCTGAGAACCTTTGAAATTAAGCCAGAATTTTGTATGTAGGCACAGGTATGTCCTTTAAAAAAACTCAAAAAAACTCGACAGTTTTGAGTTAGGATAGGAAGATCATCCATGGCTTTCAGCATTCTCAAAAGGATGAGTGACCCAAACATGGTTAAGGAAGGATCCCTGTCCCAGAGTAATGAGTTCCTCATGTTTACCACCTGTGAGATGTCATTCTTGACGTCCTGAAGGCTTTCTCAAGTAGCAGATCCTGTATTTGGGGACCTATGAACAAGCCTCTGCTCCCCTTAGCCTCGCACTTGTGCTTTCTTAAAAACCTGTGAGTGCAAATGTGTAACCTGAATAGCGCCCCCACCCTGGCAGCCTTATGGGGTGCCTTCATACATGTAGCCCTGGATACTTGGCTCTCATGAATTCAGAGTTCCTGATGAGGGTAGAGCTGGTGGTGGTGACAGGCTTGTCAGAAACGTGGTTGGAAACTCCAGGGAACCAAGTTGGCTTTGCATTAGAAGCGAGCATCTTATACAAAACAATTGAGCAGGAGCTCCCGGGCTGGTGGACAGCGGAGATCTGGGGAGAGTGGTGCACTCAGCATGGAATCTCTGTGCCCCTTCCCTATATCTTGCCCTAAGCATCTCTTCCATCTGGCTGTTCCCGAGTTACATCCTTTTCATAATAAACCAGTAAGCTGCTTTTTACAGTGGAAGAAATAAGTCCTCAGCCAACATTTGAAAAGAGCACATAATAAGAAACTAGTTCTTTCTTTAAATAATTTTTAAAAGATTTTTTACTTATTATAGAGAGGGAGCACACAAGTTGGGGGAAGGGAGGAGAGAAAAGCTGACTTCCCTCTGAGCGCCGAGCATGATGTGATGTGGGGCTCGATTTCACGACCCTGAGATCATGACCTGCCCCAGCTCAGCCCCATTCATGATGCATACAGCCAACCTTCTCCACCTTTAAAAGACTTTGTTTTTTCTTTTTGTTTTTTCTTTTCTTTTCTTTTTTTTTGTTTTGTTTTGCTTTGGGTTTTTTTTTTTTTTTTTTTTTTTTTTTTTTTTATTTTTTTTTTTTGGGGTGCGGGGGTGCCTNCAATTAAGCATCTTCCTTCAGCTCAGGTCATGATTCCAGGGTTCTGGGATCAAGTCCCACATCGGACTCCCTGCTGGGCTGGGATCCTGCTTCTCCCTCTGCCCCTCCTGCTCGTGCACACTCGCTCACTCTCTCCAATAAATAAATAAAATCTTTAAAAAAATAAAAATTTTATTATTAACCTCTATACCCAATGTGGGCCTTAATTTATAACCCTGTCATCAGCAGTCACGTGCTCTACCAACTGAGCCAGCCAGGTATCCCAAAGTCTTTGTTTTTTTATTTTATTTTATTTTTTCTAATTTTTTTTTTTTTTTAAGATTTTATTTATTTATTCGACAGAGATAGAGACAGCCAGCGAGAGAGGGAACACAAGCAGGGGGAGCGGGAGAGGAAGAAGCAGGCTCATAGCGGAGGAGCCTGATGTGGGGCTCGATTCCAGAACGCCGGGATCACACCCTGAGCCGAAGGCAGATGCTTAACCGCTGTGCCACCCAGGCGCCCCCCAAAGTCTTTGTTTTTTTAAACAAGCCTCACTTTTCCTCATTCTTCTTGCCAGGGCATTTTGAAATTGTGGTCCAGCTTGGCCTCAGTGGGACTCCGGGTCCTGAAAAGTAGAGAGCAATGGTCTTTTAACACTCAGAGGATTCCTTGTTTGGATACCAAGAAGTATTCCCTGCCTCCCACCCCCACCCCCCACCCCCAGTTTGCTGGATAAATCATCTGTGAAGCCCATTTCAAATATGTGGCCCAGTGGAGGATTATAGTCCTAGGGGTAGATGGTCTTAACATGTGTTCAGCATTTCAAAGTGGGCTTTCCCTGGAAGTCAGACCCCCAGCATCTCAGCCGGCACAGAACAGCTGAGCTCTGTAAAGACTTACTGTTGGCCTTCTCTGCCTGTGCTCGTTTATTCAGGGACAGGGTCCAGGGCTGTACCAGGTGCACCTGTGCTCTTCAGGGCTGCTGGCCTCCTGGTGGAGGGACTTGCCGGTCAGGCCAGATGATCCAGGCCAGCAGGGAGGCAAAATAACCTAACCTCCAAAGGAGGGGGAGGAGGGTTCTTGGATTAACCACAGATTTGAGGATTGACTTGGGGCCTGAAGCTGTAGGTTATTCAGGCCTTGGAAGAGGCCTAAAGCCAGTGGTTTGACCTGTTTTTGGCTTAAGCCCCAAAAGTGGGTAGGCCTACTTGGAGGTAGGCTGTAGGATTCAGAGCAGACCCCTGGCCAGATGCCGGCACCTCCCACTCCACCAGCTTGGACGGAGATAAGGGGTGAGTTGATGCATAGCTGTCTCCTAAGCTAGCTATAACTCCCATAGCAGAGCAGTACAGCAGACAAAGTTCCTGCAGTCTCAGAATCTCAGCTCAGGGCTGCCTTCTCCCTTTTCCTCTGATTTGTCCTGAGTGGTCAGACCTCCCTGCATTTGGCTGTCCTGGCTCTTCTATGTAGGTTGGCCTCAGAAATGCTCATCCTTGAGAGGGAAGGAGAAAGAGGCTGTCTGAGTAAGGATTCTGCCTTCGGCCAGGATCCTAGCCCCTGTCCTAGGATGTGTCTCATTGAGCACAAGCTCTCAGGTGTGTAGGGGCCTGGACCTATGTTTCAGGGTGACTTGAGTCCTCTTGAGATCATGGGGGTGTCATAGCTGTGGGATATCTGAGCAGGGCAAGAAAAAAAATGGACCAGAGGGGAAGCTGAGGCCTCATTTGGGAAAGGAACCTATTTAAAGTTTGCAGTCGGTTTACTGGTAGAACTGGCCTCTGCTGACTTCCCAGAAAGTCACAGCCAGGAATGGTGGGGGCTGTGTTGGAAAATTAGGAAAGCTTTCTGGAGGTGGGGTGTCTGGCCAGGACATGGACGATGGTAAAAAGAGTTGAGACTTTGTCCTGAGGGCAGTGGGGAACCATGGTCATGTTTTCATCAGAGAGGGACATGGCTTACTTTGGCTGAAGAGAAAGGGGAACAGAGAGATAGGAGGCCACATCGCTTCAAGTGCTCTTTGGGGTCTTTTCTTACCCGTGGAAAGCTTCTGGAACGAGCTCCTGCCTGGCCTGCCCCTGGCCCACCATGGAGCTTCGAGACGGGGCAGGGCAGGAGCAGGAGCTGTCCTGGAGGCTTTGAGAAGGCCTCTGCAGGGCCATGTGTGAGGGCCCCAGACAACGCCCAGAGTCGAGACTGCAGGCTAGAAGTTCCCTTTGGGCTCTAACAGCCCAGAGCCAGGCCAGGCAGTGAGCAGAAGCAGGGCTGGATGTGACAGCGTACCCAGCCCCACCTCGGTCAGCAGGACGTGTGGTTCCAAGTCCTGCTTTGCATCCCTGTTGACAAGTGCCATGCCTTCACATGAGACAGAAACCTAGGGCTAAGAGTAGAGGCCCAGAGTAAACCGCCTCTTGTTGGCAGGCGTTGGGAGAGGGAGGTGTTTCTCTTCTCCACCTTCCCCGTCACCACAACCCCAGCCTGTTTTGTTGCTGGCACTCCAGCCAGTTCTCTTGCTACATGTGTGGTTCCTCCCACTGGGTTTACCTCACCCGCACCCAGAGTGAGCTCTTTTGTCCCCAGCTTTAAATGGGCTCCTCTGGGGTCCAGCCAGGTTTCTCTCCCTGCGAGCCTGACCCTGTTGAGCTCTGGACGGAGGACAGTGGGACTCTCACAGAACTCAGGCTGTGAGCAGCCTACTATATTTCTCCCTCATTCCCCTGGACCGCCATACACCAGAACTACCCACATAGCTTCTTGGAGAAGCCCAACTCCTGTCCTTTGGCCCACATTGTTGGGGACCGGGGATAGCCAGGGAACACAGACAGCCCCAGACCTTCTTAGAGTCAGCATCTTCAGGGTGGGACTGGGAGAAGCAGGAGCTGGGCAGAGGGATCCCACACAGCTGGAAAAGCTGACCTAGCTGTTGTGCTTATCTCCTAGCAACAGCCACCAGCATCCCCCAGTGACCAGAGCAGTGCTGGGCCGGCCTAAGGGCTCTGACCTCACTGTGTTTGCTGTAGCAACAGCCACCAGCAGCTAACTCCCTTTCCTCCAGGAAGCCAAGCATTTGCATTTCTGCTGGCCTGGTTCAGACACTCTTCTTCCCTTCCCCAAGCCCAGGAATAAGGGGAGGGAGAGGCAGTCTTAAAAACCCTCGCCAGTTGTGTCCTCAGCACCTCCGTTCCAGAGTGTCTGAGGAACTATCCCTCTGAGTCTAGCCACTTCCCGGGATGGGCCAGCTCTCATTAGGAGCGCAGTCTGCTCCGTCCCCTCTCCCCCCATCCCCGCCAAGACGCAGGGACTAGCCCTCTTTTTTTTTTTTTTTAAGATTTTATTTATTTATTTGACAGAGATAGCGAGAGAGGGAACACAAGCAAGGGGAGTGTGAGAGGGAGAAGCGGGCTTCCCGCCGAGCAGGGAGCCCGATGTGGGGCTCGATCCCAGGACCCTGGGATCATGACCTGAGCCGAAGGCAGACACTTAACAGCTGAGCCACCCAGGTGCCCCAGGAACTAGCCCTCTTGACAGCATTGCTTGTCTTCTCTGTCCCTCGTCAGCACATTGACAGAGCACGTCTGCCCCTTGGAAAACCTCCGGGAGGTATTTATCCCTGTCCTTGGGGTTTGAGGCAGTCAAAATAGGATCACTTATGGGCGAGAACCATGGAATTTGTTGTCCACAGAATGGTTTAGGGCCAGTCACTATGACTTTTGTGCCAGGAGAAAACCTCATTATTTAGCTGGAGGAGGCCAGATTCTGTCTTGCTGTGATCAGATGCCACCTTCTGCTTTGCTTTTAGGAATGAGTCCAGGAAGAGCAGTGGGGAGAGGGACTTTTCCTCTGTAACCTGATGTGCCTCTTAACCATCTGTGGCCCAAGGCCTCTCCATGGGCCAGTCCTCAGGGCCCAGATCACAGCAGGGATGTGTGCTTGCGGCATACACGGTCCTCCTCCCGTCCTTGCAGGGTGGGACATTTTCCCCAGCAAACAGGGAAGAACATCCCCACTTGGTGTGTGTCAGGACCAGGGGTCTGATAGGTTTAGAGAACAGCTGCACCCACCGCCCAGATCTTCCAGCAGATGTGCACTGGGGTCCCTGGCCTCTGGCTGACTCACAGCCCAGCTTCCTGTTCCGTGTCTTGGGAGAGGATCTCTTGTGACTTCTCTTCGAATTCAACTTTCCTTGGTCCATTCCATTGGGAAGTTTCTCCTGGGACAGTGTCAGTCCTGTTGGCCCTATTTTCAGATCCACCCTATGTGTGTTGACTTGGAACTTTCCCTGCCCCCTCCCTGCCACATGCTAGACATTTTCACATCTGCAAATCCTCACCAGAGCCAGAAGGAGGGTGATCTGATCCCTGTCTTTCAGATGAAGAAATTTGAGGCACAGGCTAATTAGGTGACTTGTCTACAGTCTTACAAATAGTAGAAGACACAGCTGGGCTTTCAGCCGTGAGCTTCTTCCCCAAAGCCTGTGTTCTCTCTACCCTGTCTCACTGTCCCTGCCTTCTTCTTCTTCTTTTTTTTCTTTCTTTTTTAAGATTTTATTTATTTACTTAGAGTGTGAGCAAGGGGAGGAGGAGAGAGAATCCCAGGTGGACTCCAGGCTGAGCACAGAGCCTGACTTGGGGCTCGATCTTAAAACTCTGAGATTACGACCTGAGCCAAAACCAAGAGTCTGATGCTTAACCGACGGAGCCACCCAGGTGCCCCTGTCCATGCCTTTCTGATGGGAAGTCGCTGTCGCCCGATCTTCCCCGGGTGTGGATTGCTTCACCTCTGCTTTATGGTGAGGCTGACCGTGACACACCTCCCTCGCCAGTAAGGGCCATAACAACGGTAGCTCCCGGTTGTTGACTGTTGGCTGTGACCCAGGCCCTGGGCTAACCAAGGGCTGTTACCCACACGAACTCCTGCAGTCTTAGTAGTGACTGTCTGACATTCATACTGTTCTCCCTTTTCAGGGCTTGAGACGTATGACATACGCACTACGTTGATTTTACAGACAAGTAGGCTAAGTGGCACTTGTTCACCCAGGGCCACTCGGGTGTGACCTGAGCAAGTCAGATTAGCGCTGGGGTGTGCCAGGCCACTCCTCCACACACACACACACACACACACACTGCCTGCCTCTGTCAGGACAGCTCCCGTACCGGAGGCTGCCTCAGGACCCCCACTCAGGGACTTCCTCGCGCCGGGACAGTTGCTCTTTCATCTGTTTCCACTCCGTCCTCACCAGCCCTGGCAGGGAGGCACTTCATCTCTGTTTTACAGATGAAGCAACTGTATGGACTGGCCAGAGTGAGTTAATGGCCACACTAGGACTTGACCCTGGGCTTTTCCACCCTGCCAGGCTGTTGCTTCAAAATACAGTATTTTTTGTGTGCATGGCCCTTTACATGTTCCCCGCTGCGGCCTCTTGAGTCCCTGTCAAAACCTCTAAAAGTTGTTCAAAGGCAGGTATTCCTCATCACTCCAGTTGTGTTGAGTGTCTGAGTTTGGATAGGGTGGATACCTGTACGGGTGCCTGGGTCCCAGGGTGGGTTTGGAAATTCCAAGTGGCGTTAGGGCTGCCCTCTTTTCAGTAGCATCCAGGTGGTTTTGGTGTACGGGCTAAATCCCGGGGAGCCCTGGCATCCCACGGGTCTGGGCCCCAGTTCCAAAGGGCCCGGCATGTAGGAGGTTCTCTGTAAGTGGAAGCTGTTGGCAACTGCTGCTCTTGGTCAGGGATGTTCTAGAGCACCATTTGGTGCCCGCACCGTCCAGGACGCACCTGTGCATCACCTGGAGGAAGGGAACAGAACGTTAGCAAAACTGCAGTTGGGAAAAGCACCGGCTTTCCCCTTGCCCAGCTCCCTGGTTAAAAGCCTGTGGTTGAGGCTGATGCTTTAGAGAAGAACTGAGGGAATAAAAGAACCACAGTGTTGATGACAAGAGTCCACACAGCTGTCAGGGCTGCCTAATTATGGCAACCATTCTGTAAATATTATGTAGCCATTAAAAGAGAACACTGGCATGGGAAAATGTTAGGGAAACGTTAAGTGAAAAAGCCTTCAGGAGAATACACAGCATGATTCTACTTGTGTTATTTTATTTATTTATATATGTTTGCTTGCTTGTTGTTTTTTTAAAGATTTTATTTATTTATCTGAGAGAGAATGCAAGCAGGAGAGAGGGTGGGTAGGGCCAGAGGGAGGAGGAGAAGCAGACTCCCCACTGAGCAGGGTGCCCGATACGGGGCTCAGTCCCAAAATCCCGGGACTATGACCCGAGCCAAAGACAGCTGTTCAACGACTGAGCTACCCAGGCGTCCTTCCAATTGTGTTAAAAATCACACAGATCTGGGGCGCCTGGGTGGCACAGTGGTTAAGCGTCTACCTTCGGCTCAGGGCATGATCCCGGCGTTATGGGATCGAGCCCCACATCAGGCTCCTCCACTATGAGCCTGCTTCTTCCTCTCCCACTCCCCCTGCTTGTGTTCCCTCTTTCGCTGGCTGTCTCTGTCTCTGTCAAATAAATAAATAAAAATCTTAAAAAAAAAAAAATCACACGGATCTGTGCTGGCTTCAGCAGCACATACACCAAAATTGGAACGATAGAGAGAAGATCAGCATAGCCCCTGCGCAAGGATGACCCCCAGATCCGTGAAGCATTCCATATTTTAACTGTAAACACTTCCCATGTGTACCTCTAAGATTCTCCCAGCATGACTCAAAGTAAATGCTTTAAGAAAGAAAAAAAATTACACAGTTCTTTTTAGAAATACATAAATTCAGTACAGGTTATCTCTGGGAAGGAGGATTGGCAGTAAGCAGATGAAGGGATTCTTACTCTAAATTCTTACTCTGCCTTGTACTCTGAAGTATTTATCATGAGCCTATGTTACTTTTAGAATTGGGGGGAGGACGTAAGGTGGCATACCAAGAACGAATAGGGGTTAAAAGCCCAACTGCTGGGAACCCCTTGTCCTGTGACTGTCAGCAGCCACTATCCTAAGTCCATTTTTGGAGGATGGGGTCAAGAATCTTAAAAGCACAAAAAAAGCAGTCTCCTGAGTTTCTCTGCTTAGGAGAGCTAGAGTCCTTTTCTCAGTTTCTGGCCTACATAATACTTGACAGAGGAAAAACCCGAGTCATAATGTACCATCTCTTGCCTCTTCTGTTACCTACCCCTAGACAAATGTTTATGGGTCAGCCCAGAGACGAAAAATGAGACCATTTGAAGGCTTCCAGCGCAAAGCCATTGTAATTTGTCCCACTGATGAGGACCTAAAAGACCGGACAATAAAGCGAACCGACGAGGAAGGGAAGGATGTCCCAGATCACGCAGTCCTAGAAATGAAAGGTAGGAGATGAGCGGTTCCCAGGGGACCAGCCACAACAGGGTCCTCCAGAGAAAAGCTCCTTCCACACTCCCTTCCTCCCAGCTCCTGGCTTATTCCTTTTTAGATCTTGTCCATTTTTTCCTTCCTCCTGTTCTGTCCTTCCCTGTCTGCTGCAGCTGTGAGAGCTGCAGGCAGTCTCTTGGGGCATGGTTTTCAGACTCGATGGGGCTGGGGTAGGATGAGGGAGAGGATGTGTGGGAGCAGACACCAAGACCCACACAGTCACTGCCTCTGGCACCCACCAGTGGGGTACTGAGCTGGCCTCCTGCTCCTCTGTAGAAATAAGGATGCTGATTCCACCTGCCTGGGGAAGGCTAGAGGGAGTGCTTATATTTGGTGGGGCTTAGGCCACCTGTTCAGAAGAGAGAGAGAAGGGTCTTTGTTTACTCCTGATAATTATCAGAGAGGTTAAGACCCTTTCTCGCTCTGTCACTCACTCCTCCCTTCTCCAGTCTCCTTTCTGGCAGGCCAGTGTCCTGGGGGTGTAGGGAACCAGACTGCGGAAGGTCCTGACCTCTCCCTGTTCCCTCTGGGGTCCTGCCTTCTTCCTAGCCAACTTCACATTGCCAGACGTCGGGGACTTCCTGGACGAGGTGCTGTTCATTGAGCTGCAGCGGGAAGAAGCAGACAAGTTGGTGAGACAGTACAACGAGGAAGGTCGCAAGGCCGGGCCACCCCCTGAAAAACGCTTTGACAACCGAGGCGGTGGTGGCTTCCGGGGCCGCGGGGGTGGTGGCGGCTTCCAGCGCTATGACAACAGAGGCCCACCGGGGGGGAACCGAGGAGGCTTCCAGAACCGAGGGGGCGGCAGCGGTGGAGGAGGCAACTACCGAGGAGGTGAGACATCTCAAACAGAGATCTCTCGGCTTTTGGCTCCCGGGGCAGGGTTGGGCTTTGTGACTGCTTACTCAGTCAGCAGGTGAAATTTCCCTAGCAGCAGCTGTGGCTTGAATTCTGGTGGAGAACCGCAGTGAGTCCAGCTCTGGGCCCTCAGGGGAACTTTCCCACTGTCCTGCTTCCCTTGGGTGTTGCTCCTGAAGCCTGTGCCCCTTTGCAGGTCACTCTGGTGTCATTTTTGCAGATCTTCCCTGCCATCTGACCATAAACTCCTTAAGAAGAGCAGCCAAAAAAAAAAAAAAGAACAGCAGCCAGACCGAGTTTACTGCCAATCTTGGGTTCCACCTCAGAACCTAGCGCAAGACAAATGTTAGGACTGTTTTGGTGTTTGGTGTTAAAAACAAATAGAGAAGTGGGCTGAAAGAGGTTAATTTGCTCAAGATTTGCCCGGCTGAATCCAGAGCTAGGACCACATGGTCTGTCACTAAGTTCTGCTGTCTCTGAAGCAAAGTGTATGATCATGATTTAACTAGCACGCCCAACTCTGTTACATTGTTGTGCTGAATAGTTCGGAGACACAGTCATGACCCAGACAGACATATCGGCCTGTAGTGACAGTCCAGAGGACTTCTGGGCTGAGTGGCAAAGCCCTGCGTTAGTGTGAGCTTGGGTGACACCTGATCCAGCCTGTGAGGGAGCAGGCTCAGGAAAGACATCCCGAGACACCAGTGTCTAGGCTGAGGTCCAGAGACTGGTGGGAATTGGCAGAGGGAAGGGTTCTGGGCCCAGCCACAGCTGCTCAAGGGCTTAGGAGAGACTGAACCATTTGACCAAGCCTGGGTGCTTAGTTTCCCTCTTCCGGTTTGTTCAACAGCTGTCGGGATGCTGGGGACGTGGTAGAAATCCAAACAACCCTGGTCCCAAGCTCACAATCCGGTGGGCAAGACAAGCGTGTCAGCAGACAGTGATGACTGAGTTATCAGGGCCACACGGGGGGCATGCCCGGGGTCTGGGGAGACCCAGAGTGGAGCCCCGCTCCCGAGAGCCACCAGTTCAGAGTGACAGGACCTCTCCCCTGGCTTTTCCGACGCAGGCTTCAACCGCAGCGGAGGTGGTGGCTACAACCAGAACCGCTGGGGTAACAACAGCCGGGATAACAACAACTCTAACAACCGAGGCAGCTACAACCGGGCACCCCAGCAACAGCCGCCACCCCAGCAGCCGCCACCGCCGCAGCCACCACCCCAGCAGCCGCCACCACCACCCAGCTACAGCCCTGCTCGGAACCCACCGGGAGCTAGCAGCTACAACAAGAATAGCAACATCCCCGGCTCGAGCGCCAATACCAGCACCCCCACTGTCAGCAGCTACAGCCCTCCACAGGTGAGAGAACGTACGTGCGTGTGCAAGACCAGAGGAGGTGGACCCAGGCAGTGGCCAACAGACGCTCTGCCCACGGCTCTCCACTCTTCCCTCCAGTCCTGCCCTTCTTCCTGGCAGTGCTTTTGACTGCAGTGAACCCTAGACGTTCCTCCCAGACCCAGATAAATCGGGAACCGACTGTTCTCCGCCCCTCACACTCGTGTGCTAGGAGTGTTGGTTGCTCCGGCAAGTGCATTTCTCTCAGTGGTGTCGCTGGCCTCCACTGAATCCCCAGGAAGGCACTTGATTGGAGTTACTTTTGCCTATGCTGGCAGAGGCTGACCCCCTTATCTCCAGCACATGGAGACAGGCCCTAAGCTTGGGAGGTCTTGTCTGGTGTCCTGAGAGCTTCACTCTGGAGCAGCTCCTGGCTTAGTTCCAGTTCTCCAAAAGCCGGTGCTCAAGCTCTGGAATGCACAGGCCCCATTAACCAGAGCGGTCCACAGCCGTTTCCTGAGCGCCTTCCACATGCCAGACCTGGGGACAGCTGCCAAGAGACAGATGAATGGCTCCCAGTCCTGGTCTAACCAGAATGTTCCTAGAACAGGATGGGTAGGCACGGATTCAAACCCCAGCCCCACAACATCTCGGTTCTGTAACCTTGCACAAACAGTTACACCTCTCTGGACCTCATGTTCTTTATAAAAGACTATACAGTTGTTAGTAGAACTCATTTGCGAGGTTTGTTATGAGGGATGGGTGGTATTTTAGTTTTGTGGGTAAGGCTCTGGGACTAGACAGACCGGAGGTCAAGTCCCAGCTCCACCACTTTTTACTGTGTGACTTGGGTCCACTCATTTCACCTCCCTGAGCTTCAACTTCCTTCTCTGTAAAATGAGGCTACTGGAACATGCCTCACAGGGTTGATGGGGGAATTAGAGGGGTTAATGATATGGTCTGCACATGGGAAGCACTTGGGAAATTCCTGCCACTGTTCTCGGCAAATCTTCCCAAAACAACTATCACCATTTGTGGCATGCCCAGTGGCTTGTGCACTCAAGCTTCCTGAATACGCAAGGCAATCAGAAGGGGTAGTTCTGTTGTAATTCTCATTTACAGGGGGAAAGAAAAGCGGTGGAATTTCAGGAGATGCTGTGTGCCTTGCTCCCCCAGGATCTTAGAGCTGGGAGTAGAGTCCAGAACACAACCCTGTTCCCTTCCCTGTCCCACCATGTCACAGAGCTGACCTATTTCCTCAGCCCTCAAACAGCCACCACCAGGGAAGTTCCTTTGTGGCCTGCTGCTTACAAAGGCCCTTCCTCCATCCCAGCTGAGCTGTTTCACAGCACCCTGGTTTTTTTCCCCCCACTTTCCAGCCGAGTTACAGCCAGCCACCGTACAACCAGGGAGGTTACAGCCAGGGCTACACAGCCCCGCCACCTCCACCTCCACCACCACCTGCCTACAACTATGGGAGCTATGGCGGCTACAACCCGGCTCCTTACACCCCGCCGCCGCCCCCCACCGCACAGACCTACCCTCAGCCCAGCTATAACCAGTATCAGCAGGTAGGTGCCAGACTTGGGGTGGGGGCGTGGGGGGAGGTACGCATAAAGAGACTTCGGGGGACCCACATGGTTGTGTATTCCCAGACTGGAGTCCCTGTTTATTCCTACAGAGATGGGCTGGCCTTAGGCTGGCATTCACCAGATGTAGCCATTCCATTTGGTGAACACTTCTGCACTGGCTGCTAAGTAACTGGTATCCAAACTTCTTCCCGGTGAAGCCACCAAATGGCATAGCAGGGCCTCCATATCCTGCTTCAGCACCATGGCCAGTGTCCGTTCCCCTTGGCCATCATACCTGTTGTTAAGTGTTCTGAATATGGTGTCTACCTATACCTGAAAGGACATTAGGTTGGCAAGCCAGGAGGTCTGGGCTTCAGTCCCTGACTCCCCACCCACGTGGCATTGGGTCAGTCACTTGTCCTCCCAAGGGACCTTGATTTCGTTGTCAGGGAACCCATGTGTTGGCTATTGTTGGTGCGCTCAATCTCTGCCCTGAGTGAGAGTGGGGTCAAGGTGAGAGCCAAATGTGGGTGTGGGTAAGGACAACATGGTGCTCTTGGTTTCTCTCTCCAGTATGCCCAGCAGTGGAACCAGTACTATCAGAACCAGGGCCAGTGGCCACCATACTACGGAAACTACGACTACGGGAGCTACTCCGGGAACACACAGGGAGGCACAAGCACACAGTAGCCAGTGTGCTCCGGAGGCCCCTGCCGGCTTCCTCCACCAGCGCCCACCTTGGCCCCCTCGTCTACCCACACTGGGTCCTGTGGTGCTGGGGGACAGGTCATCCCAGGGCTGCCTCCTTTCAGCCCACTGCCTCCCCTCTGAGGGGCTTCTTCCCCAACACAGGGCCGGGCATTTTTCTCTGGATTCAAACAGGCAACAATGACCTTTTATTTTCTGTTTGTCCCCTTACCTTCTTCCTCCCCCTCCTCCTCTTCTGCCTCCTTTTTGACAAAAGACTCCCCCCCTCCCCTTGGTCATACAGTGAGGCTACAGTGGCTGAGGGAGGGCCCCCTCTGCCCCTCTCTCCCAGCCCTGCTCCAGCCCCTCAGCTTCTCAGACCCTCATGCAGTTGGTTGTACATTCTTCCAGGAGCTGTTTTACTGTCTACTTTTCAGGATTTAAAAAAAAAAAAAAATCAAAAACTTAAAAAAAAAACCACACACACAAAACCCCACAAGTTTAAAAAGCAAAATGCGGAGGGAGGGAGCAGTGACAGATATTTTTTGGTAATTATGCTTTTTTTTTTTTTTTTAATATTTAGAATTTCTCTTTTTACTGTGGCTGTTGATATTTCATCAGGATAACCATTTCTTTGCTGAGTTCAGGTGACTGAGGAAGAGCCACGCCCTCAAAACAAAACACACACAAAACAAAACCACAGAATCATCTTTAACCTAACTTTTTATACGATGTCTCAGTTTCCCATAACCTTGCACACAAGCTTCTGTGTTGAGTTGAATTGTAACTGCTTTTTGTATTTGGAGAGAGTGTGACTATTGAACTTGAAACCTTTTATTCCGGGCGTCTTGGTAGTTTCTGGTGGGATTAAGCGGGCAAGAGGGAAGAAGGGGAGGTTGGGGGTGGGGGCTCCTTCCCTTCAGAACATGAAATTTCCCCCACCGCCTCCTCTCCAGAGGTCTCCCAGGTGCCAGACCTAAAGGTTTTTCCTACAATGATCCTCTGATTATTTTTACTCCCCCTTGACCCATGTTTTAACAGGATTTTAACAAACTGCACTTACTAAGAAATGTGTTTGCTTTGTTTTGTTTTCTTTCAATAAATGACATGGCACCTCCTAGCAGGAAGGAAGCAGGGTTGAAACCCTGAAGTGTTACTGCAGTTGGCCTTTAATTGGGGTGGGACCTTTTCGCAGGGGACATTATTTACGCATCCGTTAAATACTTACTGGACGTTTCATGTGCCTGGCCCTGTTTTGGGAGCTGGGGATGCCCCTCTTAAACCTGGGGCTCTCCATTTAAAATCCACTAGTTCATTTTAAGGTGGTTCTCTGGGCCCTGCTCTTTCTGGTCCACTCACAGCCCCAAATCTCTCCAGGAATTTGTGACTAGAAGACATGGCAGGTCCCTAGGCAGAGGGCGAGGTAGGGCTGATGGGATGCAGACCAGGACTAGAGTGTCAGGTTCATCATTGGGTGTGACTGCCCATCCACCCTGGTCCTGGCCTGGGTGCTGGACTTAGGACGGGTCCTACCTGCGCTCCTGGATCCAGGCTAGTGGGGATTCCAGGAACTTCTTTATCCAGCCACTGTGTGTTAGGTACTTGCTCTGGGCCTCACTCTTTCTGGGCAGTGCTGGGGATACAGTGTGGTCAGGGCAGCCCTGAGCCCTCCTCTCACAGGTCTCTCAGTCCAGAGATAATACAGACTTGTCATCAGATGGTGACAGCACCAAGTGGTCAGCTGTGAAAGCCTGAGGGTGGGGGGTGTGGTAAGGGAAGGTGCTCCTGGAGAAGGGAATAATTTTTTAAGTAGCCAGGATAGAAGACTTCATGTTTGCTGTCTCCATATAGCCTAGTATTCTTTCCGAGCAACTGGAGTCATTTTATTCCCTCTGGATATGTGGTGTTCCTGGCCCCTTGTGAGGGACAATGCTGGGCCACAGGAGTGCCAATTGAGTCCCATCCCTTTCCTTGTAGGAAGTACCCCAGAGCCTTATGAATGGGACACAGGCTCCAAAAGGAGGAAGGCTGGCTAGTTTGAGGTCAGGGATGAGGCATCTGAATGTGAGATGGAGCCAAAATTGGTGGCTGGCTGGGCTAAAAGGGACCCTAGAGTGCCCCTGTCTGCCTGCTCAGGGAGAGTAGGAGGGGAAGGGCCTCAGGTCTCTGGAAAGTCCCCTTCCTTGCTGGTCCACGTGTTGGGCAACAGCACCCTCTGCTGGCCTCTCTGAGTAATCTGTCTTAAACTTAGTTCCCACTTCTCTGTGGCAAATGGGCCTCTAGGTCCCTGATCCTGACGATGCAAATAGGAAGTTATTTCTCTGCTCCTGTCCACAGTATCAGGATCATTGCACCAGCTTCCTCACAGATCTCCCTTGCCTCCAGTCCCTTTCCCTCATGCTTTCCCCCCTCCCACCTGCTACCCGAAGGATAAAAGAGCTCAAGCTACTTAGTGCGGCTTATGAGGCCCTGTGTGCCTGACCCCTGGTGTGACCCCTCTGGCTTCATATTTTGCTGCTCCCCCTTTGAACTTCAGATCGATGGTTCTGGGGGAGTCACAAATCTCTCAATCCAAATGCCATCAACTCCGCTTTGGAAAAAGCACGTGTACATGGAATTTTGCATAAATATTCAAGAGGTTCTCAAATTCTCTGCAGCCCAATGGTGGCCTTCAAGTTAGAACTTTTTCATTCCCTGACCACATTGAAGTCTTTGCAGTAACCAGAAAATACCCATGCCTGCTTTGCCCTCTGGGTTTTTGCCTCGCCTTTCCTACTGCCTGAAACCTTCCTCTTTAGTTCCTGCTCACCTTTCAGGTCTCATCTTGGATGTCCCCTCCTCCTAGAAGGAAACCTTCCCTGACCCTTTAGGCTGGGGTGGACAGCCCCATCAGAGCCCGGGCCACTCAGGGTGGTCACTTGCGATATGTCTGTCTACTTTGTTGGTAATACACCTGAATGAGTCATTACCCATCACCTAGAGCAGATCAGGACCAGGGTTGTCCCCCTCCACATCTGCAAATTCGTAGGGTCCTGGAACACAGTGGGAAGTTCTATCTGAGCTACCACCCATCTCATGCTAGCCAGGGGCTGGCTTTGATCACAAGCAAGAAATAAAGCTTAGTAGATACTCTTTGAGGTGGTGAAGGAAAAAGGGATGGATTGGAGTCTAAACCAAAGCACAAACCCTCAAGAGGCTCTGGACGGTGGCCGTTCAACATTCAACCGTCCATTCCAGAAGTAAGCATGCCAGGTTCTGGTGTCCCAGCAGGGAGCAGGTTGACGATGGTTCAGATCCCTCCTGATGGTGCAATCCATAGCAGGTCAGATGGGGGCGGGGGGGGGCGTGGAAGAGCCTCCGGCCCGGACGCCCTTTACATTCCCGGCGGCGGGCGGGACCTGAGGGATACACGCATGCGCAAAGGAGGTCTGCCTTCACCCCCGGAACTGTTGTTTCGGGCTTGGCGGAGCACCGGGCCCCCCGGAGTGTGCTCAGCCGGAAGTTGCCGCTGAGGGCTTGGGCCCGGACTCGGCGGGCAGATCCTACCGCGGCGGCTAACTAGTACAGATTTGGGATGGAGGCCGTGGCGACCGCGGCAGCTGCCAGGGAACCCGATGAAGGTGAGGTCCCGGCCGCGGGGAGGCGGCGGGAGGGTGGGGCTGCAGTGTCACTGGGAAATGATTCCCCGTGGGCGCGCAGGAGGACTCTTTATAGGGAGACACCTGCCCTCAGGTTTATCAGTTCCCTTCGCCGCTTTGTCCGGGTTAATCCCTGTCGTTGCGAGCTACCGTCCTTTACCCCGTCCCCTCCCCCGAAATTAACCTCTTCCAAGTCCCAGGCCAGCCCTTTCTCTGTACCAGGGTAACCCGATTCCTTACCAGGCTAACTCTCGGGCCAACAGAAACCTGCCCCGTCCCGGCTGAGTCCCAGTGTCCAGTCAGCCCTGCCTCTCAGTTTTACCTCCCCTGCATCACACTGACCCTTCCCTTGCACCAGGCTGACCTTCCTCCTGTCCCACGCAAACTCTGCTTATTCCAGATTCACAGCTCCCCCATTTCATTCTCATTCCCCTTTCCCCAAAGTCCACAGTGCCCTCTGCCTCCTCGAGTCCTTAATCCGTTTCTGTGCTCCCTCCACCTCTGTCCTTTGCATTTTTAAACTCTTTATTTCTCCCGATGCCTTCCCATCAGTATCTAAACGCTTTCGTTTTGCTCATCTTAAAATTTCATCCCGGGACGCCTAGGTGACTCGGTCGGTTAAGCGTCTGCCTTCAGCTGGGGTCATGATCCCAGGGTCCTGGGATCGAGCCCCGTGTGGGCTCCTTGCTCGGTGGGGAGCCTGCTTCTCCCTCTGCCTGCTGCTCCCCCTGCTTGTGTTCTCTCTCTCTGTCAAATAAATAAAATCTTTAAAAATTAAAATAAAATTTCATCCCGCTGCTTCAGAGTCATCCCAGGTGGGGCGAGGTGTGGTTGGGAGGTTGGTTGAAACATCACTGGCCAAGAATTGGTCCTTGTTGAAGCTGGATGGTGGGTATATGGGGTGGGGGTGGGAATATGGTTGTATTCTCTACATTTGTGCATGTTGGAAATTTTCCATTAAAAAAAAATGTTTTAACCTAAAAAGAAAGTCTATTCCTCAGTTCCATGCGCCTTCCAGATACCAAAGATACCATGTATCTTCTCCAGAGTCATCAACACCTGCTTCCATTTCCTCACCTCCCACCCACTTGCAGTCTGGCTTTTACCTCCAGAAACTGCTGTGATCAAAGCTGCTGGTGGCCTCCCCCGTGTAAATGGGGAGTCACGCCATTCAGGTTTTCTCTTTCAAGACTACTTGGAGAATTCAATGCCATTGACCCCTCCATCCTTCTTGAAAGTTTTCCCTTGCTTTCTTTTTTTTTTTTTTTAAGATTTTATTTATTTACTTGACAGAGATAGAGACAGCCAGTGAGAGAGGGAACACAAGCAGGTGGAGTGGGAGAGGAAGAAGCAGGCTCATAGCAGAGGAGCCTGATGTGGGGCTCGATCCCAGAACGCTGGGATCACGCCCTGAGCTGAAGGCAGACGCTTAACCGCTGTGCCACCCAGGTGCCCCTCTTTTTTTTTTTTTTTAAGATTTATTTATTTATTTTAGAGCGAAAGGAGAGAGTGGGGAGGGGCAGAGGGAGAGAATCTTTGAGCCGACTCCCCACTGGGGAAGGAGCCCACAGCCCGACTCTGGTTTCCATCTCACAACCCATGAGATCATGACCTGAGCCAAAACTACCAGTTGGACGTTTAACCTGCTGAGCCACCCAGGTGCGCCCCTTGGTTTCTGTGACACCACTCTTTCCCTTTCCCTTCCTCTCTCTCGGGCTCCTTCTGCTCAGCCTCCATCAGTTTCCTATGGCTGCTGCAGCAGATGTCGACAAGCCGGTGGGGGGGGCTTAAAACAAGAGAAATTTATTCTCTCACAGTTTTGAAGGCCAGAGGTCTAAAATCAGTACCACAAGGCTGACATCAAGGTGTTAGCAGGACTGTGGAGGGCTCCCTCAGAGGTGCTTCCAGCTTCTGGTGGCTCCTGGCGTTCCTTGGCTTGTGGCCGCATCACTCTGATCTCTGCTTCTGTCCGGCTTCATGTGGCCTTCTCTTCTGTGTCTGTCCAGTCTCCCTCAGACTCTCTCTTATGGACACTTACATGACATTTAGGGCCCACCTGGACAATCCAAGGTAATCTCCCTGTCCCAAGGTCCTTAACTTCCTCATATCTGCAGAGACCCATTTTTTGGCCATCAGCAGTAACACAGGCTCCAGGAATTAAAGCGTGGCTGTCTTTCAGTGGCCCATTTCGTAGCCTTTCACGGCCTCCTTCACAGGCATGGCTTCTCCCCATCCAGGAGGGGCTCTTTCCTAGCCCACTCTTCTCTTGTCACTCAAACACTCCCCTCGCGCTCCCCGTGACCTCTTGTTTGCTTAGGCTTTGGTTCTTGTCTTGGCTCTGCCATCTCCATAGCTCTGTCCCCAGCCCTGCATTTTTCTCCTGAGAAATCTCTAGCCCCACGGAACAGCAGTCTCTTCGATGTCTCCCCTTGGATATGCCCTGGGCCTGTCCTACCTTTCATGTCTGAAACTGGCCTCAGCATCTCCCCCCACCCCCAGATCTGCTCCTCGTCCGTGACTGTCTCAGGGACAGTTTGACTAGTCCCCAGACCAGAGCCCTGGACCTGAACTGGATGCATCCCCCGCCTCCCAACCCTTCAGCCCCAAGGCTTGTCTCCTCTGCCTCCTGAGCATCTTTCAAACCACCACCCATTCTATGCCCTCCTCCACAGCCCCTGCCCAGCTCTGTCTTCTCTGGTCTCAGCGATTAAAACCCTCCCTGAAACCCACTGCACTCGTAACCCTCACCCCCTCCCTCTTCCCCGCCGAAGCCAAGCTGCCCAAACGAGTGGCCTGTACTTTCTGTCTTCTCTTACTTCCTGCCTGCTCAGCCTCACTCCAGTTCCCACACCTTTTGAGAAACAGCTCTCGACAAGGTCTGCCTAGCACCCAGCTTGCCCTTACCAGCACCCGTGTTGTCTTTGACTGTCCTGGCTCCCCCACCACACTGGCTGTTCCCTGAGGGCAGGCGTTGGGCTGGCGTTGGGCTGGCTCACTCCCGTGGATCCTCAGCACGGCCCAGCTCGGCCATGCACAGATTTAGAGTTGCTGAAGAGTGGCTGCATGAATGTGTGAAGGAGTAGGAGAGAGAGAGGGAATGAGTGAACAATTTAGTGGATGCATTAGTGATTTTGTGAACAGGTGAAAAGGCAAAGAATTGTGTGAGTCAGTGAATGAGGTGGCAAAGGCCCAAGTAAACTCACCAAGCACACTCCTGCCTCAGGGCCTTTGCACTGGCTATTCCCGTTCCATAGAACTCTCTTCCCCCAAAAATGTCACGGCTCAGTCCCTCACCACCTCAGGTCTACTGTAATGTCACTTCTTTGGCAAGGGCTTCTCTGATTGCCCCATTTAAAATTGCCACCTGGGCCGCCTGGGTGGCTCAGTCGTTAAGTGTCTGACTCTTGGTTTCGGTTCAGGTCATGATCGTGGGGTTGGGGGATTGACCCCCACATGGGGCTTGTGCTCAGCACAGAGTCTGCTTCAAATTCTTTCTCCCTCTCGTTCTCCCTCCCTATCAGCCCCTCCCCTGTCTCTCTGAAATAAATAAATTGCAGCCTGCCCCCCAACTGACCCCATTCCCTCCTTCTTCCCTTTTCATTTTTCTACATAGCTCTTGGGACCACCCAAGAGACTGTATGTTTGCTAACACATCATATGTTTTCAGCAATTGTGTTTTTCACTGTCCGTGTTCCCTACTAAAATGTCAACTTTGTGCTTACTGTGGTCTCTTTGGGACCTAGAACAGTGTGCAGGACATAGTAGGTGCTCAGTAAATGTAAAATGAGTCTTTTCCACCCACTCCATCTCCCCCGCACTCCCATCCCAGTACTAACACATCTCCCCTCTCCCCACAGGCTGCACACAGCCCAGTACTGGGCACTGGGGGGAGCTGAGCTGGACACCGGCCCCACCCAGACCCCAGGACAAGGCGGAAGCCACAGAGGGAGCCCCAAGGGCCCCAGATGATGATGCCCCCGGGGCTGAGAACACGGCGGTGAGTGCCATGCTGCACGCTGTGGCTGCCAGCCGCCTGCCCGTGTGCAGCCAGCAGCAGGGCGAGCCTGACCTCACCGAGCGGGAGAAGGTGGCCATCCTGGGCCAGCTGTACCATGAGAAGCCGCTGGTGTTCCTGGAGCGCTTCCGCACTGGCCTCCGCGAGGAGCACCTGGCCTGCTTTGGCCACTTGCGCGGCGACCATCGTGCAGACTTCTATTGTGCCGAGGTGGCCCGGCAGGGCCGTGCCCGACCCCGCACCCTGCGCACCCGCCTGCGTAACCGGCGCTACGCTGCTCTGCGTGAGCTCATCCAAGGTGTGGGGACAGGTGGGCTGGGCGGGCGGGGAGACCGAGGCAGAGGAAGTAAGAGATAAGGATGCAAGAGTGGAGACATGGACAGAGTTCCTGGGAGAGAAGTTTTGAGATAGGGACACAGGGAGGTTGAAACAGAAGCGGGAAGCAATGAGACAAGACAGGTGGAGACAGACAGGAACCCAGGGAAGAGAATGGAACAGGCACTGAGAAGGGTCAGAATTTAATAGATGACGCAAGTGCCATTTCAAGTCAGTGGGCCACAGACACACAACCCAGCGCTGTGATAAGTGGTTATCCTTCAGGAAAACGAGATTCCCTCCCTCACACCATGCACAGAGGCGCTGAGGAAACCCAGGAGAGTGTGTCTGTGACCCGGGACACAAAGTCCTTCTGAAACAAGGCACGTGTGTGGAAGGCATGAAGGAAAACACTGATACGTTTTTTTGGTTTTGTTTTTTTTCAATCATAGAGACAGCCAGCTAGAGAGGGAACACAAGCAGGGGGAGTGGGAGAGGAAGAAGCAGGCTCACAACAGAAGAGCCTGATGTGGGGCTCGATCCCAGAACGCTGGGATCACGCCCTGAGCCGAAGGCAGACGCTTAACCACTGTGCCCCCCAGGCGCCCCGCTGATACATTTTTGACCGCAGCATAATTACGAGCATCTTTGTGACCAGAGACACCAGAACTAAAGTTGAAAGATCAGAGCAAACAAGGCAGAGAGTGAGTGAAGATTCTGGTTAGGGAGAAGACGCAGACCCTAGAGCCATGGAGTTGGAGAGGGTGGGATGCAGCGACAGGTCGTGAAGAAGGATGGAAGGAGGAGGGATAAATGAATGGGGGGTGAGGTGACAGACGGGGAACCCAGGAGAGACAGGTGGGCGGAGGCGGAGTGGCAGAAACAGAGCCAGGGAAACGGAGGGAGAGAAACAGAATATGGTGGGAAACACCAGAAACAGAGGGGGCAGGATAGGGACGGCCACAGACCCCAGTGCTGCAGAGGCCGGGATTCTGGGCAGATTCTTGCCCTGGGCTCTGAAGGCGGGGCTGGGACCGGTGGGTGGGAGGGACCAGGCAGGTTTAAGGGTTTTCTGAGGGACAGAGCCACCTGCAGGAACAGGCAGCCAGGGGAGACGGGAAGGTCCTGGGTTTGGGGGTGGCAGGGGAGCCAAGCCCACCCGAGGGACAGCTGCAGAGGAGAGCACTCTGGGAAAAGGTGAGGTCTGGGGTCTGGAAGACCGCCAGGGGTGCCCACATCTGGCACGTCCAGCTGCGTGCACAGACAGCCACACGTGACCCCTGCCTGTGGCCTCCTGCACGCTGACTCGCATTCACTCCCAGACACGCGCACAGGAGGGTGGGCACACCCGTGTGACCACAGCGATGGGCAGGGGTGTATGAACTCTGCTGGGCACCGTCGCACACAGGCCCCAGAGCACCAGCGCATGCGCTACAGGGCCAATGACGCGCACACGCCTGACGCATGCACGAGTACTCGCGGCCACGTGACCTCAGGCCCCTGCGTCCTCTCCCGCCTGCACGTCCACGCACATGCTTGCACTTGTGCATGCATGGCTTCCTACGAGCACGGTCGCGGACCCGTGTCTGCTCAGACAGGCTCACCCCACACCCAGACCCCTGAGCCCGTGCGCGCCCTGTCTCGGTGCAGGCGGAGAGTACTTCAGTGACGAGCAGATGCGGTTCCGGGCCCCGCTGCTGTACGAGCAGTACATCGGGCAGTACCTAACCCAGGAGGAGCTCAGTGCCCGCGCCCCGGCCCACCAGCCACCCAAGCCGGGCGCCCTTGGCACCCCCGCCTGCCCGCTCTCTGACCTGCTGCTCCAGTCCTACCAGGAGCGGGAGCTGCAGCAGCGGCTGCTCCAGCAGCAGGAGGAGGAGGAGGCCTGCCTGGAGGAGGAGGAAGAAGAGGAGGACGGTGATGAGGAAGGTGAGGGCCGGGACTAGGGGGCTCCCAGTCTGGGCCCCCGACTGCAAGAGCAGACCGCGCGTCCCTCCCCTGCCTGCCCTGAGTGCTCAGGCTTTTCCCAGTTCCTCCAGCATCTCTGCCCCCCCCCCCAAAGGCACCCAGCAATCGCTTCCCTCCAGGCCACTGCTCGTGCCGTTCTCTCTGCCAAGAATGCCTTCCCCTCGCCACCGTCCAGGTAGCAGCTCCTGACCCTGTTCTCCAGCCTCCGGAGCACTGTACTGTCATTGTGTGTTTGGCGTGTGGCCTGGGGCGGCAGGACCGGGGCCGTTTGGTCACCACTGTGTTCCCATCCCACCAGCACAGAGGAGCGGCTCTGCTCGGCCGTGTGCTCAGCCCCTCCCCGAGTGCACCGCTCATGTCCCCCGCTGTGGGTGTCCGCCCCTACAGACCAGAGCCCCAGCAAAGACTCGGAGGCCTGGGTCCCCGACTCAGAAGAGAGGCTGATCCTGCGGGAAGAGTTCACCAGCCGGATGCACCAGCGCTTCCTGGACGGCAAGGATGGGGACTTTGACTACAGGTGATGCGGGCCCCACCCCCCAACCCCCAGCCCAGCCCCCCAGGGCCCTCGGCCCGGCTCAGATGGCGTGAGGGTTTCAGATGAACCAGAGATCAGCGGGCGTCCTTGGACGTGCTTTGTCCGTCTCTGAGTGGCAGTCCCCTCACCTGAAGAAGGGACTGAGCAGGGCTGACAGTCGCCTCAAATGTGACAAAAGACCGAACTATTTCCATTCGGGTGAGTGGTGGTGGCCTGGTAGGTAGAATGCCACTGCCCCGAGCTCCCCAGGTGCCCCCAGGCACACCAGCTTCTTCCTCAGGCCCCCAGACCTCCCTGGGCTTCAGGAAGTGACTGCTGGCAGGGTTAGTGCCAGGGAGGGGCCTGTGGTACCCGCCCCTGCAGCCTGCCTGCTGTCCCACCATAACCCCAGGGCAAGACACACGGCCACTGCTTTGGGAAGGATCTTGCCGTCAGGGAAAAGGACACAGAAGAGTGAAGTATCGGAGTCAGAGATAAAAGGCTTTGACAACTGAGGCCGTCTTGCCTGGTTGGGTGTCCCAGCTGAGGGGGGACACCATTACCACGGCCCCCAGGCGCACCAGCAGCCTGATCTAGCCCCCCCCCTCACCGCCGCCTCCTCTGGAGGCAAGTCAAGCTGGGTGAAGCCTCTTGGCCCGAGTTCCCACACAAAGCAGGGTGCAGAGTGCTTGGGCCGTGGGGAGCCCCCAGAAAGCAGGTGCCTGTGAGGCACTTGGGCGTGGCTTGAGGAATAGAGATGAGGGGGGACCGAAGCCCATCCCCGCTGGAGGGCAGTGGCTCGGCAGCAGGGCCAGCGGGTCCCTCCTCTGCCTTCAGCCAGCACGCGCTTAGCACCTGCTGTGGCCAGACGCCGGGGGTGAAGTGGCGACCACAGCCAGCGAAGGGGTTCCCTGCCCTGAAGGGACCCCCACTCTAGTGAGGAAGCAGGAGTATTTAGCATCTGGTGCTGAGGGGGCCGTAAAGAGAATGAAAGCGGGGGTGGGGGGTTGGGACGAGGCGGCTGTCTGCGCAGGTGACGTTTCGGCAAAGACGTGCGGGATGGGAGAGGTAAGCGACCTGAATATCTGGGGTCAGAGTGTTCCTGCAGGGGAACAGCAGGGGCAGGAGTCCTCTCGACAACTGAGCATCCCTTGTCACCTTAGGGCAGACATTCCTCAGCACTGTTGGCCTTTCGGGCCAGATCATTCTTTGTGTGGCGCATTGGCCTGTGCGCGGTGGCGTGTGGAACGGCGTCCCTGGTGTCGAGTCGCTGGGTGCCAGTAGGAGCCCCCCAGTTGTGACAACCAGAATGTTTCCAGTTTGTTCCCACGTGTCCCCTGAGGGGCAGACGACTCCTGGTTGAGAAGCACTCTCTGGGGAACGTGGGTCCTCCCGTCCCCACATCTTCCAGCTTTTTGAGAGAAACCAGAAGTTTTTATGTAGAATATCTGCTTTGGAAAACGTTGCCTTTTGTGTGAAGCCCTGAGAGACTCCAGTGCCGCCCCCCCACCCGGGGGGCAGCTCCCAGTTAGAGCCGCCGGCAGGTGGCCTTTGACCCTGGGGGCCGCAGCTCCTCTCTGAAGGGCGAGAAGCAGCGAGGCTGAGGCCGGGCCCAGAGAGCCGGCCCCTGACAGCCCCCTCCCGCTGCAGCACCGTGGATGACAACCCCGACTTTGACAACCTGGACATCGTGGCACGGGATGAGGAGGAGAGGTACTTCGACGAGGAGGAGCCCGAGGACGCGCCCAGCCCGGAGCTGGATGGGGACTGACGGCCATGGCTGCCCGCCCCGCCCCTGACTAGGGGACAGCCGCACTGCCTCTGGTGCCATCCCAGCCGACTCCCTGCCCCCTCTGTGTGCGGGATTCCCTACCTTCCCCCCCTACTCTCCTCACCCCACTCCGCCCCTGTCTCTCGCTGTTTGTCTGGCTCACTCGCTTTTTCTCCCTGCTTTTCTGTCTCTTGCTTTCTGCATCCATCTCCCTCTCCCTGCACCTCTTTCCTCTCTGCCTTTCTGTCCCCTTCCCTGCGCCTCGGCCTCTGTCCCCACGACAGGGCCCAGGCTGAACATCATCCCCTTGACCAAGGCCAACGGGCCCTTTGTAGCTGGAACTGGCCAGGTCGACGGCAGTGCCCAGCGTGGGGTCCGGGTGAGCCCCCGGCTTCACCCCCGGCCTCTGCCTGTTTCTCCACTCCCAGTGCTGGTGCGGCTCGCGCCTCCTGGTCGCTGTTTCGTTCCCGTCTCCTTCACTCTCGCTCTGGGCCTCTGGCTCTCCCCAACTGTACGCTCCCATCTTGGCCTCCACGCCGCCTCCGGCCCTCTTCTGCCTCTCTGCCTTTCTCTCTGTGGACATGTCGTCCTGCCACCCACAGCCTGGCTGCCGTGGGCAGCAGAGCCCTGACTGCTGAGGAAGGAGGCCTCTCTGGGCTGGCTACCAGCTGTCACCTCTCCCTCAGGACCCAGACTTGGGAGGGGGGTGCAGAGGCAGCACTGGGGCCACGGGCCTGCCAGCTTGGGTGTGGCGGGAGGGGGCACGGGGAGGGGGGCTCTCCCCGCTCAGCCCCACCGGCCCCTCTCTTTCCCCAGCCGCAATGTTCCTTTCCTTCACTTCCTCCGCCTCCTTCTCCCTCTCCTGTTTACACTCCCCAAATACGCACAGGCTGTTATCATGGGTCCTGAGTCATCCCACACACAGCCTGCCCCAGCATCCCTGCCCCCAGCTGGCCACAGGGCCCGCCCCGCAGAGCCCCCTGCCGCCCCAGGCTAATGGGAGCCAGATGGCCTCCCGGTGACTCAGCCACTGGCCTGTGGGAACCCAGGCGTCCCGCCTTCCCATGCCCCCACACCCGGCTCCTGCTTCCCTCAGTAGACACGCACATGGAGAAGGGCTCAGCTGCTTGCGGAGAGGGCCATGGCCCACGGGTCCGAGAGGTGGGGCCTGGGGAGCCCTCACTCCTGGGAGCCAGCATGATGGCGCCCTGCCATACCCAAGCCCGAGGGACCCTCAAAACCACCTCCTCGGGCTCACGGCCCAGAGTAAGGGGGGAGACCCTGAGGCCTCCTGGGGCCACCGCTCTTGACCCCTGGGCCTCAGCTGTGCCCTGTGGGTCAAGCAGGACTAGGGCCAGACACAGAAAGTGAGAGCTGGCCTAGAGGCCGAGGGACATTCACACGGGGAGACTGTTAAGTATGGAAGCTTCCGGTTACTAAGCAGTTCTGTCCTTTGCTGGGCCTGGCGCCACACTGAATTCTCCAGACAACCCTGTGAACTAGGGACTCGCCTCCATTCCGTAGGTGAGTCAGGGCAGGCCAGAAGGGGGCTGTTAGTTGTTCGAGGCCGCACAGCCAGTGCAGATGAAAAACCCGGGCTAGAACCTCCCAGGTCCTGGAGGCCATCCTCCTAGGCTGCGTGTCAGCTGTCCGGTCAGGGCCAGTCAGAGCGGACAGATGCACGGACTTCCTCGGGAAGACCGAGGAAGAGCTGCGGAGGGCGATACCAGCCTCCAGGCTTCGGGGGCCCCCTCCCGTGCATTCGGCGCCACCCTGCACACCGGCTTGGAACTGTCTCAATGGCGTGGAAGTCAGCACCTGGACCAGAACCATCGCGGCGCTCCGCTAGGCACATACTGTCCACACTGCGGCCCCAGCTCCCAGAGAAGCCCAGGATCAGCCGGCCCAACGTGCACTTGGAGAGCCTGAGGACGAACGGTGTTTGCCCCCCCCCCCCCGGTACGTGTGCGCACCCGCACTCCCAGAGAGCTTTCTAACCGGGGAGCAGCCCCAGGTGATGTGCGCGGTTTTCGTCTGTCTGTCATTTGATCATTAATGTTGTTTGTGATATACTTTGCCGGACGTAGATTTGTTACATAATAAAGTGATGAGAGAAACAGCAGCTGAGTCAGAATTAGGGTTAGTCAGATGGCGGAGACGGGAGCGTTGGCCGCAGAGACAGAGGTGGGGCCAGTCAAGAGGGCCTGCGGGAGACACACCCCCGACACAGCCCCCACGGCTATGACCTGGAGGTGCCCCGGGGGGCGCCTGGCCCTCTGCCCCCAGCCCTGGGTCGGGGCTGACGGAGAGGCTGAGTCAGGAAGGGAGGGCCCGCTGGGGGAGAGCCCCTCTGTGGGCTTCCGGCCCCCACCCCGTCTCCTGTCTGTCCTCCAGGCTGCCACCAGCACCCCAGTCTGACCCCCCTGCCTGTCCTGCCCTCTCATCCTGTCCCTCCCACCGCTGCCCCGCTGCCCCTCTCCCTCTCTCCCTCCTCTGCCTTGCCTCCTCTTGTGCCTCCGCACCTCTGGCTGCCCGAATGTCCCATCCCTTCCCACCTCCCTTCTCAGCCCTCCGCTCTTCCGCCATCCCGCCTGCCCAGGAACTCCGCCACCCCTCTCGCTTCCCTCCTGCTCATAGCTCCACACTGGCCCCTGCACCTCCGTGACCATTCCTGTGGCTCCCTCCTGGAGTCTCCAACCCCCACGTCTCCCTCTCCCTGTGGTCCCTGGCCTGCCCCCTCACGCCCTGCCCCCGGCCCCTCTTCTCTGTCCCCCAGACCCTGGTAAGCCCCGTGAGGACGTCCAGAGGGTCACTGGTGGCCCCGGGAGCCCAGGATGAGGGGTTGCCGCCACACCCCCATCCAGAAAGGGGGCAGGAAGGGGCAGTGAGGCTGTGGCCTGTCTGGCCAGAAGGAAGTGTCTGCGCTGTGGCCTGGTCATCCCCGCCCCCGGGACCTGCCGGGCTGCCGCCGCCTCCAGGCTGGGGCCGAGTAAACACAGCCGCCGGCAGCTGGGATATTTATACCGAGGTCTGGGCGCGGGTCCAGTGCCCACCACAGCCCCTGCCCTGCCCGCCCGCCACAGCCAGCCCCGAGCCAGCGTGGCACCAGCCGGCAAGGGGACACACCGCAGACGCAGCCTCCACTCAGCACAGAGGCCACTGGGCGTGTCGCTCGGGATGCCGGTGGCTTCCCTGGGGACACACCATGCCCCTCCTGCCCTGGAAACACCACACAAAATACGGACCTGCAGGACACCACTGAAAACTCAGAACACCTCGAAGATCACGTGATGCAAGAAAGAGAGACCCACACAACAGCTCACACACCCAAGTCACCAGCCCACAAACGGAGAGACAAAATGCAAACACCATCTGCTCATGGAGCTGAGGACACCGGTCTCTGAATGGACACACACACACACAAACACACGAGGAGGATGACAGCAAGCATGTTGGAGACACACCCCACAGACACAACGTGCTCAGAATACCAGCGAGGCGCGCGCCGGTCACAAACCTCCCCCAGAAACAAGCCGCCCACACACACACACACACACACACACACACACACACACGCACATGCACTGAAAACACAGCCCAGCCAGCAAACACAGCACAAGCGCTCCTGGAAACACACCTCCCTCACAGACACACAAACACACACAGAAAACATCCACACTCCGAGTCACACTTACTGAAGACTGCACACATTTACGCCCAGAGAACAACAGCAAAGATGTTGAGAAAAAATGCCAACACACAGCGTGCCCCCGGGATATGACCCACTCCCACACACAGACTTGATGTGACAGTGTCATGTTTCAGAGCCCAGGGAGGACACTTGGACCCACGCACTGCACAGACACACGAGGGGACACGTGCTGGGGACGCACGCTTGGACAGAAGCTGTCCACACTCCACAGAGCCAGGGGTTGCCCGCTGATGTGTTAGAAACCCCCATGCTGGACACATGCATGGACAGATCACAGCACGGGGCTTGTAGAGAGACACACACACACACACACACACACACACACACACACACACACAGAGATGGGTCCTGAATACGTTCAAATCTACATTAGAAACACAAAAGACACCACCAATCACGAGGTTGGTGGGGAAGGGGCTTTCTCTCTCAGCCCCCCTCCCCCTCCCTTGCTCTCCCCACTCCTTCCCGCGGACCCAGCTCCCAGGCCTGTCTGGGGGAGGGGGCAGGAAGGCCTGAGCTGGCCTCCCCGGCCCAGCTTCCTGCCCCGTGGGGGCCGGACGGGAAGCTGGGGCTCCAGCCGGAACCCAGGCTCCCCCCACGACTTCCCTCCCCTCCCGGGGCTGTCCTCAGGGGTGGGGGAGGGGAGCAGGGCTCCCCGAACCCCGGTCCTGCCCCCGCGCTTGGGCGCTGGGCCAGGGGGCCAGGAATCCCTTGTCCCCACGGGGCCTGGCCCTCCCCCCACCCCGCGGGGCCGGGGTGCCCGGTACAGGGCTGGGGCCGCCCGCAGGCAGTCCAGGAAGGTGCTGAGCCCGCAAGTTTCCCTTCCTGGGCGGCCTCTGCGCCAACTCAGCCAGGCGGGCAGGTGGGCGGGGTGTGTCACGAGGGCGTGGCAAGGGCTCCGGCGACCGCGGGGTGTGCAACCCCGGGTGTGCAGCCAGGACTTGTCCTCGGGCCCAGGCACGGGCTGGGCGTGCGAGGGCCGCGACCCTGGGGGTGTGTCTGGGTGTGTGGGACTGCTCCGTCTGGGACCCGGGGTGTGACAGCGTGTCTGGGTATGACGGGGCCAGCTGCTGTCAGCGGGGCCTCGTGGAACTCCCCAGGCCTCAGTGTGTGGGGCCGCGAGATGTCAGACTGAGTGGGCACGACCAGCCCGCAGTCTGCGCGATCGTGATGTGTGTCTCCATGTGTGGTGTGTGTCTGGGTGGGACTGGGATGTGTCAGGCTGTGTGCGCATGCACTGTGCCCATTAGTGAGCGTGACCCCACAGGAGGACATTTGTGTAACTGTTGGTGGGTCCCAGCAGGAGTCTCTGTTTCACTTCCCGATGGGGCTCTGAGGCTGGGAGGTGTGTGTCTGTGCGGGGCACCCTCCCAGAATCTGTATCTGGGGTGCAGTGGTCGTATTCGTGTGACTGTGTTCTGCTGGGTCCCAGGGAAGCTCCAAGGCGGGGCTGTGCACGCATAAGGCGGTGGCACGCATGGCCTGTGGCGGTGTCAGAAGTCTTCGTGTAGCCACCATGGCTCTGAAAGGTGAATGTGTTTGCGAGACTGTGGGACACGGTCCACCTTCGAACCTCTGTCGTGTGAACGTGTGTGTAGCTGTGCCCCATTTTCATGGGGCTGCAGTGACGACCGTCTGTGTCACTGCGTGCTTGCAGGTGTCTCTACACAGGAGGCTGGTGAAAATGGCAGCATGTCCTTACAGTGACTCCCACCTAGGGCGATCCTTGGGCCAGGAGCAGGTCAAGGCCCAGCCCTGGGAAGGGCAGGAGCGGGGGGCAAAACCTGGTAGGAAGAGGGGAAACTGGAGAGGCCGAGGAGGAGGAAGCAGGAGAGAGCTCAGGGGCAAAACCAGAGCAGATGGGAAAAAACAGGGCAGCTAATGGGGAGCCACCCTGGCTCAGGGCACTGGCATTTCTCCCTTGGACAAATGGTCTCCCTGCAGCTCCCCTCGCCCCCATTCAGTCTACTCAACCTGACATGGCTCCCATCTCCCTCAGAGTACAAGTTCCCACAGGCCCCCACAGGCCCGATGTGCACCGGGAAGCAATATCCGTGCAGAGCTTATGTGCCTAGATCCTCAACTCCAGCTATGTGGGCTCGAATCCCAACTCTGCCATGTGCTAGTTGTGTGATCTTAACAAGTAACTGAACCTCTCTGTGCCTCGGTCTTCCCATCTGTAAAGTGAGAGAGCAAACGGTCTCTATAGCAGGAGATGGCAAACTACTTCTGTAAAGGGCTAAGTAGTAACTATTTGTGACTTTGCATACAGTTTCTACTCAGCTGTACCTGCGTAGCACGAAACAGCCCTAGGTGATGCACAAAGGAATGAGCGTGGCTGTGCTCCAATAAAACTTTATTTACAGACACAGGCAGCGGGCCAGAATTGGCCTGCAGGCGGTAATTTGCCAAGCCCTGCTCTGCTGGGCTGCGGGGAGAATGCAGGGAGCTCCTCCAGCCATACCTGGCAGGGGGAATATTATTACTCTCTGGCGCCTGCGCGTTAATCAACTGACTCAGCTCCCAGCACCCTTCCCTTGTGCCTTCCTTTCCAACAACATTGGCCTTTCCTCCCAGTGTCACTCACTCCAAGTTCATGTTCATCCCCAGGCTGTGCCTAGATCTTCCTATTGAGAACACTCTTCCCCAGTGCTCCCCCAGACTGCCTTCTTGACTTCCTTCAAGTCCCAGATGCTGCCTCCTCCAAGGAGCCCTCCCTCCTCCCCCAAACCATCTCTCACTCCATCCTGCTTTCCTGTCGTAGTGTCACTTCCCACATCTGTCTCCTCTGGGAAGTAGGTTCGTGGTGGGCAGGAACTGTTGCCTTAACCTCTCTGGGCTCTGGCTGCCTCACCTTTAAAGAGGGTGTTATCTCAGATGACACAATCTCAGAGCTTTGTTATGGTGATTACAGGAGTTGGTCAAAATAAGGCATTTGGAAGAGGGCACCGGGCGCTCACTAAATAAATCTAGCGTCTGCAGGGAGTATTTGGAACTTAAGGAGTGCTCAGCAGGTGTTTGTGGGAGGAAATGAGTGGTGGAGAGAGCGACAAGAGAGGGCAGATGGAGCGGGAATCCGGGAACGTCGGGAATGTCGGGAGCGAGACCTCAGTTAGTGACCCAACGACACTCACAGAGACCCCAGTCCTCTCTCCACCTTTAATGGACCCCAGGGAGAACCTGGGGCGCGGTGTCCTTAAATACAGCCCGGCGCAGCGGGCGGGGGCGGGGCCGGGCCTGCCGGGTGGGCGGGGCCTGCCGGGCGGGGCGGGGCCTCAGCTGCACTTGCAGGAGCGCACGATCATGTTGGACAGCTGCTCCACCTTGGGCTTGCGGCCCACGTAGTACACGATGGGCAGGGGCTCCAGCGCCTGCGGCACGCAGCACGGCGCCGCCGACGCGCCCGGGTTGTGCTGGTTGTACAGCGCCAGGACCTGCGGGGGGGTCAGGGTCGGGGGGCGTGGGTAGGGGGCCCCCNGGTGCCCCCACCCCCGCCCGCCTCTCCCCCGCTCCCTCTGTCTCATCTCGGTCGTTTCCGTTCTCAGTCTCACTCTCCCCATTTTCCACTCCGGCCTTGTCTTCAGTCTCTCTCTCTCTCTCTTTCTCGGTGCCGATCTGTGGACTCAGCCTTTTTCTCGCACGTTGTCTCTCCCATTCCGTCTCCCCGCCTCCCGCGCCCCACCGCATCACTCACTCTGTCTCTGTGGGTCTCCCCCTGCGCTCTGTCTCTCTACCTGCTCTGACCCTGCCTCCTCCCATCTCTGCACCGTGCGCTCCGATCTCCGCCGTCTCTGTCTACTTCCCAGCTGGCCCGTTCCTCTCTGATGTTACCTGTTTGTCTCCCTCCACTCCCTTGGTCCCCGCTCCCCCCTGCCCACCCCCTGCCTGTGGCCAGACGCACCTTGCTGTACTGCGTGTCCAGGCTCCAAATGTAGGGGCAGGGCCCCAGGCAGAAGTTGGCATGGTAGCCCTTGGGCTCGTGGATCCACTTCCAGCCCAGATCCTTGCGGAAGTCGATGTAGAGCTGCCGCACGCAGCAGTTCTTCTCGGTGGAGCTGCAGGCGGGAGGGGGGAGCCCGGGTCAGGAGGGGCTGCTGTAAGGGCGGAGGGGCCCAGGGGGGCAGGGGTGGGGGGGCACCCCTGTCGCCCCCAGCACAGTCCCCGTCTCTGTCTCCCTTGCACTGCCTGTGACAATAACAGCAATAACAGTGATAGCAACCATAAGCACTAACACTGATAAAGCACTCCGCTAGTCAAGCCCTGTGCTAAGGGCATCAGTAAAGCCTCTCTCATGCAAGGCTCAGAACCTCCTGTAAGAAGCCAAATGACCGTCCACATGCGCTAAGTTCTACGTGTGCAACAAATGTTTATTGAACCACTACCATGTGCTTGGCTGGGATCTCCTAGGGACTCGGTACAAATGAAACAGACAGAAATCCCTGACTTCTGGGGCAACATGCTAGAGATTGTCATGTCACTCCTCTGCTCTGAACATGGCTCCAACATCACTGCGGGCAAATGACCAAGTCCTCACCAGGAACCCCAAGATGCTGCCTGGTCGGCTGATCTCAACTTCCTCCCTACCCTCCCTGCCTCCAGCCATACTAGCATCCTCCCTGTTCCTCAAACACAGTCCTGTCCCAGGACCTTTGCACTTGCTCTTCTCTCTTCCTGGCTTGCTATTCTCACAGATAGCCACTCTGGCTCGTTTCTTCAGTTCATTTAAACGTCTGCTCAGATGTCCTTTATGCAGGGAGCCTTAACTCCTAGAACACTGGCTGACACGAGCAGGTGCTCAATACATATCCAAAATACCAATCCAAATGATCATGAACTCCATTCAGTGTAATAAAGGCATTTCAGTTGTGCAAGAAAATATGACAATGTCTCTATTTGAAGCGGGGCAAATTTTTTTAAAACATTTTTTTAGAAGTAATCTCTACACCCAATGTGGGGCTCGAACTCACAACCCTGAGATCAAGAGTTGCATGCTCTGCGGACTGAGCCAGCCAGGCGTGCCAAATTGGACAAATCCTAATACCAGTTGAAGCTGGATGAGAATTCATGGGAATTCTTCATTATACTATATCTTGGTTGCTTTTGTCCACATGTCAAATTTTCCATAATAGAAGAAAATTTTAACCAGAATAGGAAAAACAGTCCCCAATATCTAGATTGGTTTTTTTTTTCCCTCTCCTCTTCCTCTGATTTATTTTCCTTCTTAAAACTTATTGCCACATAGGGTGCCTGGCTGGCTCAGTCAGGAGAGCGTACAACTCTTGATCTCTGGGTTGTGAGTTCTAGCCCCACATTGGGCGTAGAGATAAATGTGTGTGTGTGTGTGTGTGTGTGTGTGTGTGTGTGTGTTAAAAAGCATGCTGGATTGGGGCACCTGAGTGGCTTAGTTGTTAAGCGTCTGCCTTCGGCTCAGGGTGTGATCCCGGCGTTCTGGGATCGAGCCCCACATCAGGCTCCTCTGCTGGGAGCCTGCTTCTTCCTCTCCCACTCCCCCTGCTTGTGTTCCCTCTCTCACTGGCTGGCTCTCTCTCTGTCAGATAAATAAATAAAATCTTTTTTTAAAAAATTAAAAAATAAATAAAAAATAAAAAGCATGTTGGAGGGGCACCTGGGTGGCTAAGTTGTTAAGGGACGCCCTTCGGCTCAGGGTGTGATCCCGGAGTCCTGGGATCGAGCCCCACATCAGGCTCCTCTGCTGGGAGCCTGCTTCTTCCTCTCCCACTCCCCCTGCTTGTGTTCCCTCTCTCACTGGCTGTCTCTCTCTGTCAAATAAATAAATAAAATCTTTAAATAAATAACTAAATAAGTAAATAAAATAAAAAGCATGTTGGAGAATAGTGATATATAATACTCTATTGCTCTCGACTCCTAATCATGCTCAGAAGCACAAGCCAGTCCTCCCCAGCCGGGGGCCCAGGCTCCTGCTTGTCTGGAAAGAACTGGGACATTTTCCATGTGGGCCTCTAGGGCCATGGCTGAGCTGCACAGGGTGGCTCAGTCGCTTAAGCAACTGCCTTTGGCTCAGGTCATGTTCCCAGGGTCCTGGGATCGAGCCTGCTTCTCCCTCTGCCTGCCGCTCCCCCTGCTTATGCTCTCTCTCTCCCTCTCTCTCTGTCAAATAAATAAAATCTTTAAAAAAAATACATATGGTTATGTGTAAGTGTTTCAAACAGAGACTGTCTCTGGAAGGAGACACGGAGACAATAAAACTGGCTGCGTCCTCTTCGGAGAGGGGCAGGGGTCAGAGCCGGAGGGTTTCTGAGTATTCTTTCTAGGTTTGGTAAACGTGCATGTATTTACTTAGTCAAAAATTAATCAACAGAGAATGAATTAATCTCAAAACCCTGTGAGGAAGGCCTTATTATTCCCATTTGAAGGGTGACGACACTGAGCCCCAGAGAAGGGAGCGCTGCCTGCTCACGCACGGCGGGTAAGCCGTGGAGCTTGGGGCCGGCTTCACAGCCAACTCTGTGCCACCTGGGAGCCAGGGCACGGCCATGTCAGCCCAAGCTGAGTAGGAAGAGGTGATGATAGAGCAGTTCCTGGGGCAAGACAAGGCCTCTCCAAAAGCCACAGAGCCCTGAGAAGGGAGCCAGGAATCTGAGATCCCTATGAGCTCAGCCTGGTTCCTCCCCAGGCTGGTTGGGCCTCAGTTTCCCCATCTGTCCAAAGACACAGAGAATGTTAGCTCAAATCAAGGGGTTGTTAAGGGCCAAGGAGGCGTCAGGAAGTCCATGTGTGGGTTCAGCGAGGGTCCTGACTCCCGATACCACAGGCACACACGTGTGTATTTATAGACATTACTTCTGGGAAGATTTCCTGGCTTTCAGCTTCTCAAGGGGGTCCTAAACTCAGAAAAGGGAAAGAACCCCTGTCCAGAATAATCTTTCACTTCTGGTTCAACTCTGACCGGGATTTCCGAGGTCCTAAGATTTGAATAGTCTGTGACTCTTATCACCCACCTGGGACGTTCTCCACCCGGGGTCCCCACGGTGGCAGATTCACCACCTGCGAACTTGTGCAAAATGCAAATTCTCCGGCCCCACCCCAGACCTACTGAATCTGAAACTGGGGGTGGGCTTGGGGCTGGGGGATGGCAGGCCATATTTAACAAGCCTGCAGGTGACTCTGAGGCACCGTGTAACCCATGTGTTCAGTGCAAGTTCGAGGCCTCTGGCAAAGCTTTTAAGTACACTCCATGCTCAATGTGGGGCTTGAACTCACGACCCGGAAATCAAGAGTCACGTGCTCTACTGACTGGGCCAGCCAGATGGCCCTCTTGTAAAGCTCTTGCTTCGAGACCCCTCTCTGCCATCCGGGCAGGGCCTGATAGGTAAAAGAAACCCACTTGAGGCCCCAGGACAGGCCAAAGGGCCTCACATCGTCCTTGGATGCTGGGGGAGCATTCTGGGAGGCTAGCTTCCACAATCTCACATCACGGCCAAGTTCACTGTATCTTGCCCCCTACCCACTTCATCTCCCCCACTGGATGATTTCGAAGCACATGCCAGCCACCTTGCCATTTCATCCCTAAATATTTCCACACCTCTCTCCAAGAAAATCAGGGCTATTTTAAAACATCACCACCATACCACATCAGAAAAATTCACAATGATTCCCTGATATCATCAAATACATAGAGTTCCCATTTCCTCAACTGTCTCACAAATGTCTTTTCGTTTTTACTCATCTACATAAATAAAGATCCAAATAAGGTCTGCACGTTGCAATTGGTTGATGTAGCTCTTCAGATTCTTTTAGAAATCTACAGAACCATCTCTCTACTCCACACCCCCCCCCGCCTTGTGTTTGTTGAAGAAAGTGGGTCAGGTTTCCCACAGTCTAACTGCGGGGGACTGTAAGCACATGGTGTTGTTTAGCCTGTTCCTCTGTCCCGGGGTTTCTGGAAAATTGGCAGCTGGATCTACCGTCTTGATCATCTGCATGTTCAGTTTTTTGGCCCAGCTTCCTAAGTGACACTGTGTCCCTCCCTACGGAGCCTCACGTGGCTGGCTGCCTCCCTTTGTACAGTAATTAATGCTCTTAGCACTCAAGACCTCCCTTCGTGGAGTGGGGTTGCTGGGCTGAGGGCTGGGGCTGGTGCCGAGCTTGGGAGCAGAACGGACTCTCCAGCAGGGGAACGGCCTATAAGAAAGCCCAGGGGTACCATTAAAATATTTAGCAGGGGAGGGACAAGGTCAGGTTATTGTTCTAATTTCGCAACATTTAACTGTGAGTGTCCACATCCTGAGGAATCCAGCTTTTCGACTTTCTTAGATTGCAATACTCCAGGATCTCCAGGTTCTCACACTCCAGCGGCACTTCCAGCTTGCTGGGATTCCCACATGCCAACTCTCCAGGATCCTGCCATTCATGAGTTCCACTGTTTCAATATTGCATACGAGCATTGCACAATCCTGAGCCCATCACTCAAGAGGTCCAAGCTGCTACTTCCTAAGATCCCAGGCTTCAAGCTTCTAGCATTCCAACACTGAGCCCCAACACTCTAGGATCCACTCTGGCTTTCTCCAACCCCAATATTTGTGGATGATAAGATTTGAACACAGGCTTTCCCCATCCTGAGCCCAATATTCAAGGACTCCAACCTGCCAACGGCAGAGGAATCCAACATGTGCCATCTTCCAATTCTGAATTCCCAGATTCTAGGATCCCAATATTCTTCTAGTCCAGCGTTCTCAGATTTCAACCATTCACACTGAATCCTAGTGTCCTAGAATCCCAACCTTCTAGAACCACAACCTGCCACCACTGAACTCCCACAAGCTCCGTGCCCCTCATTCCAACAGTCTGATTCCAACATACCAGCAAGAAAGCAACCTGAGCTCAACATTCTAGAGCTCCCAGGGCACACATCCCAGCATTTTAGCACTCGGACCTCGTCCTCGGAGCCTTCCAGGCTGGAGAAGAGGCCAGTCCACATGTAACACCAGCCAGGTGCCCAAGACATTAAGTCTGGTCAGCAACTGGCCATTACACCCCCAGCCTAGGAGGCCCCGGTCGAAGGCAGAAAGGTCACCTGAAGCAGTAGTTGGTGTCCAGGGCCCGGCGATGTCGGGAGCTGTGCAGATGTTGGGCCCTCTCCAGTGGGGTGGCCATGAGGAGCAGGAAGGGCCGGTTCATGCCGTGAATGGTGGCCAGGTCACCTCGGCGGCTGGAACTGAACCCTGCTTTGGTTTGGAGTTGTGGGGGGTGGGGGAGACAGAGACACACACTCTCAGATGGATGAACGGGGGCCGGGCAGGGGGAGGAAGACACGCACGCATGCACGCACACATGCACACACGCGCACTGGCATGGGGCCGGGCCAGGGAGATGGGCCTCACCGTTGATATCCACTTGCAGTGTATTATCTTTGCTGTCACAGGAACAGTGGGCACTGAGGCGAAAGCCCTCTACTTCCCCTGTGGGAGTGGGGAGAAGGAAGCCAGTGTGAGGTGTGGCTCACCCCAACACTGCAGGGGGTGGGGAGCAACCCTGTGGGGGGAGCTCCTGCCTGCCTCCCTCTTCCCCTGCCTGCCCTCTCCCTGCACCCTCTTGCTTCCCCCTCCTCCTCTTTTAGGTCTCAGCTCAGAGGTCACCTCCTCCAAGAGGTCCTCCAGGACACAGGCCCTTCCCCACAGTGACATCATTTTATTTTCTCCATAGTATTTACCCTCTCTGACATTTGTATTTGGCTATTTATTTCCCTCATTGTTTCCTCAGTGGAAAGCAGGATACATGGGGGCAGGGATTCCTGTTCTCTTGTTCCCCGCTGGGCCTAGCCCACAGTCATAAAAACAAACAGCTACTGAGTAGCCCTGTCCTTAACACTCTGTGAGCATTATCTCCTTCAATCCTCACCAAAGCTCCCCATTTTGCAGACATGGAAGCCAAGGCCCACAGAGGGGAGAGGACTTGCCCCAAGCGGGAAAAGGTAGGGCCGGGATGCAAACCCACAGGGCAGCTGGGGGAGGTTTCTTGAACAAATGGCTGATTTTCTAAGCTCCTACTAGGCGCTGGGCCCTGTGCTGGGTGCTCTGGGCTCAGCAGTGACCTAGACTGGCCTTTGTCCGGCCGCGCAGGACACTCCTCCCAGCTCCTACCTGCTTCTGAACCCCTATCTCTGAACACCTGGCTGAACCACCCCTTATCCTGAAAGTCTCAACACTTCCTTCCCCCAGGAAGCCCTCCCTGACCCACAGACTGGGCCAGGTGCCCGCGCCCGGCTCCCGTGGCACTCAGCACCTCCCCTCCCCAACACTGCTCCTTCGGGTCATCACTGTTGCCTCGGGCTTTGGCAAGACTTTCTAGGTGTCTGGAAGTGACAGTGGGCCCCTGGAGAGCAGGATCTAGAAGTGGTCTTAGTTGCCACTGCGTCCCCAGCATCAAGAGATTAGGAAAGGGGATGTGGGCGCTATGGACTCCGACGGGAAGGACAGACACAGTCCTCTTACAGACAGATCGGATGTCTCACGCTCTCCCTGGACTCAGGGTCTGCCTCGAACAGCTCTTGCCCGTCCCTCCTTCCTGGGCTGATCCCACTCATCCCTCAAATATCACCTCCGATGGTCCCTCCTCCAGGAAGCCCTCCCTGACCCAAGGCTGGGTCAGGCATCTCCTCTGGGCTCCCCAACCCAGCCCTACCCAATTTTCAGGTCTTTCGGCACTTCCCCTACCCTAACAATGGACCACGGGCTCTGTGAGGGTAAGGATGGGGCTATTTGGGTCGCCTCTGTGTCCCCAGCATCACCCAGCACAGGGCAGGTGCTCAGGAAATGGATTAAGTGTTAATCACTCAGGTTTTTGAGGGTCTGGGAGGAAGGCCAGGTCTTGGCTCTTTGGCACCAACATGGGGCGGCAGCTGGTAGGCAGGGCAGCCCCAGGACGAACAATGGCTCTATCCCATTACAAAATAGGGGTGGGGCAAAGAGGTGGTCCTCACCTCCGTGGCTCAGCCACTGTCGCACGACTCCAGTGACATCGAAGGACAGCCATTCTGGCGTGTCGCTGGGCGCCAGCAGCCGGTTGCTGAGGTAGCGCCAGGAATCGTTGCTATATTTCTGGGGGATGATGAATTTCGGGGAGGGAGACAGTGAGTAGGTGCTGCCCCACACCCCCAAATACACTGACTGTACCCCGACTCCTTTGCTCCACCAGAGTCCCTCAGATGGTTCCCTCCCAGACCCACACTGTGGGACCTCGTGGGAACCACCAACCCCAAAGCGGCCCTGGGAGGAGAGGAGAGAGACCCCCAGGCCAGGGGAGATCAAGGCCCCTGTACTGCTCAGCCTCTACCCTGAGCCCCAGGCCTGAGTTTCCTCACTGGTGAAACGCCAGGCCCCTTTCAGCTTGGACAGCCCACCATGCTGAGATCCTCCGCGGACATCTTGAGGTCCACTGAGCATACAATTCAGCAAATTTGATGCCCTGACTTCTTAGAGACTGTAACTTTCTACGGGCTTATGTTAGAAGTCATTCCCAAACTCCAGTGCTCGGGAGCACCCCAAGAATTCTGCACTCAATAAGCCTGACAAGTCCTAGGACACCGATGTCCTACACGCCCAGGAGTCTGACATGCCCCAAACCCAGATGCAACCGACGTCCCACACCCCTGTGCGGTGATCCTCTGGGGCTGGCGGAATGCTCCAGGCCCTGGCGGCGTAAAGCTGAATTCTCGACTCCAAGAAGTTTGACAATAGACCGAATTCCTTTGTTGTAAGAGTCAACCACCCACCATTAAACCTCAATGTTCCCTAGGCCATGGATTCTAGGTCACAGAACCTTCTGGAGACTCCAGCCCTTCTGGAGGCCCCAGTCTTCCTGGAGACTCAAAATCTTCTAGAACAGAGCTATCCAAGGGAACTTTCTCTGACGATGGAAATGTTCTTTATCTGTGGCATCCAAAATAGCAGCCGCTGACCACATGTGACTACGGAGTACTTGAAATATGGCCAGTGAGACTGACAAGCCGAATTTTTTCTTTTATTTAATTTTAGTCAACTTAAATGGCCATGTGTGGCTAGTGGCTACCCTATTGGACAGCACGGTCCGAGAGCCTCCGACCTTCAAGATCCCAGGCTTCTGAGTGCTTAATACCCCAGGGTGCTAGGAGTCTGCAAGTTTCGAAGAATCCTACGATTCCACAGCGTGTGCGCCTCCAACCTCTGGAAGTTGTCTCTGTGGACTTGGCAACCACCAGCCGCCCGGGGCGCCCACCTTCGCCCCAGTGCGCATGCGCGGCCCACCCGCCTCCCACCTGGTACAGCTCCACGTGCTGCTCGGCTTTCAACTTGAGCCTCAGCAGGCGCAGCTCCGCCCGGGAGAGCAAGACGGGCTCGGGCACTGCTTCTCGGAGCTCCGATGTGTTGAAGAGCATATAGATGCTGTGTGGGCTCTTTTTGATTTTCTCATAGATTCCTAGGCGGGAGGAGCAGAGAAGAGGGGTGTCAGGGGTTTGGCAGAGAGCTGGCTGGCACACCCCAAGTCTTAAAAGCGTGGGCTTCACGGTTGACAACCCTGGGTCAGGACCCGACTGTGACACTCTTTAGCTGTGGGACCTTGGACAAGTGGCTTGCCCTCTCTGGGTTTGTCTCCTCGCCCTGTAAAACGGGGTCTGAACCACCTTCTCTCCCATCATCGGTAAAGTGTCCACTCAGTACATGGCAGTAGGGGTGCTGCTGGGCTTGCTCGGCCCCCCTCCCCCCAGCACTTGGAGCCTCGGGTGCAAATTAAATTTCGGCGTAGGATCAAGGGCATTTGGATCAGACCGGGCCTGTGCTGCCTTTCAACTCTGTGACCTTGGGCAAGTCACATTCCTTCCCAGAGCCTCACTTTCCTGCTGTTGTTTGGGACCCCGCAACCACACCAAGCTCCCTAACTTCCAACCAGGCTCTCCTAACTGAAGCAATGTGTAACTTTGGGCAAGTGAATTCCACTCTCTGAGCCAGATCCTCATCTACAAAATGAGGACTGGCGGCCGGGTTATCATGTGACATATGTGAGATGGCGCAGATAAAGCGAACAGCAGAGTCCACGCATGAGGAGGTGTGCTCATGGGTGTGTGTGTGTGTGTTAAAGAGCACTCACTATTTGCGAGGTGCTGTTCACAACACTTTAAGACATTTAAACCTCACAATCACTCCATGAGAAAAAGACTATTATACCCATTTTAGAGATGGGGAAACAGGTCATTTGCCCCATGGTGACAGAGGTAGGGAGCTACAGAGCTGGGATTCCAACTCGAGCAGTCTGGTCCCAAAGACTGTGCTCTTAAACCCTAGGCTATGCTGCCTCCCTGTTATTGTAATATTATTATTATTATTATTATTACTATTATTATTATTAATTGCTTCCTCTCTTCTCTACCTCCCTCAGCTGGTTAGACAGGGCAAAGTTCATTGTAGGTAGGAATGGCTTTGGGCAAGGGAGGGAGAAAGTTAGGAAGAGTGCTTTCTAGTCCAGGAAATCGGGATGCGCAGGCAGGCCATGACCTTCTGGATCGACTGGGGCACATGCTTTAGGCTTCTGCAGTGGGGGTGCAGAAATGGTGGAGACAGGATCTGATGAGAAAGGACAGAGGAAGCTCCTTCCATGGGCCCCTGCCCCTACTCTTCCCTACTCTAGCTAGGCCAGCCCATCCCCCACAAAGAAGCCCTATCTTGACTCAGGGGTTACTCAGCAAACCCCAAAGGAAGGGTAGCAGAGGGGCGTTGAGGGGGGTAGGGAGGCAGATAGAGAGGAAGGAGAAATGAAGGGCAGGACCGGTCAGAAGGAGAGATGGACAGACTGCAGACACAGGGAGACGCGAGGAGGAGCCGGGTGTGGAGGACAGAAAGAGGGAGAAAGAGGGAGAAAGAGGGAGGAGGCAGAAACGGGGAGACCCATGCATGGGGATGCGGGAGAGACGGAAGGCAGAAAGAGAAGCATAGGGCTGGGGGCGAGACGGAGGCCGACTGGGAGAGGAGACAGGATGGAAAGTGTCAGTGTTAAATAAATTTCTACAAGGAAGGTGAAGCGACCACGGGAAAGGTGAGGCTGAGAGGTGGGTGGCGAGGGGCGCCTACCGGCTGGAGCTGCAAACTGGACGCACGCAAGGCCCGGGGACCCACAGGTGCGCCACCCAAGTCAGAAAGGACAAACAGGGGGCCGCCCCCAAACCTCCGGGCCCCGCGGGACACCTGGGTCCCCGCGTGGGCGCCGGGGGGGCGGGCCCAGGGGCCGCCCCGCCCCGAGCTGGGGTGAAGAGGCCGGGAGGCGCCGCCGCCGCGAGGGCGGGGACCCGACCTGCCCCGTCTGGCCCCAGGCTCCGCGCGCGATACCCGTCCCCCGGGCACGGGAAGGAAAGGGAAGGGAGGGCGAGGCGGCCGGACGCTGGGGTTTCCCCAGCCTCCCCGAGACTAACTGGGACTCTGGGGTCCAGACTCTGTCAGCTCTGCGGGGTCCTCCTCCCCCCGTTCCGGGAGGGCAGGCTCCTCCCTCCGCGCGTGGCACCCACGTGGGGCTCCCTCACCCCGACCCAGTTTTCTCACCCTGATCTTGCAGGGTCGCACCCACCCACCTCTCCCCCTAGGGCTCGACTCCTCACTCAGCCCACTTCCTCCCCTCCCGCGGCGTGGGGGGCTCGCTGCTCCCAGCATGGCACTGTTTATGGCGCCCTCCACCCTCTACGTCCCCCCCTTTCTCATGCTTGTCTCCCCTCTCTCTAAATCCCTTCCCACCACCCAGTATTCTAGGTGTCTTGGGGGCTCGCTTCCCCCGCTGGGCTTGCTCCTCTCACGTCCCTATGCCAAATACTCGGGGCACCTCGCGCGCATCCCCGGCGCCCCCCTGGGGTCTCCGCTGCTCTCCCGCTCCGGCCTCCCCCACCCCACGCACTCGGGTCCGCTTCTTCCCCGCATTTATCAGCCCACTCGCCGCCTCTCGGTGGGCCCTCCCCCAATCCCGCGTGTTCTTCGCGCACGCTGCAAGCGGGTCCACTCTCCACTTTCCCAGCACCTCCGGGGTTCGCTTCACCTAGTTTTTCTGTCCTTCTTGAATTTCCTCGCCTCGTGAACCCTGAGCTCTGGGTCAGCTTTCCCCACTGCCTCTTCTTCCTCAAATGCCGGGGTCTTCGCTTCTCCCAAAGCGGGCTCCTCCCTGCAGCCCTCACCCCACGACCCCCCACGCTCTAGTGCCAGGTAGAGAAGGAAGTCTTTCTACCCCTCCACCCGCCCCCCCCCAATCGCTTCTCTTCCTCTAGGGGACTGCCCCCACGATCCCGCATGTTCCCATGGCCCTCTTCTAGAAGCGGTCCACTTCGCTCACTATCCCCTCCTCTTCAAGGCCAGATACCTGGGGGGTAGGGAGCTCAGTCCTTTCCTCTTTGAGACCCCCCTCCCGCGTTCCCGGCAACCCCGGGGGTCCTCTTCCTCTAGCCGGTTTCCTCTGCCAGTAATTTCCTCCCCGTGACCCCTGCACTCCGGCGCCCCCTGGGGGCTCCCCTCCAGGGTCCCCGGCCCCTCTGAGCTCACTGTTGGTGTTTTCCACCATTAGCACGCGGGTGACCTCCTTGGCGTAGTAGTCCGCCTCAGGCTCGGGCTCCGGCTCGGCGCTCTCCCCCGCCACCCGGTCGCGGGTACTGTTGTAAAGGGCCAGCACAGCCTCGGGCAGCGGGCCGGGCGGCACCTCCCCCTGGCTCGGGGGGCTGGCGAGCCGCAGCTTGGACAGGATCTGGCCGCGGATGGCCTCGATGCGCTTCCGCTTCACCAGTTCCATGTCGATGGTCTTGCAGGTGGACAGTCCGGCGGCCGGCCGGCCAGGCGTCAGCACTAGTAGCCACAGCAGCGGCAGCAGCAGCGGCAGCAGCCGCAGCCCGGAGGGCGGCATGGGGGAGGCGGCGCCCCCGGCACTGCCGAGAGCGCAAGCCGGGCTGGGGTGGGAAAAGGGAGGCCCCGCCCCTACAGGGGCTGGGGTCTCCCGAAGAAAGGTAGGAGGGTCGGGGTGGGGGTGGGGGAGTTGATGCCCTCAGGGAGAACCGAGCGGAGGTGGAGGGGAGGCTCTGATGGGTGGTTTCTCGGTATCCCAAGGAAAAAACCGAGATGGGCGAGATCTGGTACCAGAGGTGGGTGGTCTTGAGTAGGGGAGTTGAGGCAGGTCTGAGAGAGATCCCGTCTCCCGGATCCCGGAGAAGGGTCCTTGGATGCGCGGGGGCTCAGGAGAGAGGCTGGGGGTGGGGGAGCGGCGTGCAGGGGGGTGCGCCCGAGGTCTGGGGTCAAGTCTTCGCGGGAGTCCGGGTTGGCGGCTCCTGAGGGCTGGTCCGGAATGGGGGCGCCTGGGGGACGCCGTGGAGGAGGCAGGGAAGGAGCAAGCGTCCGAGGCGGTGGTGGGGCCGGTCTGGGGTCCCCGAGTCCTGCCTCCTGGCAGGGCAGCGCCGCGCCAATCGGTCCCCGCANGGGACCGGCTGGGGCGGCGGGGGGTTTTGAAGCCGCCCCGGCCCCACCCAGGAAGCGCGCGGGGCGGGGGCGGCCCCCAGGGGGAGGATATGGGGGGGCCGGGCCACCGTCCTCATCTCGCGTGGGCGGGCTCCGAGGGGGGTCCCTTAAGCCCCGGGGGGGAGGGGGCGGGCACCCCGGCTCCGCCCCGCGAACGGGGTGCTGCCTCCTGGCGGCTGAGCGCGACCAAAGCGGGCAAACGGGTTTCGTGTGGCTCTGAGGGCTGCGCGGGGTCACGGCGAGAATGAAGACCTGGCGGGGAAGGCTCACTCAGAGGTTGGGGACACCGGGTACGGCTGGGGGGGGGGAATCGGAGAGCGGGGACTCCAGCGGACAGAGAGTGGGAGGCTGGGGAAGAGGGTCAACCAGAAGACGGGGGTCCCACTGGGGAGAGGGGCACAGAGAAAGGAGAAGCCCCAAGGAGAGAGGGTCCTAAGAGGGGCACCCAGAGCGGGAAGGGGGACATAAGTTGGGGGAAGCAGGTGTGTCAGAAGGTGGGGGCCTGAAGGAGGGTGTCAGTGAGCGGATAGGGATAAGACATCTGACCGAGGAAGGAAGTCAGGAAGGCACCCACGCCTGTTAAGAACTGCTCTCCTTTATTGAGCACTTCCTTGGGCAAAGCAGCCTCATCTCACCCAGCACCCCGTGGCCCCACACGCTTATTGCCCCCATTTTACAGATGGGGGAACTGGACCTGAGGGGGCAGCCACGGGGCTTGAGGTGCTAGCCAGGACAGAAGCCATGCCCCTGGTTGGCCGGGGTCAGATCCAGCAGTGTCCAGAGCCCACGCTTCTGACCCCTGGGCCATCCCGGCCCTCGACAGGTGGGCAGGGCTCTGGACAAGGGCCTGCCTGGGAGACCAGTCAGCACTCCACGCCGTAGCGGTCGAAGTGGCGCAGCAGCAGCCCCAGCTCCAGGTGCACGGTGCCGCCGGCGGCCGTGTGCAGGCGATAGCGGTCGGCCCCGCTGTAGACGGCGTCCCCGTGCAGCAGCTGAGGGCCGCCACCCACGAAGGCCCGCGCCAGCTGCTCCCGCCAGCTGCCTAGGGGCCGCCACGTGGGGCAGTCCAGCTGGTGGGTGCCCGGACTGCTGGGCACGTGGCAAAAGCCGTAGCCTGCAAGCTGACAGCGGCCAAAGCTGTCCTGCGACCACACCTGGAGATGGAGCCGGGGCCAGCCTGCAGGATGGGAGGGAAGGAGGAAGGAAAGGAGCGATGGTGTGGCCTCCCCAGCCTGGATCCCCACCTCCTTGGCCTCCACAGGCCCGGTCCCCTCCCTGCTGGGTGTCTGCCCCAGCCTTCTCTCTGAACACCGATTCACAAAGGCAGGCAAAGGGAACTTTCTGAATCTGTGTTCTTCCCCTGCTGAAAACCCTTCCATGGCTCCCCAGTGCCCTCAGTGTCAGTCCAACCTCAACATTCTGGATCTGGCCTCAGCTGACATCCCTTTCTGTGGCCTCCTCTGCCGTGTCCCCAGATCAGTGCAGTGCAGTCCCCAGGTGAGCGCTTTGGGCCTAGTCCTGGACACTTCCCTTCTTCCCTCACCATGGCCCACTCTGTGTGCTCTGGGCCCAGGGCCTTCCTTCTTGCACTTTCCACCTGGCAGCTGGAAGCATCTTTCTCCCATTTCCATTGGTTTCTCAACGTCCTTAGAACACAGTTCAGCTCCCCAACCTGGTAGGCAAAGCTCTTGGAGATCTAGCCCCATTTCACCCTCCTTTCTGTGCCCCGTTGTGCTAGGCCCTATTCTAGAAGCTGGGGACACAGTGGTGAACAGAGCAGACAAAAATTCCTGACATCCTAGACAACGAATGTAGTAAATAAGCAAATTATAGGGTATGTCAGATGGTGATCACCGCTCTGGAGAAAAATAAAGCTGGGGATGGTGGGGGTGGGGATGCAGTTTTAGAAAGTGGGTGAGCAAGGAAAGCTTCCCTGAGAAGGTGACATGTGAGCGAATGCTTAAAGGAGGGAAGGGAGTGGGCCATGCAGATGGACATCTAGGGAAGAACGCCCCAGGAGAGGGAATGGCCCGTGCAAAGGCCCTGAGGTGGGGAGCTGCCTGGTGGCACCAGTGTGGCCGGAGCGGACTGAGAGAGGGAGAGGGAGAGGAGGGGACAGACCAGATTGTGCAGGGCCTTAAGGAACCACGATAAGGCTTTGACTTTTACCCTGAGTAAGACGGGGACCATGGAGAAGGAATGTGACCCAACTTGGGTGTTCACAGGGGCACAGATTCTGGGGGCAGCGTGGGAACACAGAGAAGAGGTTACTGTAATTGTCCAGGTGAGAGGTGAAGGTGGGCAGACCAGGGTGCCCAGGGAGAGAAGTGGGGGGATTTAGGATACATTTCAAAGACAGAGCCAAAGGGATTTCCTGATGGGCAGAATGGGGGTTGAGGAAAGAGGAGGCAAGGATGGGTGGGACCCACACTGGAGGACGAGGGGTCTGCAGGGCTGAAGGATGGCTCCCTGCCTCAGACTCTGGTCTGTCACCCACAGGCAGCCAGAAGGATCTTTTAAAATTGAAATGTGACTTGTCAGTCACCTGTTGTGGCTCCCGGTGCCTTCAGGAGATGGCCTCAGCACCATGGCCTGTCCCCTGCTAGCTCACCCCCAGCTCTCCTCTTATTCACCCTCAATCCTCCCAATGCCCCTGGCTCACTTTCCCCTTTAGGCCTTTCACACACAGCTTTCTGCCTAGAACTCACTTCCATCTTTCGGGCTTATCAGCTCCTACTAGCCTTTCATGGCAAAGCTCAAACATCCCCTCCTCCAGAAAGCTCTCCCTGAACTCCTTGGCAGTCAGGCATCCCCTCTGGGCTCCCCTACCCTCTAGGATTCCCTCCATCCCAGACCTGCCCCCTCTGGGCTGCCCTGTCTGGGGACAGCTCTGTCTCTCTCTCCCAAGGGGATGGTGAACCCTGTGAGGACAGGGCTTGGGGCGGGGGGGGTGCTGTCTCAATCACCAACATTTCCCTGGCATCACCCAACACAGGTGGGGCACAGGGCAGACTCTCAGTAAATATTATTTATAACGTTGAAATACACAGCATGTTTACCTAGGCTATTTCCTAGAATCCACTCCTCTCCAGTGATCTCAATTTTCCACGAGAACAGGTTTTCTGATACCCTTCCTCCCCCGCATACTCGTTTCCCCTGTGAGCAGCTGAGCCAAGAGACTGCAGAACAGAAGGGCTACCAGCCCTGCCTCTCTCTCATAACCCCCTCCCAGCTTCCTCCTGATTGAAGACTCTGTTTATCTCTTTGAAAGCCACCTCCCTTCTCTCCCTGTCCCCACCTTCCCCTCTCCCCCTGCAGCCCTGGCCTCTGGCCTAGTCCTACACACTCTAGGGCCAGCCTGCAGAGGCCATCAGCTCTGCCTCTCCGGGGCCAGGCCTGGCTAGGAAAGGGACCTAAAGGGCCTAGGGAACAGGGATGGGACTTGGTGTTCCCACGCCCAGCTAGCCCCCCTCCCTCTCAGCCAGGCCCAGGGCTTGTGCTGGGAACCCACCTTGGAGGCCTTTGGTGGCGAAGTGCAGGTCGATGGGGTGGGACCAGTAGGCCATGTCCCCTACTTGGGGGGTGTCCACCTGTGTTTGGCCCTCCCGCACACCTGACAGGAGCTTCCATGCCGCCCCTGCAGGGAGGGGTGGGAAGCAGACATCAGGAAGGCGAGGCCATAGGGGCTGAAGGACCCTGTTTCTCCCTGGCAGTGGGGGTCAGGGGTTACGAAGTGTGGACTCAAGAGCCTGGGTTCAGATCCTGGTACTACTTCGTCCTGCCTGTGCAACCTCGGGCGACTTACCTGTCTCTGCCTTGGTCTCCCCTTCTGTAAAATGGGTGTCATAAGAAACACATCCCTCATAGTTTTGTGAAAAGATTCAACGAGCCAATACACAGAAAGCCCTTAGAACAGTCTCTCGGGCACAGTGAGTGCCGGGTAAGCGCTGGATAGCATTTTATTACTCTTCTCACCCCACATTAGAGGCCTCGTCCAAGGACTAAGATGGGGCTGAAGGTGTCCTTCAAGAGTTCCAGCACATGGTGAAAGGTGCATAATAATAGCAATTGTCCCGAGGCTGATAATAATAGCGAAAGAAAGCCAGACGCTGTGCTAAGCACTTTAGCCACGAATTCATTTAATCTGCCCTCTGGGACTTTGAATCCCCACCCCACCCCCACTTTAGACTCCCCTTGGGAGACCACAAGGCCCTGCATGGCCTGGCCTGTGCCCCCTTCCTGAACTCACCTCCCATCACTCTCCCCATCCCTCACCACCCTCTAGCTTCGCTGGCCTGATTTCTGTTCCCCTCCTCAGGGCCTTTGCACTGGCTTTGGCCTCTGTCCAGAAAGCTCTGCTCTTGGATGTACCCGTGCCTGGTTTTTTCTCATCCTTCATGGATCGGCTCAAGTGTGCCACATCTCACAGAGGGGTCCTCCCTCACCCTCCTATCCGAACGCTAGTCCCTGTCATGTCATCTCCTCTCACTGCTTCCCGTAGGGACCACTATCAGTAATCCCTGTGCTCATTTCCTCACCTGCTTTTTTAAATTTCTCTCTCCTCTACTTGGGAGCCCCAGGAGAGCATGCCTCTTGCACACTGCTGGGTCCCCAGGACCTCAAACTCTGACCTTGGTACACAGAAGGTGCTCAATAAATGTTTGTTGGGCAAATAAGTGCTCCTAGGAGGTGGGTACCAATATAATCCCCATTTTACAGGTAAAGAAACAGCCTCTGAGAAGGAAAATCACTTGGCCATTTATTCCATGAACGCTTACTGAACACCTGCTTTGTGCCAAGCACAGTTGTCCATGCTGGGCACAGCAGGAACATGGTTGACCACAGTGCCACGGTGGTGCTGGACTCAAACTGTGCTCTGACTGCAGGACCCAAGCCCTTGATCTGGCTGCCCATGAGCTGGATTAACTGTCCCCCCACCAAGGGCCCCTTGAGATAATAAAAATCACATCGGTTATCGCTCCCTTCTGGGCCAGGTGAGGAAAGTACCAGGCCTTGAGTCAGGCTCTTGACATACAAGATGTACCAAGGCCCCTCTGAAAGACCAATATTCCCACTTTACAGATGAGGAAAAACAAGACTCCAAGAGGCGGCAGCACCTGGCCAGGGTCACAGAGCAGGTGAGTGGCGAGGTCAGACTGGAAACTAAGTCTGACTCCAGACCTGCCTCTTATCTGCTCAGCTACAGGACCGCCCCCTCCTTTCCCCAGGAATCTCAGCCACCATTCTACCTACAGGGAAATCGCAAAGGACCCAGGACCTCCAGAGATGACGATGGCAAGAGCCACTCATTTCGTGAGCGTTTATTCTATGCGGGGCAGCACACCCAAGACTTTACTAACAGAACCGCATCCAGTGTTTACACAAGCCAAGCAAACACTTAATGGGATAGGCCCTTTTCTCAGTGGTCTTGATACTCATTTGGTCCTCAAGAGAACCCCATGAAGTAAGCCCCGTTATTATTCCCATTGTACAGATTGGAAATCAAGGCAAAGACAAGTGCCCAAGGCCACATAATTAAATGCAGTTTTGAACTCAGGCAGTTTGCTCTTAACCTCAACACTCTGCTCCCTCTTAGCTGCTGTTAGCTTCATTTTTAGACAAGGAAACACAGAGGTCAAGTGCAAAGGCCACCAATCGGTAGGTGAGGGAGTTGGTATTTGAGCCCAGATCTGGCGGCCTATGGCCCTACCCGTTACACTGGATGTTATGCTGCCTCTGATGGGGAGGCATGAAAACTGGGGCTTCCACAGTCCCTCCTGGGCCTGTGTGGATGAGCATGGATGACTGATCGGAAGGGGTTCCTACATTCCCACAGAGAATTATGAATACAGGAGGGTGGCCTCTCCTCTGTAAATCCGGGATGAAAACCCATTTTACAGGAAGAACTCAATAAAGCAAAGAATGAAGATGGGGGAGGGACCCAGGGCACCCCTAAGTCCAGTGGGGTTAGGCTGGCTAGTGTTTTGAGGACTGGGAGTGTGTGTGTGTGTGTGTGTGTGTGTGTGTGTGTGGCAGGGGGTGTCTAGTCCCATACCTTTGGGGGCTGTGTGTTCAGAGAGGGGGAGTCAGAGCCTCCAGAGAGATGGAATGGGAAGAACAATGTGAGAGTCACATTGTCAGAGTATGGTCATGGCTAGGAGTCCCAGGAGCCAATGGAAGATGAGGATCAGGGACTAGGCCAGGGGGTGAAGGAAGGAGGGTAGAAACTCTGGGCTGGGGGTATGGGTGGGGAAAAGAACCAGGTCCAGGAATACCTGTGTGGATGCCCCACTTGCAGAAGAGGCTACTTTCCGAGAAACCGGTGGCCCCCATGATCTGCCCGATCACGTGCACCTCAGCCATGGCCCTGAGGGAAAAATGTAATCACAGCCCTGTGAAGTCAGTGTACTGTTATCTCCAACTTGACAGATGGGGAAACTGAGGCCTACCAAGTAAGGGGTGGTACTAGCATTCTCAGCTAGTTTCGTCAACCTACTGAGGCTGCAGTCTTAACCACGGTCCTGACCGCCTCTCCAGGAGAGCCCCGGAAAAATGAAGGGGGAGGGGTGAGAGCTGGGTGAAGAGTTGGCGTCTAACTACCCGCCTCTAAAGTAACTTCTGACTTTCAGCGCGGCAGAAAACCCCGCCCCAAGGGCCTGCGGCCCCACCCACAGACACAAAGTCCCGCCTCTTCGCGTCCGATCGCCGAGGGCCAAGAAGCGCATGCGCCTTAAGCGCAGGGCCGCCTTAGCCCCGCCTCTAAGCCCACGCATGCGTTGTTCCTACCTCAGCGCACCTAACGGTTAGGTGGGGAGAAGAGGCCGCGGGGATTGCAGTTCATGGGCCTGACCTGTCCCTCTCTCCGCGGACGCCGACTTCCTAGGCTTGGCTCGCGCCTCTCCTAGGATCTTCCTGGCAGCGAGAGACCTGAGGCGCGGATCCCTCCGAGGCTGCGCCCGCCTTCGGGCTCCCTGGTTGTTGCTGGGGCAACAGCAGCCTCCGCCTCTAGTCTGGCGCCCGCCCCTGCGGGCCGCTAATTGGCCCTAGCAGCCTTTGGGGGCGGAGCTAGGATGTGATGGACGTTTTCTCTCCCCTGTCTCTCCGTTTTGGGAAAAACGTCTCTCCAAACACGACTCGTGGTTCCGCCATTTGGGGCGTGGTCGGGCAGCTGCCATCTTGAGTGTGACTGAGGAAGTTCGCGCGCCAACTGCTGCCCCAGGATACTTTCCTCACAAAATAAGTGAACCCCTCGACGCTGCGAGCTTCCCGAAATTCTCTCCCAGCCCAGACCACAAATCAGAAATTTGAGCCAGAAGCAGCGGGCAAGCTCCCTGTGGTCATTGCGTGCATCCCCACGTCTTATCATGAAAAAAAAATCCTTCCTTCTTCAGAGATGCTCAAGTTTGGGAGGGGGTTTTCCTTCCTTTTTTAGTTTCCCGTGGCTCCTCAAGTAATGATAAATGCAACTTCCTTCTCCGGAGTACCGCTCAGTTCACTATTAGTACTGATTCTGAGCAAGGAGGGGGAGCGTGGGGGGAGGGGTATGAGAAATGAGGAACTGAGGCCAGTTTATCTGCAGAAAATCTGGTTCTGGAAGGCTGGACTCTGCCAGGAGCTTGTCTTGTGATCCTGCACGGTTCCAGCTCTCAGTTAACTCATCCGTGTAATGGGTGCAAGTAGAGTGACTGAGTCAGAGGCACTGACACATTGTGATTTCCCGAGCAGTGTGCCTTCTCCACCCTCTAAATCCATTTGAACCCTAGTCCATATGCCTCCAGCCCAGACCAGGAGTCCAAAGGAAACTCATTTTCATACTTTTTAGCAAAATGGGACTGCACAAGTTAGAGTCACCGCCTCAAAATTACAGGGAGTGTAGGGTGCCTGGTTGGCTCAGTCGGTTAAGCGTCTGCCTTGGGCTCAGGTCATGATCCCGGGGTCCTGGGATCCAGCCCTGCTGAGGCCCCCTGCTCCCCTGGGAGTCTGCTTCTCCCTCTGCCTCTGTCCCTGCCCTTCCTCCCCCACTCATTTTCTCTCTCTCTCTCTCAAAGAAATAAAATATTCAAAATTACAGGGAAGGGGCAACATTTTAATAGGATGGTATTTATATAAATAAAATAATTCAATAGGATTACATTTCACAAAGAGATGTATTTGAAAGCTGCCATTTAGGGGCACCTGGGTGGCTCAGTCATTAAGCGTCTGCCTTTGGCTCAGGGCGTGATCCCGGCGTTCTGGGATTGAGCCCCGCATCGCCCCCGCATCAGGCTCCCCCGCTGGGAGCCTGCTTCTCCCTCTCCCACTCCCCCTGCTTGTGTTCCCCCTCTCACTGGCTCTCTCTGTCAAATAAATTAATAAAATCTTTAAAAAAAAGAAAGAAAGCTGCCATTTAGCGAGTGTTTTTTCTGTGCCAGACCTGTAAACTGATCGTTTTACAAGCATGACTTTGTTTAATCTTCAGACGTCCCACAGGGTAGTTAATATTAGCTTTATTTAAGATGAAAAAATTAGGGCAAAGTCATTTGCCTTAAGCAAAATTGACTATAGTTCTGTCTAACTCTGTCCCTAAACCTTATGTACTTTTTTTTTTAAAGATTTTATTTATTAATTTCTCAGAGACAGAGCACACAAGCAGGGGAAGCAGCAGGGCAGAGGGAGAAGCAGGCTCCCCGCTGAGCAAGGAGCCAGGACTAGGGACTCAATCCCAGGACCCTGGGATCATGACCGGAGCTGAAGGCAGGCGCTTAACCGACTGAGCCACCCAGGCGTCCCTAAACTTTATGTTCTCAACCTCTCTGCTGTCCTTCCTTTCTTGGCTGCATGTCTTTCAGTACGCAAAGGAATATGGAGGTTGTGCCTGGGTGTCATCCAAGACTCTATCACTTCCCACATCCAACCAGTCAAGTCCTGTCAGTGCTCCTTCATTTTTTTGTTTTAATATTTATTTCTTTTAGAGAGAGAGAAACAGCCTGAGTGGGGGGAGGGGCAGAGGGAGAGAGAATCCCAAGCCGACTCCTTGCTGATCAAGGAGCCAGAGGCAGGGCTCCGTTGGAGGACCCTTAGATCATGACCCGAGTCATGAGTCAGACCCAAGAGCCGGAGGCTTAACCTACTTGCCACCCAGCTGCTGCCCCTCTCCCCCCGGCCCAGTGCTCCTTCTTAAATATCTTCTCCTTAATTGGTTTTCTTCCTACTGGTTGATATTGATGATTACGAAAATGGTTCCCAGTTCAACTACTTGGATTTAAGTCTCAGCTCTGCCCCTTCTGTGTCACCTATAGCCTCTCTGTACCTTTCTTTTCTGTAATGTGAGGATGAATGATAGGACCCACCTTGTAGGACTATTGTCAGGACTGGATGACTTAATGTATGAAGCTATTTCAAACTATGACCACATATTTTTTTTCTTCTTCTTTTTAAGTAAGCGCAATGCCCAACTGTGGGGCTCAAACTCATGACCCAGAGATCAAGAGTGATGGCATGCACTTCCAACTGAGCCAGCCAGGTGCCCCGTCCACAGATTCTTTGCTATGACTTCTTTCTATTATTATTATTATTTTATAGTTTTTATTTCTTTAAGTGTTCTCTACACCCGATGTGGGGTTTGAACTCAACCCTGAGATCAAGAATCTCATGCTCTTCTCGCTGAGCCAGCCAAGCGCCCCTGATACGCCTTCTTTCGATACATGGAAGCTAATTCCTTTCCCCCTTGATTACGGGCTGCACTTACAACTTGCTTCTGGCCAATAGAATACGGCACAAGTGTTGCTGTGTGACTTCCAAGACGAGGTCATAAAAGGCACTGAAGCTTCCTCCTTGCTCTTTCTCTCGGGTGGCTCACTGGGCGGGAGGTCAGCCACCATGCCATGACAGCAGAGAAGCAGCCCGTGAAGAGACCCAGATGGGGACACGCTGAAGCCTCGTGCCAACAAACAGCACCATGCGAGTGATCCATGCTGGAAGCCGATCTTCCCACCTCAGTCAGATCTTCAGATGACTGCAGTTCTGGCCAGCACGAGACCGCTGGAGTCAGAACCACCCAGCGAAGCCACGGCCAGATCGCTGACCAGCAGAAACTATATCAGATGATAAATGTTTGTTTTAAGCCACTAGGTTTTGGGGAATGATTTGTTCTGGGGCAGTAGATAACTAATACAAGTATGTAATAAATCTAAGACCATGGGCCTGGCAAATGGGAAGTACTCTAAGTGTTTGCTATTATTCAATTGTTTTGAAGATTTTATTTATTTGTCAGAGAGAGAGCACAAGCAGGGGGAGCGGAAGTCAGAGGAAGAAACAGGCTCCCCACTGAGCAAGAAGCCCTATGAAGGACTTGATCCCAGGACTCTGCGATCATGACCCCAGCCAAAGCCAGACAGTTAACCCGCTGAACCACCCAGGCGTCCCAGTGTTTGCTATTATCGTTGGGTTTCATTGCTGGTGTTGTTACTGAAATGGAATATTTTTTTTAAGGATTTTATTTATTTATTCGACAGAGATAGAGACAGCCAGCAAGAGAGGGAACACAAGCAGGGGGAATGGGAGAGGAAGAAGCAGGCTCACAGCAGAAGAGCCTGATGTGGGACTCGATCCCATAACGCCGGGATCACGCCCTGAGCCGAAGGCAGACGCTCAACCGCTGTGCCACCCAGGCGCCCCTGAAATGGAATATTTCACATCTCCTTTTTTTTTTTTTTACGAGAATACTTTACATATCTTTTTCACTTCAAGAAGCAAACTGAATATTTAATTATTTTTTATTTTTAAATTTTTTTTAAAGATTTTATTTATTTATTCGACAGAGATAGAGACAGTCAGCGAGAGAGGGAACACAAGCAGGGGGAGTGGGAGAGGAAGAAGCAGGCTCATAGCAGAAGCCTGATGTGGGGCTCGATCCCACAACTCCGGGATCACGCCCTGAGCCGAAGGCAGACGCTCAACCGCTGTGCCACCCAGGCGCCCCTATTTTTAAATTTTAAAAGAACTGTGGTAAAAGATACATAACATAAAAGGGACCATTTTAGCCATTTTTAGGGTGCACAGATCAGTGGCATTAAGTCCATTCACATAAACGTGCAACCGATCTCCAGAACTCTTTTCATCTTGCAAAACTGAAACTCTGTACCCATGAAAGAAGAACGTCCCTGGGGTTCCCCAGGTGGCTCAGTCAGTTAAGCATCTGACTCTTGGTTTCAGCTCAGGTCACGATCTCAAGGTCATGAGATAGAGCCCTGCACTGGGCTCCATGCTAGGCGTAGAGCCTGCTTAAGATTTTCTCTCTCCCTCTCCCTCTGCCCCTCCCACCCCCACCCCTGCTTTCTCTCGCCCACTCTAAAAAAGTAAATAAATAATAAAAATAAAAAACAACGACCCAAGATGATGCTTTCTGATAGTTGCCAGAGGGAAGGGGGATGGGGGATGGGTGAGCTGCATGAAGGGAAGTGGGAGAAGGAGGCTTTCCGTTGTGGAATGAATGAGGCAGGGATGGATCGCGCAGGATAGGGAGTATGGTCAATGATATTGTAAGGGTGCCGTAGGGTGACAGATGGTGGCTACACTTGTGAGCGGAGCATAAGGTATAAAGCAGCTGGGTCGCTATGTTTATACCTGAAACTGATGTAACACTGTGTATCATCGATACTCCAAAAACAAAACAAAAACAAAAACAAAACGCCCCCAAATAAAAAACCTAAACTAAACTAAAAACAAATGGGGGTGCCTGGCTGTCTCAGTCAGTGGAGCTTCATGACTTGGAGCCCCACATTGGACTTACTTAAAAGTAAATTAAATCAATCAATCAACAAACAAACTACAAACAAAACCCAACACCCTCCCCCCCAATCTTGCCAGGTCCTGGCAACCATCACTCTACTTCCTGTCTCTATTAATATGACCATCTGGGCGCCTCACAGAAGTAGAATGGTTCAGCCGCTGTCCTTTTGTAATGTCCTCGAGGTTAGTCCACATTGTCCCGCATGTCAGAATTTTCTCCCTTTTTGTTTTATTTATTCTACTTACTTTGCTCCACGCCCCACATGGGGCTTGAACTCACAACCCCTGAGATCAAGAGTCGCACGCTCTACTGACTGAGCCAGCTGGGCGCCCCTGAATTTTCTTCCTCCTTTTTAGGGCTGAATAAGGTACATCTCATTTTCTTCATCCAGTCGTCTGTTGGACACCGGGCTTGCTTCCATCTTGTGGTTATGGCGAATAACGCTCCTATGAACGCGGCTGTCCAAATACCTCTTCGAGACCCCGCTTTCAGTTCTCTGGGGTACATACCAAGAAGTAAAACTGCTGGGTCATATGGTAATTCTATTTTTAATTTTCGGAGGAACTGCCGTACTGCTTTCCATAGCGACGGTACGTATTGTTTTATAGCTTGCTTTTTTCCCTCAGTGATACATCTTAGAAAGTGACCCAGGTCAATCTGTAGAGATCCAACTCACTTGAAAAAAAACAAACTGTTTTGAAGTATAATCTATGTACAGAAAAGTGCATAAATCATGAGTGAACAGTTGGATTAAATTCTAGAAACGAAACACACCCGATAATCAGAAGTCAGCTCAAGAGAAGAACAGGACCTTTCCCCAGGGTGCCCCTGAGGGTTAACCACTAACTGGATTCTACCAACGTGGATCAATTTTGCCTAGTTTTGAATTTTATATGAATGAAATCACACTGTAGGTATCGTTTTGTGTCTTCCGTCTTTTTTTTAAGGGATTTTTTTTTAAAGATTTTATTTATTTATTTGACAGAGAGAGAGACAGCCAGCGAGAGAGGGAACACAAGCAGGGGGAGTGGGAGAGGAAGAAGCAGGCTTCCCAGTGGAGGAGCCTGATGTGGGGCTCGACCCCGGGACCCTGAGATCATGCCCTGAGCTGAAGGCAGACGTTCAACGACTGAGCCACCCAGGCGCCCCGTGTCTTCCGTCTTTTGCTCAGCAAACTCATCCACATTGTTCCACGTGGCTGTAGATCCTTCCTTTTCTCTGCTATATAGTTTCCTTTGTGTGGAGATGCTACCACTTACTTACCCAGCCCTAGATGCAGATTTGCCTTGTGCTGGACATATATTCACATCTGGTTGGAGTGAAATTTCTGGGTCATGAGATATGCTGAACGATAGTAGAAAGTGCTCCAAGATTTGGTGGAAAACCGAGGCTGGTGGGAATTCACACCCCCCCCCCAATTTCCTACAAATTCCTATTGAAAGGCTCCTTTGTGCCAGGCACTGTTCTAGGCCCTGAGGCACAGCGGTGAAGAGAATCCAGCAGATCAAATCCCAGCCCTCCGGAACCTGATACTGAGGAGGGGAGAATTCAAACTCCAAACAGAAATATAGACTATGTTTTGTAGTGATAAGCTGCATGAAAACACAACCAGAGCCCGGCGAAGGAGCTAGTGACAGGTTATCTCTCCCACTTAAAACAGCCCCGCTCCAGGTCCCTCTCGTCTACCCTCCGGTGGGTCTCCCCGCCTGTCGTCTGCCAGAAACTCTGGCTGAGCCAAGTGCACTTCCAGACACCATCTGCTCTCCCCGGGAGTGGGGCCCGTGCCAACTCCAGCGTCTGGACTCTTGGCACGGAGCCCTGGAGCCCTGGAGCCAGGGAACTCTGGCCAGCCCCACATCAGGAGGGGAATCCTCCAGTTTGACTGACTGGGATGGGTGAGATGGAGGGCCTCTGGGAAAGAGAAGCTGGTGCAAGCTGGGTGGGGTCCGTGAGGGAGAAGGCGAGGAGGGTCCCTTATTCAGACTGATGGAGCCAGCAGTGAATAATGATACAAACGTCAGCAAACATACTCAGAGTGCCTGCATAGCCAGGCTTTGGGGAAATGTGGGACACTGGTTATCACACCTGATGTGAGTGCTTTATGTATGTGATCGCATCTGCATCCAAGAAGCAGGGAGTGTGTAGCCCATTTCACAGGTGAAAGAATTAGGGTTCAGAGAGGTCACACAGCAGTGCCTTGAAGAGCCTGGAATGCCAGTCGGGCCTGTGTGGGTCCAAACACTGACTCATGACCACCACTTGCACCACCTGATAATCAGCACATCACCCCATCCCTCCTGGGCCTCCTTTCCCTGGAGGCTCCCCCCCCCCGCCCCGCCCCGGGCGTTCCTCCCCTTCCCCCGCTGGGGAACAGCAACGAATACAGCCCTGGGTTGCCATCTGCCGGGTTTAGCGCCGGTTGTGTACCTCGGCCAAGAGAGCACACGCGTCTGAACCTCAGTTTCTTTATCTGTAAGACAGAGGCAGAGAGCCGCCGAGGACAATCAATGCGATGATGGCTGTAAAGCGTCTATGGCAAGGGCCAGGTGTCCGGGCTTAGCCCGCGCCCAGTGACCCGGCGGCCTGCGCCCTGGCGAGTCCACGGCCTCTCTGCACCTGTTCCCTCCTGCGTACCACAGGACGGTACATGACGGTGCCTCTTCGGTCGTGCTGAGGAATAAACGTGTGCGTGTCCATGCACAGCACTAAGAGTACTGCACACAGTTAGCCGCCGTTGCTGTTATTAGTATTGGGCGAGGAGAGTGGCGGGGTGGAGGCGGGGCCGAGCCAGGAAGGCCCAGGAAAATCAGGGGCGCTCCTTCCTCCGCCCTGAAGCGCTTGGGCCTGGGCTCGGGGGGGAGGGTCAGGGTCTGCCGTCCTCGGAGCCCCCCCGCTGGCGCCCGCACACCTGGGGTGGCAGGGTTTCAGCGCTGGGCTCTGACGTCGGCCTTCAAGGCCTCCTCCCGGGCCGCGGCAGAGGGCGGAGCCGGCAGCCCGCCGCCCCGCCCCCATCCCCGCCCCCGCGCGCTGCGGGCCTGGGGCGCGGAGAGGGGAGCCCGGCGCAGCGCGCAGACCCCGCGCCCCCAGGCCTGGGGTCCCGGGAGCGCGGGGCTCCCTGAGTTGCGTGTCACCTGCGGGCCGCAGGGTCGGGGCGGGTGCCGGTGCAGGGGCCCAGGAGGTCCCGACATATGGCCGTGGGCGGTGAGTGAGGGGCGCAGGTGGGCGGCATGGCCCCTCCTCCGGGTCCTAGTGTTGGGGATGGGGAGGCCAACCCTTGGTGAGGAAATCAGCTCCAGCCAGGTTTGGAATGAGGGAGGGAGGCTTGGGAGGCCCCGGGGGGGATCGTGGGGTGGCAATATTCCTTGCGGTTGACTGTGTAATGAGTGTGGTGGGTTGGGGCTGTTATGGGGGAATGGTGCAAAGGTGGATTCTGGTAAAACAGGAGGCGTGGGGGAGCTGGTGGGTGTGCTGGCAATTGTGTAGCTCCGTGGATGTGAGTGGGGTAGGGAAGGGATGCATGGACTGGGCGCTTGGGGCAGGTGTGCAAGGGAAGTAAGTGATGGGAGCAAGAAGAGTGTCTGGGGTGCATGCATGGGAAGCCTGTGCAGATAGGGGATCTGATGCTGCGGGGATTAGGAGAATGCAAGGGGTCATTTGGGATGAATGTGTGAGAAGTTTGGGGGCTCCAGAGGGGTATTTAATGGGAACTGATGTTGTTCAGGGCAAGTATGCAAGGAGCCCTTTGGGAGATGAGTGCCTGGAGGTGGGGGTTGGGCTTGCCTGGATGCGTATGTGTGCCAGGAGACTTGGGTATTCAGGGTGCATGTGTAGTTCATGGGGCAAGTAAGTGTGCAAGGCATGATTTGGAATAAATGTGCAACAGGTATGTGGTTTTTGCCTGAGGAGACAGAATCCCAGAACTGAATGTCTAGACCCCCTGAAATTCTCTTCCCAACTTGGTCCAGCCTCCTTTATTCTGTGGGCCTCAGTTTCAGTCTCTCTCCGAGTCTGAGGGTCAATGAACTAACTGGTCTCTGCCAGGAATCTCTCCAGAGTCAGGGGTTAGGGGAAAAATGGTAAGACTTCTACAACTTGTCTTTTTTTCTTTCCTCTACCTCCAGGAAACCCCTTCGGGAGCCTCTCCCCAGCCATGGACAGCCCCAGTCTCCGAGAGCTCCAGCAGCCTCTGCTGGCCGGTGTGGGCTGTGGGCCCCCCATCCAGAAGCCTGGGGAACCCCAGCTGGGGCCTCCTTTTCGAGAGACAGCCTTTGCGGAGTCCCTGGGGGGTTGGCAGTTCCTACCACTGCCTCTTCCTTCTGTGAGTGCTGGTCTTGGGGAGCCAGGGCCCCCTGACCTGGAGGTAAGGGCAGCAGGCCTTAGTGGGAGAGTGGAAGGGGGGGGAGGGGGCTGGAGGCGAACGAACTGGGCTGCGGCCAACCCACTGGGCTGCGGCCAACCCGGGGTATGTTGGAGGCTGGGGTATCTACCGTCAGCCTAGAGTCTCACTTCCCAAATGTGAGAGGGCTTCCTAGATGTACAGTTGTGGTTTTGCATGGTCTATGCTTCCCCTGGTTTCTTCATCTTTTTCTCTCCAGATTCGTCACTCATCTTTCTTCCCTCATCTTTGGCTCTGTCTTCCCTCTGATTTCTGGCTCCCCTGTTCTCTGTCTTTCCATCTCTCTCTCTCTCTCTCTCTCTCCGTGTGTCGGTCCTGGTCTCTTTTTTTCAATCAGTGTGTTAATTTGTATAATTTCTTATTCCTTGTATACACTGTGAAGCTTGTCTCTTATTTATTATTTTTAAAAAAGATTTTAAGTAATCTCTGCACCCAGCGTAGGGTCTTAAACTCATGACCCCGAGATCAAGAGTTGCACATTCTACTGACCGAGCCAGCCAAGCTCCGCCCCCCTCGTTTTTTATTTCTTACATGGTTTTCCAGTTACTATTCCTGCTTAAGAAATCCCCCCAAAACTTAGTTGCTTAAAACAGCAACAATCATTATGGCTCATGGTTTCCACGGGTCGGGAATCTGGGAGGGCCTGGGTTGGGTGGTTATCCCTCAGGGTCTTTCATGAGGTTGCGGTCAGCCGGCAGCTGGAGCTGAAACAGGCCTTGGCTGAAGGAGCTGGGGGCTGGGTGGGTATCTCTCTCTTAACCTAGTCTTGGGGCTTCTGCAGGAGGCTCCCCTTGTGGGCTGGGTTGGGCCTCCTCACAACATGGCAGCCTCCACACACTCCGCGTCCTTCTGTGCCTCCGGCCTCCAGCACGAGAGCTTCGGCAAGGCAGAAACTGCCTCACCTTTTCTGGCTATGCTCGGAAGCCGTGTGGCATTACTTCCACCACATTCTACCAATTATGAGTGAGTCACAGCCTGCTCAGACTCAAGGCGAGGGGACACAGACCTCACCCCTTGGTGGGAAGAGTGTCAGTCACACTCTAAGAGGAGCGTGTGGGATGAGAGACGGCTGTGGCCATTTTTGGAAACACGGTCTGCCACATGTGGCGGTTAGGGTCACTGGGACATCGTTATGAGTCTGATAATCCCATTCTTTGAAGATTTTGAGGGGAGGGCCTTATTATTTTTGCAATTTAGGGTTTTTTGTGTGCCTGGTTATCTTTGGACTGTATGCTGGTCATCACGGTTGAAAAACTATTTTTAGGAAAAATTATTTTTGAGGCCTAGACTGAAGGTACGTACCTTTCTCCAGAGAGGATTTGGTTTGCTTCTGCCAGCTGCCCGGGGCCACTGCTGGTGGTTAGAGATCACTTTTCATCTAGTTCACGGTTGGATTGAGAGGTTATTTTTCTGGGATTGGTAATTGGCTGCAGGGCAAAAGAGGCCTTCTCTGTTTGTTTGACCTCTCTGCTAACTTGGATTTTAATTGCAGTTTGGGCCTTATAAGAATTGCTTAAAATCTTGTGAGCTATTTGATGCAAGATTAAACAAAAAATTTTCTTTAAATCTAGAATTTATAGTTTTTAGCCAGCAGTTTTGTCCTAGTAACTTAAGCTACCAGAGCTGTCTCTCTTGATCTCCGACTTTTTGCCGGTTCCTGTCCCCACTGATGTCTGCCTCCACTTTTAACTCTGAGATTGTAGTAACCATGGGGAGACCTGTGAAGTCTTGGACACTGAACACAAAACTTTGGGTGTGGGTGGGGTTTTTCTTTGGAGAGAGGATACACAGTTTCTCCTCAAGGAGATCCAGGCTGTAGAAAGTTAAGAACCTATCTCCTGGAACATTTTCCTCTTTTTGGTGTTTCTGGAGAGGTCCTGGTATTGGTCTTTGGGGGTTCTGGGGAAGGTGGGTGGAGAAGCCCATTCAGGCCCTTTCCTACCCACAGGATGCGTCATCCAGTGACAGCGACTCAGGCTGGGACGGGGGCAGCCTTCTCTCCCCGCTCCTACCCCACGACCACCTCGGCTTGGCTGTCTTCTCCATGCTATGCTGCTTCTGGCCCGTGGGCATCGCTGCCTTCTGCCTGGCCCAGAAGGTCAGTCTGTGGGTGGGGCTGGGAGGGGGCTGGGTATAAGAGAAAAGCGCATTCACAACAGGACATAGGTGCTATGCGTGGGGGGGAAACAAAGGTGGAGAGGAGGATCTGCATAGAAACATGGAAAGGTAAAACGAGTGTTTCAGAGTGAAAGCCCAGGGTGGTGGTCAAATCCTAGGTCTGACACGCTCCGTTAAGATTTTTGGGCAAGCCGTTTAACCTCCCTGTGCCTCATTTTCCTCATCTGCAAAACGGGAATAATTCCAACTTCTGGGTCATCGTGAGGCTCAAATGAGTTGGAACAGTGGTTCTATTTTTATTAGCCACCTGGGCTCCCCTGTGCCCAGCTGGGCCCGACCCACAGTAGCTGCTCCCTGTTTTTGGAATCTCTGAATGAGCCTGTGGGTGTGCCGGTGTGGGCGGGTCCAGGGGAAGGGTCTGGGGCTGCGGGCGGCGGGGTGGGATGCGGGGATGCCTGAGTCACTGCTGCCCAACGCCTCCACAGACCAACAAGGCTTGGGCCAAGGGGGACGTCCAGGGGGCAGGGGCTGCCTCCCGCCGCGCCTTCCTGCTGGGGGTCCTCGCCGTCGGGCTGGGCGTGTGCACATATGCGGCCGCCCTGGTGACCCTGGCCGCCTACCTGGCCTCCCGAGAGCCGCCCTAGTGGCCCCTGTGGCCCCCACTGTGAATCAGGGGCCGGGAGCCGGGCGCGTCGGCGGGCAACGTGGAGAATCCGGGTGGATGAGGCGGCGGCAGCGGCAAGCCCCTCCTTCCTGGCCGCCGCGGCGTGAGATTAAATTCCAGACACTCCGCAGCCAAACCTGTGTGTGTGTGTATGTATTGGGTGGGGGAAGGGAGGGAGCTCGGGGCGCTGAGACCAGGAAGGGACAGGCCAGGGTGACGACAGGCTGTTCCCGGAGACCTTGGAGCTGGAGAAGGGGGAATCCGAGGGGCAGAGGGTTCCCAAATTGCAGAATGTTCTCGCACCATGGTCTGTAGAGAACGAGAGCAAGCTGGGTTCCAAGGGTTTACTAGTCCTCAGCTGTGCCACCTTGGCCCAAGTGACTTCTCTTTGAGCCAGTTTCCCTTCTGTAAAATGGGACCTTCCCCACCCCTGGGAGCTCTGGGGTGGACCCAATGGGTCACACCTGTAAAGGGCGGTATCCCTTTGAGCTCTTCCCACAGCCAAGTGGCAGAAACTGGACTCAGGGGCTCAAATGAAGTGAATGGTCTGGTCTCTCCATCTCTTGGCCCTCCTTTCCTGTTGGCCTCACTCTGTACAGGTTTCTGGGGGGAAAGGTGGCCCCAGGTGCTGAGGCACCCCATGGGAAATCACATGGCCAGAGACCAGGAGGGCTGGAGCCTTAAGGCACTAGGGCCCTAAATCCCCCTAAGTCCCCGACTGCTCCCAGAGGCACAGGAGTGCTCACGGAGTGGGCCTGAGACATGACCTAGTAACGACATAACAGGCGGTTTCATTTTCTCACTGTTTAATGCTATTCCAGTGGATCTTACTAGAAAACACTTTGCTATTTTGAGTTCTCCTGAGTCTCACGGAGCAGGATTTCCAGCTGAAGAATTTGATGCTTTTTCTTCTTGGTTACTGGGGACGAAAATGACACAGGCTCCAAGGGGCAATTGTGGGACTGTGTGAACTAGTTCCAGCATGTGAAGCACGCAGCAGAGGGCCCAGAAGACATATAATTTTCACTGTAAACCCCCAAATGTCCATGCCCCACAGAATCTGGCGACCATGTGGCCCAGCTGTGGGACAATTACTTCTCGTGGGATGCTCTCATGTTCTTGGCTCCCGCCCACCAAATATGGGGGTGGGGGACCCAGCGGTCAAATGGTAACTAACCCCCCATATTTCCATACACCCTAGGAGGGTGCTACCACCCCGTGAGAAACAGTGGGCCTCGGCCACTTCTGGTCACAGATGGGGAACTGCAGTCGGGACAGCGCTGGTGTCTCCCCGGCTTGTCTGAGCAGTGACAGGCTCTGGGGCTGGACTCCTGAGTGGAACCCCTGCTCCATCACCGACTAGCTGGTGACATCTGGCAGCTCCCTGGCTTCTGAGCCTGTTTCTTCAGGTTAAGACCGGAATGCCAAGACCCACAAGGCCTCACCCCTGTGCCCGTTCCCTCCCTGACCCAACTCGCTCTGCTCCAGCCAACACCAGAGCCACATGGAAGCCTTGCTGGTCCTCCACCCCCCACTGCAGGCCTCCTCCCAGGCCTCCCTTGGATGCACCCCCGCCCCCCCCGGCCAAGTCATCCCTGACTAATGTATTAAATTCGCCCTCCCTAAACCCCTCTTTCCTGCTTTTTGCTTTCTTCAGAGCATTTACCACCCCCTGACAAACACCGATTTTCTTTGCCCCTCACCCCACTGCTCCTTGAACCTGGGACTTGGGGGTCATCATTCACCCCGGAGGCTCGCCTCGCAGGGCCTGCACACAGTTGCCCCGCAGGTATCTGTCAGGCTGGAGGGCAGGGAAGGGAGGGGTTGCCCAGGTTGGAAATGCTTTCCTGGGGGGGAGCAGGGTGGGTCCGTGCCCCCAGGCCCTTGAGCTCATCCGGGCGCACAGGGACTGAGAGGCGAGGCCGGTGCTGGTTTATTTTCCACAGAGGTAGAGGGTGGTGGCTGCGGCGGGAGGGGCACCCTGCCCTGGCTTGTCTCAGCTCTTGGAGTAACGCCTCTGCAGCGATTCCCGGTAGAAGCGGAAGATGTGTTGCGAGGCAGCCTGGGCTGCGGCCAGGCACTGCTGGAGCTGGCGGCAGAGAGAGTTGGTGGGGCCCGGGCCTCCCTGCTCCCACCCCGCCCGGCTGACCCCACGGCTTGCCCCAACCCCGGCTGGTTCCCGGGGCCCCCAGACCTCCTACCTCCCCTGCAGTGGGGCAGGTGGCCAGGGGAGTATCTCAGGGGCCTTTCTTCCCCACTCCGTGGGCTCTTTCTTAGAGGGGGAACACAGAAAAAGGGAAGGGCTTTGGGAGTCCGATTTCAGCAGATCCAGAAAGCGTGGACAGGTGGGATCAGGCATCCTGACCCCTGGAAGAGGTCTCAACCTGGCACAGCTCCAACTGGAGATCTAGAATTTCTGAGCCACAGGCCCTGTGATGCCAAATCATCTTGGAAGCCGTGGCACCTGGGACCTCAGACCTTGAGCACCACACGTTCCTGGGCTCACAGGACGTCCAGGTCCGAAGTGCCCTCGGAGACCAGAGCGCCAGGACTCCGGGAGTGAGCTGGAGGAGCCTTGCCTCCCGACGGCTACCTGAGCTATCCCCTCCTCTGCTCTGGGGCTGGGGCTTCCCTTTAAAATCCCCACATGGGTTTCTGTGCCTACTACGTCGGAAGATGCCTTCTACACACAGCAAGGACACAAGGAAGGGGCTCTCCTTCAACCTCGTGGAGTCCCAACAAGACCTCACGTCCTGGAGGGAGGGACCTGGCCTTCAGCCCATCTCCACACGGGTACCTCGGCATCAGAGTAGAGCCCCTTGGTGGTGGACATCAGCAGCTTCCGTTCCACGCTGTCGAGCGCAAAGGTCAGGACGGCCCGGGCCTCCTAGAGATGAGGGGTAGGACACTTGGACTCTTCCCTCGGGCAGAGTCTCAGCTGGTCCCAAAGAGGGGACCTGCCCCTCTCCCAGCCCATTCCCCCAAGCGTTATCAAGTGTAGGTGTTTCGTCTCTGCACCGCCCCTGCTTCCCTGGGCAATGCTCTTGGCCTTTCCTTCTGTGGAACGCCACCCACATGGTTCCAACAGGGGCTTCCGGGCACAGTATTCCTGCCTGTAGGGGCGGCCGCACAGCCAGTCATCAGCTGGCACCTCTCCGCCCCCCTCTCCCCTTCCCAGCCCTGTCCCACCAGGGCTGGAAGCTGGCAAACTATGTGCCAGACTCCCCAGCCAGTTAGGTGTCCCCGGTAAGCTGGGGGAGAGGCCGAAGGAGGGAGGGCCGCAACCCGTCCTCACTCTGACAGAAACAGGGGCTGTGGCAGGTTCCACAGAGCCGTGGAGGCTGGGGGTGGGGTGGGGATGGGGGCTCTGGACTCCGGCTGCCAGGGCCAAGCGAGGACGCTTCATGTGCGCCCAGAACCGACAGCCTCCCAATAACTTGCTGGTCTCTGGGTTATCGCCCTTCCTCCTGTTTGCTCCTTCGGCTCCTACAACACGACTGTGACCCGTTTCCTGCAGTATGTTCCCAGTCTGAAATATGTCAGGTGGGTTTGGCTTTCCTGACAGAATGTGCCCATCACAGTACTGGCCAAGTACCTCAGAATAACCAGAGCCCTGGGCGCTGTGAACTTGGGCTGGTGAGGAAAAGCATGGGGTTCTAGGGGCTGGTCACAGGCTCGGGCAAGATGCTGGCTAGAGAATGGAACCGAACAGAACCAACATGCACAAGACAGCAGAGACTGAGAAGCCAGATGAGGAAATCCTTACGGTGTTCGAGACCCTGGCTCTAGCTGGACCTCTGTTCTGAGTTTCATGGCGAAGGCGTCCCTACATTCCCTTTTAACTTGAGTGGTTCTGAGCTGGGGTTCTAGCACCTGCCCTGATGAACAGACCAGAGCTTGCCCAGCTGGGACCAACATGATAGGAGCCCAGTGCTTTGGGGAAGCCAGGCCTCGAGGAGGAGTGTCTACTCGCAGCCGTTCACCACCCCGGCCTCCAAACCTACCTTTTCTTGTTTGGCTGTGGGATCCAGCACGAGGGTCCCGTCGGAGTTCAGAGCACAGGTGACCCCACAGAAGAGGGCCCGCATGGGCACCCCTGCATCCACCAGTGCCATGCAGGCGGCGTTCAGGCAACAGGCCAGGAGCTGGGTGCCACAGGGCGGGGTTAAGAAGCGTTCCCACTACAGGGGTGGCCCGCAGAGCACGCGCACACCTCCACTCACCCCGCCAGTGCTTGTGGCCGACTTCACTCACCGGTCACAGGGAGGCAGTAGGGCATAATGCTTCTCAGTGGTTCTGGGATCAAGCAGCCTTGGGCTCTTGACCCGCCTTTGCCCCTCTCAGCTGTGTGAGCTTGAGCACCTGACTTACTCTCCCTGAGCCTCAATCAGGGGTCATAACGATACTTGGCATATTTGTCCTGAAGCATGTGCCAAGCACCTTCAGGGAAACTGAGGGCAGGGAGGGGAGAAACCTCCCACAATCACACGGGGTAGGTAGCAGCAGGGCCAGGCCTGAAGCCAGACGGCCGGCCCTGCCTCAGTTTCCTCCAGTCACTGCCCCCAGCCCCATCACAGCGGCTAAGGGTCCAGCTTTAGGGTCAGTCAGTCAGTCCCAGCTCTACCATTGCCCCTCCATTACCTCCCCTCTGGCCTTCAGTCTCCCGCTCCCTGAAGCCCTCCAGAGATGCCCATTTCTGGTCCTTGGCCCCAACCTCTCACCGAACCACAGGGATCTTTCTAGGCTGGGCTGTTGACCCAACGCTCTGCCTGCTCAGGACTCCCCTCGCATTGCTCCCAGTCAGAGTGGAGGTCAATGGCACAGGCTTTGCAGGCAGTCAGGCCTGGGCTGGAGTTCTGCCAATGCTGCCTTCCAGCTGTATGACCCTGGGTAAGCGATGTCCCCTCTTGGGGCCTGCTTCTCACCTCAAACATGGGAACGCAACAACACCCATCTGCCAGGGGCCTTGGGCTCTGAGAGCAGGTGGCTTGGGCTCAAATCCCAGCTCTGCCAATGACTAGTTAGGAATTGACCTTGCTGTGCCTTAGTTTCCCCATTTGGAACACGGGGATTACAGTGGCACCTATCTGTTGTGCGGTGAGAATTAAGTGAGTTAATACGTGTCAGGCACGCAGGACATCGCCCAAGGTGCAGCAAGCGCTCAAGCTGCGTTGGCTGTTCTTCAACAAGCGTGTGCCTGTCAAGTGTTTGGGGGCCTTCTGGCTAACAGAAGAAGGCAGGCAATCAGGGAGCTTCTGGAAGACTTCCTGGAGGTGGCGGCGCAGGGGAAAGGATACAGAGCCAGCATCACTGATGACCTGCAGCACCACAGTGATGGACGTGCGGGGGTGCAGCGTTCCCAATACCACAGCTTCACACGTGTTCCTGATCAGCCGCTCCCGGCTCTTCTCCGCGACGCCTGGGGAAATCAGGGGTGGGGTGGGGTGGTCAGCCTCTTCCCTTCCACCTGGCTCACCTTCCTCCATATGCCCCACCCAGGCCCTCTGGAAAGGGCCTGCCGTCTCCGCCAGGGTTGGCACAGGACCCTGCATGGATGACAGAGGATCCCCAGTGGGTGGGAGGCAGGGCCTGACCGATACCGACTTCACCCCTGCCCCCTCCGGCATCCAGCAAAGGAGCCTCTTGGGGGAGGAAAACCCCAGAGTGCCCTTGTTCCCTGCTGCTGCCCACTCCCACCCCCGTGAACCCAGCCCCAGGAGTGAGGGGGTGAGTAAACGGGTGGAAGAACAGGTTAGTGGAAAGAAAGGGAGATGGAGCCAGGAAAGAGGAGTGAGGGAGGACAGAGTAAGGTGAGGGAGAGATGCCAAGAGCTGGGGGGCGGAGACACTGGGGACAGCAGTGAGGAAGAAGCTGGAGATCCTACTGGGCCCAGTTACCAGGCAGCCCAATCTTCGGCCTCAGGATCACCTCCAGGGTGGCCTTGTTGAAGATCTCTTTGCTGACCTTCACCTCGGCTGGCCCGTACACGCCCGCCAGGACCGACGTATCCCCTGGGGAGACAGTAGGGGAGGCCTCACGCACCTCTTGCTTTGGGGGGGGGCAGTGCAGCACCCTGAAGAGTGCGGGCACCGAGCCGGCGGCCAGGCTTCCCCCCGGCACCCCTGGTCCAGCCCACCAATTTGCTGGCGGCGCTTCTCTGAGCATTTGCTTCCCTCACGTCTGTCTATGCTTCCGCATCTGGAAATGGGATGATAATGGCACCTCCCTCATTGTGTCGTGAGGATTAGGTGAGGTAGTCCACGTAAGACACTGCAGACGCTGCCTGGCCCGTGCTGAGCACATGACTGACTGTGGCTATTGCTGTCTTGAACAGAAAGTTCTTCCCGAGAGCTAACCTTCCTCCCCCTTACTCCAGCTGGATCTTAACTCCTTCCAAAGCTTCCTCCAACCTGGCTCTCTTCCCTCAGGCTCACGTCCCCCAACTCTGCAGTAGTCAGGACCCCTGAGACAGGGAGAAATACCTGGGAGTGATCCTGAGTGGGCATGAACGGGGGCTGGCGGGGGGTAAGATCTGGGAAGTCAAAGTCTGGCTTCTGGGGCACCTGGGTGGCTCAGTCGGTTAAGCATCTGCCTTTGGCTCAGGTCATGATCCGGGGGTCCTGGGATTGAGCCCCGCATTGGGCTCCTTGCTCAGTGGGGAGTCTGCTTCTCCCTCTCCCTCTGCCTGCTGCTCCCCCCGCTTGTGCTCTCTCTCTTTCTGTTTGTCAAATAAATAAAATCTTAAAAAAAAGAAAAAAAGCGGCAGCCAGTCTTCTAGTCCTGTCTGCCTCTTGCTGGCTCTGTAACCTTGGCTGACTGTGCTCACTTCTCCAGGCCTCAGTTTTACCATCTGCAAAATGGAGAGACTGGACTACACCAGTGGCTTCCAAACTTTTCTCACCACAACGCCCAGTAAAAAATATATGTCCCAGGTGCCACTTCAAACTCATGCAAATGTCTGTGTGTATAAACAGAACAAAGGGCCTCACAAAACAACTCTTAACTATCGCTGCTTTGACATACTCTGATACTCTCTATTCCAGTTAATTTGCTTTTACTTATTTACTTCTCAGATTTTATTATTATTTTTTAAAGATTTTATTTATTTATTTGACAGAGAGAGACAGCCAACAAGAGAGGGAACACAAGCAGGGGAGTGGGAGAGGAAGAAGCAGGCTCCCAGCAGAAGAGCCTGACGTGGGGCTCGATCCCAGGACGCCGGGATCACGCCCTGAGCCGAAGGCAGACGCTTAACGACTGAGCCACCCAGGCACCCCATACTTCTCGGATTTTATTTTTTTATTTTTTTTTAA